>NC_050068.2:190147178-190475094 GCF_009764565.3 Dermochelys coriacea | reverse complement strand
GTCTCCGACTCTTGTGACGTCTGCCAGGACCAACCTCTGGAGCACTGAGGGGGACTCCGCCACCTGCACGTGGAGCTGGGGGTTGTGTAGCAGGGGCTCTGTGAGGAGATCTTCCCCCACGGAGGCCGCCATGGACCTGGTCACTGTGAACAGTTTCCAGGTCCAGAGGAGGTCCTGGTAGAAGACCGGAAACCCAGAGAGATCTTGCGGAACACCTCTCAGATGGAGGTAAAAGGAGCTGCCGGTCATATCTGAGCCCTTGGAAGCGGCACAGGAAGGCATGTGCCAGTACGCTCCACACCGGACTATCTGCACCATAAAGGAGCCTCTGCAGGGCCTGGAAGCGGAAGACATGGACCTGAGTGTGCAGACACTTCAGGCCCTGCCCTCCCTCCTCCAGGGGTAGATGGAGAACTCCTGCAGAGACCCAGTGCAGTCCTGACCAGAAGAACTCCAGAATCTATGTCCGGAGGTTGTCCAGGAAACCTGGAGCCAGGACCAGGGTGTTGAGCCGGTACCAGAGCATGCACAGGACTAGTTGATTAAGCACCAGTGCCCTCCCTCGAACGGAGAAGCACCAGAATAGTCCTGTCCATTTCCAGAGCCGCTCTATCACCCCACCCTCTAAATTATACCAGTTCTCTGGTGGAGAGGGATGAATGGCAGAAAGGTAAACGCCGAGATAGAGCAGCAGACATACACTCCACCAGATGGCCTGAAGTGTGGGTGGGAGGGAGCTTGCCTGCCACCAGTCCCCTACCACCAAGCCAGAGCTCTTGACCCAGTTGACTTGGGCGGAGGAGGCTGCCAAGTAGATGGCCTGGCAAGCCTCCACCCGTGCCAAGTCACCCAGGTCCTGGACCACGAGGAGCACATCGTTGGCGTATGCCAACAGGACCAGCCGCAGCTCCGGCTCCCACAGCATCAACCCCGTCAACCTCCTACGGAGGAGACAGAGGAAGGGGCTCGATGCCAGAGCATACAGCTGGCCCGAGAGTGGACACCCTGCCCTACTCCTCGCCCGAAGCTGACCAGTTTGGGCAGGGTCCAGTTGAGCCTGACCAGGCACTCTGTGGAGGCATACAGCACCTGGAGAAAACCCATAAACTGTGGTCCGAAGCCAAATGCTCGCAGAGTGCTCAGGAGATACCCGTGTTCACCCTGTCGAACGCTTCTCCTGGTCCAGGGACAGGAGGGCTAACTACAGAACCGTCCCTACAACGAGTTCCAAAAGTCCTGGACCAGATACAGGTTGTCGAAGATGGTGCGGCACGGGATGGTGTAGGTCTGGTCTGGGTGGATCATGTCCACCAGCCCGGACCCAAGGCTGCAGCGAGATGGCTTTCACTATGATGTTGTAGTCCATGCTGAGGAATGAGAGGGACGCCAGTTTCGTAAATCACGGCGGGTCCCCCTTCTTTGGCAATAAGGATGAGCACGGCTCGCCTGCACAAAAGAGGGAGGACCCCGCTCTGCAAGACTTGGCCCAGACAGTGAATAGGTCTGGGCCGAGGACGTTCCAGAACATGTGGTAGAACTCCACAGTCAGCCCGTCCATGCCCAGAGATTTATTAGTGGGCATGCGGCAGGGGGCTCCGAGAACTTGGGCCAGAGTGACGAGGCAGCTCTAGTGGTTCTCGGTCGCCGTGCTGACTGTCGGGAGTTGTCCCAGAGCAGTTTGCAAGCTTTAGGATCGGTTGGATCCAGGGAGAAAGGCTCGGTGCCGTAGAAGGCCCTGGCCCTCCCACACATCTCCACCGGATCTGTGAGGGGGGTGCCCATCTTCTGCCAGAAGGCAGGTGACATGTTTCTTGGCACCCCTCTTTTTCTCCAGGGAGTAGAAGAAGCGGGAGCCACAATCCATCTCCCGACGGAGGACTGATGCGATGATCGAACAAAGGCACCCCGGACCTGATGGTCCTCGAGGGCCCGGAGCTCCTTCCCACTGCTCCCAGCATACTCCACAGAGGGCGGATCCTCGGGGCTGGCGGCCAGATGCCTCTCCAGCTCTAAGACCTCCCCGTTCCAACTGCTCTATCGCCGCATCCCTCCATGGGCTGGCCCCAGGTGTAGTCATGGCAGAAGAGCCGGGTGGGAGGGACCTTCCGCAGGTCCCACCACCGCCTCACCGAGGGAAAGGCACACCACTGCCCTCGCCAGGCCAGCCAGAACTCCCGGAAGGACGTCACGAAGCCCTCATCCTCCCACAACCTGTTGTTGAAATGCCAATAGGCCGGCCCCAGCCTCTCTGCACGGAGGGAGGCCGTCACGGTGGCTAAATGATGGTCAGAAAACAGGGTCGGCCGGATGCTGCAGGAGTGGGCTCATGAAAGGTGGAAGCATGATAAATAAATGCGGTCCAACTGGGAGTGGCACGACCGTTGGGCCTCCACCGGGACAAAGGTGAATGTGGAAATATCATCTGGGTGGTGATCGTGCCAGACGTCCACCAGGGAGTGGTGTTCGACTATTTCCTGGAGGACATCCGCGGCGGCCCGGCACTGCTCAGTCCCCAAGTGGTCCCGCTCCTCAAAGGTGGTGGTAAAGTTCCCACCCAGGACCAGGCACTCTTGAGGATCCAAGGTGTCGAGGAAGGCGGACACCTACTGATAGAATTGCAGCCTCTCCGGGCCCACTGTTGTAGACGTTAACGAGGTTGACCACGAGCCCCTCCATACGGACCCGGAGGTGCAGCAGACAGCCCGGCACAGCCTCAGCAACCCCCAGCACCTCGGGCCGTAGGTCAGGGGAGAACAGGATTGCCACTCCAGCTGTACAAACTGTGAGATGGCTAAAGTAGACCCTATCCCCCCATTCCAGCTGCCAGCTGTCTTCGGTGGCCGGATCCGTTTGGGTCTCCTGCAGGAAAGCCACAGAGTACCCCCCCCCCCCGAAGGAAAGAGAGCACATGGCACCTGTGGAGACCCATCCTACAGCCTCGGGTGTTCAATGTTGCGATGGTGAGAGGTGCTATGAGGAGGGCTGGGGGGGATCCTTGCCGGCAGGGACACTCGAGGCTCCCAATGGGCCGCACAACAGTCCATGACCTACCCCATAGGTGAGTAAGGAGTCACGGAAGGTGCGGACCCACTGGTAGGCCGCGGCGGCCTGCTTCCTGGTCCTTTTACCCTTCCCCCAGGAGGGCCCTCACGGCCCGGAGGATTTGATGGAAATCCCCCCATCGCTGAAGAGTGAGCTGCACCTTCTTACGGGAGCCACAGACGTCCTCAAGGAACTCCTACAGCTCCTCTCACAGCGTATGGGGGTCCGGGGTCACTAGCCCCCGGTTTTCCTCTGGAGGGACCACTGACACAGCCCCGTGGCCCATCGAGACAGGCAGGCAAGGGGCGAACCCCTGATGTGGCACCACATAGCCCCCCTCAAACCCTAGCTCAATTGGGGGGGGGTGGAGGGAAGATAGCAGCCCCTGGTGAATCGGGACAGGGAAATACAGAGGTCGCTCCCTCGGGGCTATCGTCTGGGAGTGAGGCGATAACGGCTCCAGGAGCGGCAATGGTATCACAGGAAGTGGAGGAGACAGGGATGGGGTTGGCATCAGGGGCAGGGCAGGGATCTAGAGTAGGAGCAGGGCAGGGATCGGGAGTAGAGTCAGGGAGGGGGCAAAGGCAGGATTCTGGGCACCAGTAGGTAGGCCACTGGGAAATGGCCCTTCTTGGTCAAGCTCAGGAATCTGGGGGGTGGGAAGAGGGCCCTCTGTGCTGCCGAGCTCTGGCTCCATGGCTGGTGTAGTAGCCATGGCATCGAAAAGTGGACCGCCCGGGAAGGAGGTCGGTTGCCCCACGCCCACGAGGGACATCCCATGGGGCTTGGATCCTAGCCTCATAGCACTGGCCATCACCTCAGTAGGCTCGGCGGCCATCAGCAGGGTGCCACCTGTGGCTGGGAAGATGGAGGAGCCCAGGGAACTCTCGGAGGCGGGAGCGGAAACAGCGGTTAGGGGGAGGGAGCATGGAGAAGGGGGGGCCAGGGTGAGATCGCTCAGATCGAGGCCCGCTGGCAGAGGGTTGTCCTCCCCTTGGGTGACCGGGGTCAGACCCAGGGCCTCGATCTCCTCGTAGATGGAAGGGAGCTCTCCTTCCACCACCCCAGAGTTCTCCCTGCCAGTACGCGAATCGACGCTCGCCTCGGGGCTTACAGGGGCTCCAGATGGTAACAGGGCAGGAGGGGCTCCATTGGGGGCCTTGGAGGGAAGGGACTCCAATGGAGGGGTGGTACTGCCCTCCCATGCTGTCATGTCTTCCCTAGCCTGTACCGGTGGGTGGAACTCACCTGCGGGCAAGGCAGAGGGCTCAGCATCAGTGCCCCCCTTTCCTGTCTTCTGGGGGGCTTCCACATCAGTGGAAAGGAGCAGAGCTCGAGCCTTCTGCTTGCACATGTCCACTGGACTAGGGCCCAGCCCTCCATGGCATCATCTGGGAGCTGGCTAACAAAGGTCGGGTTGGGGGGCAGGGGGACTCAGGGACTGTGGGAGGCAGCAGGGGGGCAGCATGAGGGAGGGAAGATTCCCCCTGGGGCAGGCCCTCTCCCATGCTTGGCAGTATCCCTGCCGCACCCTCCTCTAGGGGCCCCGCCGGCTTGCAGGCAGCAGAGGCAGGGCTCTCCCAGTCCTCTGGGTGCACTGGGGGAAGTATCCTTTGGGCCCGAGCGGGAGCACTGGTGGACTGAGGAGGATGAGGGGCGGCTCCGGGCACCAGGCAGCCAGGGGCACCGGCGATGACGGGGCCGGGGCTCGGGGGTCCCGGATGCCCCCCCTTGCCAGTTCCTCCGGACATGCCCCATCACCCGGCAGAGGTAGCACCTGGCCTCTCCCGTGGAATAATGCACCCTCGCCAACACCCACAGTAGGTCTCCACATGGGGCAAGGCAGGCACCAGGATGCAGCAGTGGTTGAGGTAGAGGCTTGGAGGGGGTGATGGAGGGGCAGGCCAGGGAGGCCCCGGCCGGGGAGGCCTCATCCGCCATGTCCCCCACCATAATGAGAAAGGAGGGAGGGGAAAACACCAGAGAAAGGAGGAGAAGGGGGAAGCAGGTCAACCACTCCTCCCCGCTAGGCTGCAGGCAGGGGAGGAGGGCGACGGGCACACGAGCGAGGAGCTAAGCGGGCTGGAGTAGGACAGGGAAACCAAGGGGCTAGCTTCAGAGGCTGGGGCGGGGCAAACAAACAAAGGCTGCAGAGGGAAAATGGGTGGGGCAGGCAAACAAACTGAAGCTAGTAAGGGAGCTGGGGCAAAAGGGGGGGCAAAAGCTGCAAAGGGCAAATGGGGCAGTAGCAAGGGGAAAAGTTGTGAGGTGGGCAGTCTGAGGGGGGGCACACACGTGCCCACGTGTGCTTGTACAAAGTCAATTTGGCTGGCTGCTGCTTCTGGCCCAACAGGTGTAATCAGGGCGTGGCAAGCCAAGCAAGCAGCTGAATCCAGAGGTAGGAGCTGAGGCAGATGGTATACAGCCAGTGGGGGTGATGGAGGGGGAAATAGTGGGGGGGGGGACACAGATGGATCGGGAGGCAGCTCCCCACCACACCCCCTGTGTCCCTGCAAACACAGTCAAGACCCCCACCACAAGGGCACAGTTTGAAAGTTACTCAGTCTTTAGGCCCCCTCCACGGTGGTCTGCAAAGTCTCTAGGTGCTCTCCTACTGGTAGATGGTCTTCTCCTTCTCCAGGCTTCAGCAGCTCCAGGCAGCAGACTCTGCAGCATCAGCTCCAGGAACTCCAGGTGGTGGTCTAGGCAGGCAGAAAGGACCCCTCTCAGGTGGTGGGGGTGTCCACAACAGTAACGGCTGGGGTCCCTCAGTCCCCCCTTCTGGGAAGCAGGCCAACAGGCCCCCTTCCCCCAAGGGCTGCAGTTGGAGCAGTAGCAGCACCCAAGGGTGGGAGGTCCAGCAGCCAGCCAGCAACCAGGTAGCAGAGAAGGGGGGTGGTATCTGGCCCAGCCAGGGGAGCAACTGGAGCAGTAGCCATATTGGGATCCAGGAAGTGGGCGGGCGAAGCCTGTCCATTGCTAAAGGATCCCCCCTCAGCCTAAGGGGGGGGGGTCCACAGGACCGGGAAAGCCAAATAATTACAGGGGACAACTAATGAACAATGGGGACAGGGGTGCGACTAAAGGGTCAAACGAAGGGAACCAGATGGGGACACCGAGCAGAGAACCCCGGACAGCACCCACTGCTCCGCGAAGGTGTCAAGGGAGTCAGCGGATACTGCCCAGAGGAACTCTGCCCGGAGACGTGAACGGACAGAGGATCAGAAATATGCCCCACAGCCACAGGAGACTCCATCGGCCAACCTCCTCACCCTGGTTTTATAGATGGCCATTTTAGCCACGGCCAGGAGGAGGTTGACCAGGAGGTCCCGTGACTTGGTGGGGCCACGGACAGGGATTGCATAGATAAGAAGGTGAGGGGAAAAGTGCAACCAGAATCTTAACAGAATATTCGTAAGGAGCCAGAATAGGGGCTGCAGCCTGGCGCACTCTAGGTAGATGTGCGCCAGGGTTTCCCTCACGCTGCAAAAAGGGCAGGTATCCGGGATTGGGGTAAACTATGCCAAGTACATGCCCGTGCTCACGGCCATGTGAAGGAGCCACCAACTGATATCCCTGGCGGGTCTCAGGACCAGTGTGGAATAGAGGCCAGTCCACCGGGGCTCCTCACCCTCTAACGGTGGCAGGAGGTCCCACCACTTTGTATCTGGGCGGGACGCGAGGGTGAGGACGTGAAGCATGAGTGTGTATAGATGTTTCCTTGGCTTGGTCTGAAAACGGACAGCTCACGTAGCCGGCTCACGGTGAAGGGGCAAGGGAGCCAGTCGGGTCCAATGGAGCAGGGGCCCGATGAAAAGGTTGGGAGGGCCTGGCGTGGAGGGTGGGCAGAGCACGCCCTCCCTTAGGACCTGGTCGAGGAAAACCCGAGCAGCGGGCGGCAAAGCTGCTCTCACCTCCTGAAGTACGCACAGGGGAGTACAAGGTCTGGAAAGCCCCATGCGCTGAGCGAGCGCCAGGGGATCCAGCCAGTCTCCCCGGTCATAGTCCAGGATGTCTCCGACCCTGGTGACTTCTGCCAGGACCAACCTCCAGTGCACCGTGAGGGACTCCACCACCTGCACACGGAGCTGGGGGTTGTGTAGCAGGGGCTCTGCGAGGAGATCTTACCCCACGGAGGCCACCACGGACCTGGTCACTGTGAACAGTTTCCAGGTCCGGAGGAGGTCCTGATAGAAGACCGTCAGCTCAAAGAGGTCTCGCGGAAGACCTCTCAGATGGAGATAAAGGAGCTGTCAGTCGTATCGGACCCCCTGGAGGCGGCACAGGAAAGCATGCGCCAATACGCTCCACGCCGGACTATCTGCACCATAAAGGAGCCTCTGCAGGGCCTGGAGGCGGAAGATATGGACCTGAGTGTGAAAACACTTCAGGCCCTGCCCTCCCTCCTCCAGGGGTAGATGGAGAACCCCTGCAGAGACCAAGTGCAGTCCTGACCAGAAGAACTCCATAATCAACGTCCAGAGGCTGGCCAGGAAATCTGGGGCTGGGACCAGGGTGTTGAGCCGGTGTCAGAGCATGGACAGGACTAGTTGATTAAGCACCAGGAAGGTTCTCTCAAAGGGAGAGACACCGGAGTAGTCCTGTCCATCTCCGGAGCCACTCTACCACCCTGCCCTATAAACTGTGCCAGTTCTCCGGCGGAGACGGATGCATGGCAGAAAGGTAAACGCCGAGATAGAGCAGCGGACCTGTGCTCCACCAGATGGCCTGAAGCGCGGGTGGGAGGGAGCTTGCCTGCCACCAGTCCCCTACCACCATGCCAGAGCTCTTGACCCAGTTGATCCGGGCGGAGGAGGCTGCCGAGCAAACGGCCTGGCAAGCCTCCGCCTGGGTCCTGGACCACGAGGAGCACGTCGTCAGCGTACGCTGACAGGACCAGCCGCAGCTCCGGCTTCTGCAGCGACAGCCCTGTCAACCTCCTACGTAGGAGACAGAGGAAGGGCTCGATCGCCAGAGCATACAGCTGGCCCGAGAATGGACACCCCTGCCGTACTCCTCGCCTGAAGCTGATCGGTTTGTGTAGGGTCCAGTTGAGCCTGACCAGACACTCTGCAGAGGTGTACAGCATCTGGAGAAAACCACAAACTGGAGTCCGAAGCCAAATGCTCGCAGAGTGCTCAGGAGATACCCATGATCCACCCTGTCGAACGCCTTCTCCTGGTCCAGGGACAGGAGGGTGAACGACAGACCATCCCTACACACGAGTTCCAAAAGGTCCCAGACCAGATACAGATTGTAGAAGATGGTGCTGCCCGGGACGGTGTAGGTTTGTTCTGGGTGGATCACGTCCACCAGCACGGACCCTAGCCGCAGCAAGATAGCTTTCACTACGACCTTGTAGTCCGTGCTGAGGAGCGAGACGGGACGCCAATTTCGTAAATCGCAGAGGTCCCCCTTCTTTGGCAATAAGGCGAGCACAACTTGCCTGCACAAAAGAGGGAGGACCCCGCTCTGCAAAGACTCGGCCCAGATGGTGGCTAGGTCTGGGCCGAGGACGTCCCATAACACATGGTAGAACTCCACAGTCAGCCTGTCCATGCCCGGAGATTTATTGGTGGGCATGCGGCAGAGGGCTTCCGAGAACTCAGCCAGAGCGAGAGGCAGCTCTAGCCAGTCTCAGTTGCCCCGACTGACCATCGGGAGTCCATCCCAGAGCACTCTGCAAGCATTAGGATCGGTCGGATCTGGGGAGAAAAGGCGTGCATAGAAGGCCCTGGCCCTCCCGCACATCTCCGCCAGATCTGTGAGGGGTGTGCCATCCTCTGCAAGGAGGCAGGTGACATGCTTCTTAGCCCCCCTCTTTTTCTCCAGGGCGTTGAAGCGGGAGCTGCAATCCATCTCCCAAAGGAGGCGGATGCGGGATCGAATAAAGGCACCCCGGGCCCGGTGGTCCTCGAGGGCCCGGAGCTCCTCCCCCTTCTCCCGGCATGCCCCACAGAGGGATGGATCCTCAGAGCTGGTGGCCAGACGCCTCTCCAGCTCTAAGACCTCCCGTTCCAACTGCCCTATCGCCGCATCCCTCCGTTGGCTGGTGCCCCGGGTGTAGTCACGGCAGTAGAGCTGGGCGCACACCTTTCCCAGGTCCCACCGCCGCCGCACCGAGGGAAAGGCACGCCGTTGCCCTCGGCAGGCCAACCAGAACTCCCGGAAGGACTCCACGAAGCCCACATCCTCCAACAAGCTTTTGTTAAAATGCCAATAGGCCCGCCCCAGCCTCTCCACGCGGAGAGAGACTGTCACGGTGAGTAGGTGGTGATCGGAGAATGGAGCCAGCCGAATGCTGGAGGAGTGGGCCCGTGAAAGGTGGAAACGTGATAAGTAGATGCGGTCCAACCGGGAGTGGCGCAACCGATGGACCTCCACCCGGACAAAGGTGAACGTCGAGACATCGTCCGGGTGGTGGTTGCGCCAGATGTCCACCAGGGAGTGATGGTCGACTATCCCCCAGAGGACATCCACGGCCGCCTGGCACTGCTCGGTCCCCGAGCAGTCCCGCTCTTCGAGGGTCGTATTAAAGTCCCCGCCCAGGACCAGGCACTTGCGAGGATCGAAGGTGCCGAGGAAGGCGGACGCCTGCTGAAAGAAACGCAGCCGCTCCGGGCCCAATGTCGGGGCATAGACGTTGACAAGATTAACCACGAGCCCCTCCATACAGACCCAGAGGTGCAGCAGGCGGCCCGGCACAGCCTCGGCGACCCCCAGCCCCTTGGGGGAGAACAGGGTCACCACTCTAGCCATCTCACAGCTTGTATGGCTGAAGTAGACCCTGTCCCCCCAATACAGCCGCCAACTGTCTTCGGCGGCCGGAACCATATGGGTCTCCTGCAGGAAAACCAAGGAGTACCCCCGCTCCCGAAGGAAGGAGAGCACCTGGGACCTGCGGAGACCCATCCTACAGCCGCGGGTGTTCAACGTTGCGATGGTAAGAGGTGTCATAAGGAGGGCTGGGGTGGATCCTCGCTGGCAGGAAGGCTCGTGGCTCCCGACGGGCCGCGCAACAGTCCATGACCTACCCTATAGGTGAGTAAGGAGTCATGGAAGATGCGGACCCGCCGGTGGGCCGCAGCACCCTGCTTCCCGGTCCTTTTGCCCTCCCCCATGAGGACCCTCACGGTCCGGAGGATAAGATGGAAATCCCCTCCCATCGCTGGAGAGCGAGCTGCACCTTATTACAGGAGCCATGAACGTCCTCGAGGAACTCCCGCAGCTCCTCTTGCAGTGTATGGGGGTCCGGGATCACTAGCCACCGGCTTTGCTCCGGAGGGACCACCGACACAGCCCCGTGGCCCACTGAGATGGGCAGGCAAGGGCGGACCCCTGATGTGGTGCCCGATGGGCTGGCACCACATGGCCCCCCTCAAATCCCGGCTTAATTGGGGGCGGCAGAGGGAAGATAGCAGCCCCTGGTGAGTCGGGACTGGGAAATACAGAGGCCGCTTCCTGGGGACTATCCTCTGGGGGCGAGGAAGTGGTGGCCCCAGGGGCAGCAATGATACCACAGGAGGTGGAGGGGACAGGGACGGGGTTGACAACAAGGGCAGGGCAGGGATCCAGAGTAAGAGCAGGACAGGGGTTGGAAGTAGAGTCAGGGTGAGGAGCAAAGGCAGGATCCTGGGCTTCAGGAGCCACGCAGCTGGAGATTGGCCCCCCTTGGTGGAGCTCAAGGGAGTGGGGGTTGGGAAGGGGGCCTTTCACGATGCTGGGCTCTGGCACCACGGCCGGCGGAGTAGCCACAGCATCTCCAGTGGGATCCCCGCCCAGGAAGGAGGTCAGTTGCCCCACCCCCACAAGGGACAGCCCGTGGGGCCCGGGTCCCAGCCGCACAGCACCGGCCATCGCCTCAATGGGCTCGGCGGCCGACTGCAGGGTGCCACCCGCGGCTGGGCAGATGGAGGAGCCCAGGCAACCCTTGGGGACGGGAGCAGAAGCAGCAGTTAGGGAGGAGGAGCATGGTGAAGGGGGGACCGGGGTGAGGTCGCTCAGATCGAGGCGCGCTGGCAGAGGGTTGTCCTCCCCCTGGGTGACCAGGGTCAGACCCAGGGCCTCGATCTCCTTGTAGATGGAAGGGAGCTCCCCTTCCACCACCCCGGAGGTCTCCCCACCAATGCCCAAAGTGACGCTCGCCTTGGGGCTCACAGGGGCTCCGGATGGTAACAGGGCAGGAGGGGCTCCATCAGGGGCCTTGAAGGCAAGGGGCTCCAATGGAGGGACAGTACTGCCCTCCCGTGCTGCCACGCCCTCCCCAGCCGGCACTGGGGGATGGAACGCGCCCGTGGGTAAAGCACAGGGCTCGGCTTCGGTGCCCCCTTTTCTGGTCTTCCAGGGGGCTTCCACATCGGTGGAAGGAAGCGGAGCTCAATTCTTCCGCTTGCCCTGCTTCCCTTGGACAAGGGCCCAGCCCTCCATGGCGTCATCAGGGGGCCGGCTAACAGGGGTCGGGTCGGGAGGCAGGGGCGATGGCTCAGGGACTGTGGGAGGCAGTGGTGGAGCGGCATGAGGGAGG
Organism: Dermochelys coriacea; assembly: GCF_009764565.3. Taxonomy (NCBI): domain Eukaryota; kingdom Metazoa; phylum Chordata; order Testudines; family Dermochelyidae; genus Dermochelys; species Dermochelys coriacea. The sequence continues at coordinate 190,463,528 of NC_050068.2, read as the reverse complement.
GAAGAATCCCCCTGGGGCGGGCCCTCTCCCACACTCGGTGGTATCCCTGCCGCACCCTCCTCTAGATGCTCCGCTGGACTTCAGGCAGCAGAAGCAGGGCTCTCCTGTTCGTCTGGGCGTGCTGGGGGGAGCGCCCCTTGGGCCTGAGCGGGAGCAGTGGTGGACTGAGTGAGAGGAGGGGTGGCTCCGGGTGCTGGGCAACCAGGGGTGCCAGCGATGACAGGGCCAGTGCCTCGCCAGGGCTCAGGGGTCCCGGATGCCTCTCCTTGCCGGGCCAAGGGGCAGTTCCTCCAGACGTGCCCCATTGCCCACCAGAGGTAGCACCGGGCCTCCCCCTTGGAATAGTGCACCCGGTAATGGGCCCCCTGGTAGGAGACCAAAAAGGACCCCTCAAGCGCCTCTGCGTCACGTGCCGCCAGCGGCAGTTGAAGCTGCACTTGCCGGCTGAACGAGAGGATGCAACGGAGGGTGGGGTCCTTGAAGCCCAGTGAGAGAGAGCTCAGCATGGAAAGGGGCTTCCCCAGGGTAGAGAGGGCGGATAACAGGGCGGCATTGGGAAGGAAGGGAGGGACTGAGGTCAGGACGAGGCGGACGCCCAGGTCGTCCAGCAGCTCCAGGGGGCTGTCCCTGCCATAGAGGGCCTGGTCTTTTTGGAGGGGCCCTTCCCCTTCTTCTTCCCCTGGCCCTTCCCACCAGCTGCGGGGGCTTCCCCAGAATCCGAGGGGGTGAGAGGCATGGCAGCTCAGTGGTTTGAGCATTGGCCTGCTAAACCTAGGGTTGTGAGTTCAATCCTTGAGGGGGCTATTTAGGGATGTTGGGAAAAAATTGGGGAATGGTCCTGCTTTGAGCAGGGGGTTGGACTAGATGATCTCCTGAGGTCCCTTCCAACCCTGATATTCTATGATTCATGATGATATTGTACAAACCCAAATGCAGGACTGTATTTTGAAAATACGGGCACCATCTAACTATTTTTGGCTACTAAGTTAGAATTTCAGACACAGAAGGAGTTATAATTTTGTGTTCGCTTTCTCCCCACTCCTGCCCCATACCCCCACCCTGCACATGCACCTTTGTCTTGTTTGACTCTGGGTTGGTGGTTTTATCTGTGCTTAGAAGCAAAATAATTTTCATTTGCTTTTTTTTGTTGTTGTCGTTTAACTATTTCTAATGCATTTTGGTCCCTGAGGTTTGGCTATTTCAGGTGAGCTTTGGTGATCTTGTCCAGACCTTTGACATTGAGCCACCACTAAAACTAAAGCCTTATCTATACTGGAATTTTTTTTTAGTTTCAAACCAGGATGAGGAGTATTGATACACAGGTAGAGCATGCCTAAACCAAGGGTTTGCATCTGTGTTAGCTACTTTGGTGCAAAATACCCCAGTGTAAACAAGAACCAAAATATTCATTGGCACTACCCAGAATACTTGCAGTGAACACTTGTGTTGTCTTGTTTCACCAGTTTGTTTAGTTTTTACAGTATGTTAAATGGAGGAGATGAAAGAGAGAGAGATCAAGCCTGTGGGGTATTCTTAACCATGATCATTTCTGGGTAGCAATCAGTACACCTTGAGTAGCTGGTGGTGTCTGTAAGACAATACTCCTTTGATGTTGTACAACAGCAGCAGGAAGAATAGGAGCAAAACTTACTCTTGTGATTTTTGCTTCGGATAAAAGACCTGTATTTTAGGTTTTAAAATATTTTAGTTATTTCTGGGGTTATTTTTCTTTTAATGTGCCTGCCTGGATTTTTTTTCCTTATTTCGAATCAACCAAATGAAAGCAGCTGTCACAATCTATAGCAGATCAGCCAAGTTACAAAGGTAATAATATCTGAAGGGAACAAATGAATGAACAGGAAAGGAGACCTTTCTCATTTGTCTCCTGTGGCAATCAGAATCTTGAGCTAGGTGTCCACCCAGCAGCAAGTTCCAAAGGTGGTCTATGGGACCTCATTATCCTTCAGACTTACAGCCACTTTTGTGGTTCAGAGGTAGGAAGTGTTTTTTCTAAACCATACCTCTCAATGCTTTTCTTTGTGAGGGGAAACCCCTCAGGTTATACTCAAGTACTCCCCTTCTCTCCCTTGATCTGATATAAATCTAATTTTATTAGTGTAAAACTTTTTACACCAGAAAACTGAAGTGGTAGAAAAAATCATTTTCTTCAAAGTAGTAGTAGTAATTTACTATTTCTAATGTGGGAGCACCTACAAGCCCTAGCTAGGGATTAGGATCCATTTTGCTAGGCACTGCACAAACACAGAACAGAAAGACAATCCCTTCCCATAAGAGTTTACTAATTAATTAATCAAGAGCGTCTTAATTAATCAAGCATTTTATTTTTCTTGTCTCCTTTTTTTATTTTTGGACCATTGGCCTAATGTTTAGTCAGACCCAGTATATTGCATACTAGTTGCCTGTCATTGCTATTTAAAATCTTCATATTTCCCTTTCAGCCTCTAATATAATTTTATATGCAGAGCCAGTGAGTTTTATTATGAGCAAAATGTGATTAAATCTTGGTATTAATATTTTTTTGTAAATCTTCACTCTTACAACAGTAGGTGAAAGGAGGATATAAAACCACACAGTGATGATCCATTGCTGAGACTAGAATGAGAAACAGCCCAGTTGTATGACAGTCACATCGCACTTCCTAAAATAGCTATCTTCTTACCCGCCTTGGCTTCCATACACAGAGGATGGAAGGAATGTGTAATCTAGCAGATTAATAAAGATTACCTCACTCAACACAAAGACAATTTTGCTAACATTTGTAAATCCTCATAGCAAATCTTTTAACATGTTTTCCCATTCTCCTCCCTGCCTCTATTAATTGATCGTGCCCCTCTTATCCATTGGCTTGCAGAACTTGAGCCTCACTGGAATAGGTGCCCTTCATCTCTTCAGGTGCCCTCTAGCAGGCAAAATTTTCCAGGATACGAGAAGTTAGATACACAACTCTTCTTGATATGGGCAATATCTCAGTAGTGCTGAAATTATTAGTAATCGTGGGATTTAAGTACTATAAAAATAATACTATAGCCTTGTGTTGTTTTCTTTAGTGTTGGTATATGGGCCAGATCCTCATCTGGTGTAACTTGAGTTGGTATCATTTAAATCATTAGAGCAATGCTAATTGACAACAGCTGGAAACCTGGCCCCTAATTTTTACACATTACCAAGCTAATAGTTATTTCAAAATGATCCACAGATTTGGTTCCTGAGACCAAAGGGTGGGTCTCTCCTTTATAAAAAATAAATAAAGAGTTGCACTTTTTAAAATTGACTTTTCCATTTCAGAATGGAAATCTTCATTTGAATGTTGTTTAAATAATGGCTTTCCATCTGTTTCTTATTCTGGCTGGTAAAATATTTTCATTTTTGCATGAAATGCTGTCTACATACACACTAGTTTACAGTAAAATATTCCCTGTTTTTGGCAATTAAGACAAAGGAGCACATTTGTGACATTATTAAAGCATCATCAATGTACAAATTAGTTACCTTTATCCATTCTCTATCTGCATAATCCTCCTACCCCCGTCCCCATGTTTACAAATCCAAATGAATTCTGTGCAGCCCAGATCTAATTAATTTTGGATTAGCCTTCCAGACACATGTAGTGCTGATCAAAACAATCTGTATTCTCTCTTTTCTGATTCGGGTGAAGCCTGACCCCTTGAGTATTCTGTTCATCTTGGGATGTGCTGGAACATGAATATCAACAAGCAGGTTAATATTTAGGCTGTCATTTTTTCCTTATATACAGCATCCTGGCTTTTGTAAGTAGAAACTTTGGGAATTTAGGTAATGCCAGAGAGCATATCAGGCTCAGGCAGACCTCAGAAGAGATTGATATATGACCAGACATTTAATGAATCCAAGATAATACATAATGAAAATAATCCACTGAAATGTCTTTAAAAAGAGCTAGGAATAAAATTGCTATTTGTACTTTAACTCTTTTTTGTTTAAAGGAGCCAACTTGAAAAAATACATGAAAATGGTGACGTCAGCTGCCAGTAAATGTCAACTCAGTAATGAGTTTACATTAGTCACCAATTATTTGGTAACTTATTTACATTTATACGTACTATTTAAAAAGCTGCCATGTATTAACAATTCAAGCTAATAACACAAACCAAAATAAATGTGGAGGCCTCCTCTAAGTCAAGAAAAGTGGAGGAGGGTGGAATTGCCCCAGCCATCGATCCCAATGCACAAACTTAGCCCTCTGCCCCGTTGTTGTTGTTCTATATTTTGTAATGCTAATTTCTCCATTTTTTTTGTCATTTAAAATAGGAAAATGTCATATCTTCATTTCACATAGACATTAATTTAAATATCACTGTTTGATTGAAAACCAAACCAAAGAGCTTTCAGAACTGAGGTTCAGTTCCTGTTAACATGTATTCATGTACTAAACCTGATGCGTGACAGTCGTCCCTTCTCAATATCGTGCTATTCCCATGCATAATGTTAATTTATGCCTGAGTGTTCGCAGGATTCAGGCTTTAGGGTGAAGTTCACCTCTCTGCAAAAAGCATGTACAAGCCTCTATGCACCATATAATTCCCGTTTAAACCTTGAGCATGGACCTAACATGGTGCATAGAGCCCTGGAATTTTACAACACTGAGCTTTGCAGAAAGTTGCAGTTAATCAAATTCTTTTAAAAGATATATAAACTGAAATGTTTTCAATATTACTGTATAGCCTTTCCTACAGTTCCTGGGCTCTCCCTGTACTGTAAATGCTCTTATAGCTGTGGAGTGGGGAGATTTGCTCCTTTGCACACATGTGACCATGTGATTGAGTTTGTTTAATTTAGAACTAGTGCTTGACCTGAGCTACTCAGGAGTTGGAGCAGCAGCCTTACCCTTGCGTTTGAGACAGCAGGGCACCCTACTGGCACATCTGAGTAGACTTGATCATTGTTCTGAGGTACTGAAGACAAATCTAATACAATGCACTTTGCCGGGCAGGGGTGTTTTGGACGAGACTTTAAAAGATGCTCTGCACATGCTAAAGATTCCATGGCACTTCTTGGAGTATAAATTTTCTCCAGGGACCTTAGGCTACAACATTTCTTCCCCCTCTTGTACTATTGTTTGCAAAATGACCTAGTTCTGTGCCTAGCCACCTCTCCATACCTCAGAGATGGCTGCATGTCTGTTGTTCTGTGGCTATAGACCTCTTTGGAGTTAAGGATACAAAATGATTAAATTTTTATGATTTTTTTTAAATACCCTTAATAGTAAAATGATCTTCTGCAAAGAACATCTTTTAGACCTTAGTTGCTGAGAGATAGCTCTTTGTCAACAGTAAATCATTGTATTATGGTATTTACTGAACATTCAGGAAGCTTCCCCCAGAGCCCCATGACGTCTCCCAAGCACCAATAAAACCTGTTTCCTTAACTAGTCAGTCAGTTTTTTAAATGGGAGAGATTGGGGTGGGAAGGAAGTCAGCCGGAATGGGCAATCTGTCCAAACCTCTCTTCCTTCAGGTTTTATTTGGGCTCTGGAGTGGGGGGAAGCTACCTGAAGGTACAGTACATATTATAATGAAATGATTTACTGTTGGCAAAGAGCTCTTTCTCCGCAAATAAGGTCTGCAAAGAACATCTTTTAGAAGACGGTAATACCACCCAGAGACTCCAATAATCAGCCTGGGCTGCAGCCGCCAGGAAAGATAGAGTGGGTAAGGATTGAATGTTTTGCCTCTCAATGCAGATTAGATCTTGTTGAGCACCCTTCCAATTTCCCGTTAAACCTTCTTCATTATCTGTGTCACTCAAGCATGTTCCATTGTGGTCGAGGGCTTCTCCTCTCTGACTTAGGGTCACCTGATGGGTCACCGATACCAGCACGAGCCTCTTCCCAACTTCAGGAAGACAGTTGATGTCAGTGATTGAAGGGCTTCCCCCCCTTTTCATAAAGCCTGAAGAATCAGGTTTCTAGATCAATGTCTGTTTTTTATACTCTTCTCCCAGCTACATAGAATGTACCATGACAAGGGAGCTTTATTTATCTATCACTTGAGGAAAAAAAAAACCATTGAATGGCTTTCTCTTTTGTGCGCCTTGTTAATGAGTTATTCTCCCAGGTTGGAAATTTACTGATTAAACCAGTGATACTGGTGCCTTTGATTGGTGATACGTCAGTAACCCTGTCAAATGAAACCTTGCAGATCTTTCCAGTCTATACCTCGGTTAAGCTTTGCTTTTGTTAAACACACAAAGGCACCTGCTAGGCAAGAAGCTTTATTCTTCTGAAGCCTCACATCTTTTTCCTGAGATTAAAGCTATAGTTACAGCAGGCTGCATTACATTTTGCACAGTGTATACAGAATTGAATCCATCTGGGTGGTGCTGAAACAGGCTGAGCCAGATTTTGGAAGGTATTTTGGCACCTAAATACCTTTAAAATCTGGCCCAAAGGCCCCGATCCTACAAACATTTAAGCAGGTGCTTCATTTTGCAAAAATCGAATAATGCCAGTGTGAACTCAATGGAGCTACTCATGTGCAGAAAGTTAAGTGTACATATTTTTAGGATAAGGGCCTAAGTGAAAACTGCTGCCTTAAAACTGAAATGAACTGCCAATATGACAGAAAGTGCCCATCACAGCTGTTAGAAGACCATGAGTGAGGTACTTTTCCAGTTTACAGCAGGGAATTTTTTTTCTTCTCAGTTTGAGGTGGCACTTTTAAATAGAAGAAATTACAAAATAAAAAAGGCTGTGTATAGGAATATGATAGCTAAAAATAAACCTGAGCTGGTCAATAGTGATCATTCTTCTTTTATCCAAGCTATTGTGACCCAGGAGGGATGGCTGGGAGGAACGGTGCAAGAAAGGGAGGGACAGGATTGTTTGAGGCTGCGTGTCGTAAGCGTGCTCATCGCTGCAGGGCTTTTGCTATTTGAAGTGACTTTTCTTTCCAGGACTGTCACACATTCTATCTGCAGTAACTAGAAGAAAAGATGGAAACAAACTGCTTTGCTCTCTTTCAAGAATATTTGTTCCCATCCTCCCACATAAAATAGGAAGACCAATATCTCATCTCTTTCCATGGTGGGCTGATGGATTAGGGACACTATATTACCAAGGATCTTTGGATATGAAACCATTACAATTAAAAATGTTTTTTTTACTGTAAAAAATCATGCTGTCCAAATTAGGGCTGTCAATTAATGGCAGTTAACTCACACAATTAACTCAAATTAATCATGATTGATCGCCATTTTAATTGCACTGTTAAACAAAAGAATACCAATTGAAATTTATTAAATAGTTTTGATGTTTTTCTACATTTTCAAATATGTTGATTTCACTTACAACATAGTATACAAAGTAGACAATGCTCACTTGATGTTTTTTATTATAAATACTTGCATTGTAAAAATGGCTGTGATGCATGGCCAGAAAGGGTTAAACATCCTGCAAAATAAATAACCCTCAAAAGATATGTGGAGGAATAATGTTTGTTTTTGTGTATTTACATATGTATGGGTAGGGTCGACAATGTAATCAACTGTCCCTGTCTATATTGTATTCTAATAATTCAGAGGTCAAAAGAACATCCTGTCATTTAAATTAATTGTAAACATGGGATATCTTGGTATTCATCTCTCTTTGAAATGTCCTGTGAATGTGGAAGAACAAGCACATGACCTTATGTTAATTCATATAGCTAAGTACCGGTGACGGACCTCCTTCAAAGTCATGCTAATTACCTTTTGAATATCAATTTGTCAAAAGAAATGAAATTGTATAAAAGATCCTGGGGTCCTGATTCTGTCATCTCAGATTTGCTTAGGCTTCATCAGGGAAAGTTTGAGTCACAAGACTGAGGTCCCAGTTATGCTGGCATGCCCTGAATATGATATTTGGCATTGGACTTTTACCTATGAACTATTTCTAAAAACTCTTTGCAACTACAAACTTCACCATCTCTGCTATGAATTTTCACCTCAATTAATTGAACTCATATCTGTATGTATATTTATCTTTTTAACCATATTCTCTCTTGTTTTTAATAAAGTTTTAGTTTAGTTAAAAAGAATTGGCTGTAGTGTGTGTTTGGGTAAAATCTGGAATATTCATTAACCTGGGAGGTAATGTGTCTGATCCTTTGGGATTGGTAGAACCTTTTCTTTCATATGATGAAATAAGATTTACAGAAATTTTCATCATATTTGATGTGGGTACCTGGATGGAGGCCTGAGGCTGGATCACTTTAAGGGAACTGTGTTTGGACTTCTGAGTAACCAGTAAGGAATAAAGAAGCTGTTTTGTGCTGGCTTGGTAAATCTAAGTATTGGAATATCCACCAGTTTTTGGGGGATTGTCTGCCCATTCTTTGCAGTTCACCCTAATTGAGTGACCACAGCTGGCTCCCCACTAGGACCCCGGTGACGATGTCAAACAAAAGAAATAGTATTTTTCAATTCATCTCTCAAAGTACTTTAGTGCAATCTCAAACAAGAAGCGGGCAGGATTATCTCCCTAAATGTAAACAAACTTGTTTGTCTTAACAATTAGCTGCACAAGAAGGAGGACTGAGTGGACTTGTAAGACTAATGTTTTTTATTGTTTTGTTTTTTTGAGTGCAGTTATGTAACAAAAAAAATCTACAGTTGTAAATTTCACTTTCATGATAAAGAGATTACATTACAATACTTGTATTTTCTACATTTTCAAATATATTGATTTCACTTACACCACCAGATACTAAGTGTACAGTCCTCACTTTTTATTTATTTTTATTACAAATATTTGCACTGTAAACAATAGTATTGGGTGAATTGAAAAACATCCAAAACTATTTAAATAAATGGTATTCTGTTATTAACAGTGAGATTAATTGTGATTTTTTTTATTGCTTGACAGCCCTAATCCAAATTATTACTTTAGTCATACTGTGGTAGAGCCTAAATGCCATAATTACATTAGGCCCCCATTGTGTGAGGTGCTGTACAGACACACAACAAATGACCGCCCATGCCCCCAAAGAGTATACGCATGCCTTAGTGAGTGGTGGAGTAGGAAGGAGCTTTTTCACAATCTCACTGCAGAGACCCCCACCTCCACCCAGGTCCCCCCCCCGCACCATATGCAAGTATGCCATAAAAACAAAAGACTAACTCAAATGCTGAAAAACAGAAATAAATTAGTATTAGGTGTGTGTCTGAAGCAATGAATATGCACAGCAGGACAGGAAACAAAAATACAGGAATTTGTGCTTTTAATGACACCTTTCTGATTTCTATGTGGGGGAAATGAAAGAAAGAGGATTCCTTTTATTGACTGTAATGGACATTGGGTCAAACCTTCAAAGTGAAATCAGCTATATTGCAGTACAATACAACATGGTACAAAGACTGGCATGTGATTTATATAATAATTGATTCATTATTTGTAGTATTGTAGCATTAAGGAGTCCTAATCCTGGATCAGGACCCCCTTGTGCTAGGTACTGTACAAACACGATCCTAAGGCCAGTCCCTACATAGTGCCATAGGTGTACACACCCTGAAAAAAAGACTCTGTCCCTGCCTTGAAGTGCTTGCAATCTAAACCGGTTACAACAAGGATGAGCTGAGGAAGATGACAGAGAAGGGGAATGGGGGAGGAATACATAGAGTGAAGGTATGGGGTTGCTTGGGAGGCACAGTAAATGTGTATTTTTTTTAAATCAATACTTTTTAATATTACAAGGACCACCACTAGATGCCCTGGTGGGGAAAGATCAGCCTTTTCAAACAGTCCCAGGAGAGTAAAACTTGTTCCTGGTGCCTAATGAAAGAAGGATGAAAAGATATTAACACTTCAATCCCCCCGTGCTAGATGAATGTCTGTAATGCTGATAGTATCAGACAATTGATTTTTTTTTATCATAACAAAATGTGCTGGGATTGCAGTAGCTTTACAGCTGTGGCTGTCTCATGAACAACTTTGTTAAACATTCACTTGAGAAACAATTCAGCTCTATGCCAGTGGAAGTGCCTTCTCAACTGCAACTATGGCATCGCTACCACAACATTTTAATATTTCTCTTCCATTCTTCTCTACTACACAAGAATATTAGCATGAAAACGAGGACTTTGTTTCTTAAGTGCTCATCCATTCCTGATACTCATTCTCCCACCTGAAGTCCTAATCTGTGGAATCAATGAGTCATAGTGCAAATTAGTTTGATGAGGCTGTTTAAGTGCAATCCTCTTAGATGTTATATGCAATAATCTCTCTCTAATTACAGACTCCCTTATTATAACATCTTTTAACACTTTTGAAGTTCCCCCAGTCTGGTAATTCAGCTTCATTGACCAAAAGACAAAGAAATCCACCAGCTGCTTAATCAAAATTATGATGCTATTGGCTTTAGTCTCCTCTTTAATCATTAAAATACAAATTAGCTCTTGTATTCATTGCCTTCCAAATAGCTTTCTCTTCTAGGCCTTTCTCATCCATTCTGTAGCCTCTCTAACGGCTCACAACTGCCATCTGGCTTCCTCTTGCAGCTTGTCTGCCTTACAGAGAGGATTCCTTCCCAACTTTGTCAGGAGACAGGCCATAGATGGCAGGGAATAATGGCAAGAGGGTTTAGAAGGAGCCAGTTGTGTCTAGGTAGACCGAAGAAGTGGAAAAAAGGGTTGTCTCCACCAAGGAGTGCCTCTCTATTGCATATGCTTCACCAGCATCATTCTTTATCTGAGCAAGTGAAAGAGCGTTGCTGAAGTCTCTAGCCATCATGGAAGTGGCACACAAGGTACCAGCTTTATCCCTTCCTTTCATACAGTTGAAATTGTCGATGACAAGCCCCGGAACAGACTGCATTTAGGCTTTGAACTGGAACCAACCTCATGTTAGTGAAGCTATTTTTGGTACATCAAAGGAACAATAGTTTGAGTGATGAACTTTTGTTCAGACTGCTGGACAGCTCCTTCTCTCTCATTTTTATAAGTGATGCATTCAGAACTTGATAAGATCCTGCTATTTGTTATAACCTGTAAAACTGGGAAACCTTAGTAAATCCTCTAAGTGCAGTCTTCTCCCACACATGGCTGCTGTTAAGGTTCATACACCAGGACTGTTTAGCCCAAACCCAAGATCTTCGGTCTCTAAACAGCAACTCTTGTCCCCATGTAGGTTGGTGGGTGAAATAAACAAATCACCTGCATCAGTGAGAGAGCAAAACTATTGTAATCCTTTCCTAGCAGAAGCAACACCTACTAACAGGAATGGAGTATTTCAGGGCACTAGGATGGAGGATTTCAGGCAAGGAAAAGGCACAATAGGTCCCAGTCCAGCAAAGCACTTACTCGTGGAGGTAGCTTTGAGTACATGAGAAGTCCCATTGACTTCACTAGGATTCCTAATATGCTTAAAGTTAAGCACATGCTTAAATGCTTTGCTAGAACATGGCAGTGGGATCAACAGGAAAAATTGGATGTGTTTACAACTGAGCTGCTTGAAGTGGAAGAAAAACATAAGGCCGTGGAAACATCTAACAATGAGGATCAGGGAAATTAATGGCTTTAGTGCTATATACATAGTCCTAGTTAAGGAGACTGCCTGACTGGTAAACTAGGAATGTTGAAATCTTGGGAAAGAAAGGGAAATATGCAATTTAATCATACTATACTGAGTTATTAGATGTACAAGAAGATGACCGCAAAAAATGATGGGATCTGTCACTTGACTAAAATCTTGATTTGTCATACCAATATCATTCCGCTCCCACTTTCTAAATACACCAGACAGAGTCCAAAAGTCTAAATCAACAACAACAACAAAAATAGCGTCTGTATCCACAGAATTAATGGATTTTTCTACAACTTTTGAATATGATAGTTTAGTTTGTGGCTAGATTTAAAAAAACAACCCCCACAAACAACCACTTTGGATAAAAATACATCTACCATTCCTAATGTTGCTCAGGCTATGTGAATTAGACATCTGAGGCTGTAGCTGGATTAAAACCAGACTTTTGTTCAAAAAAATGCTGAAGATGCAACTTTACAGTCTGCCAAAATGAGTTATTTATAATATCTCTAAATATACTTTGCCTAACTTTGACAATGCTAAGAAAACCTTGGGCTGCCATACCATAGATACTGAATGAGTAGAATTGGCTGCAGATAACTTGCATCGTATCAAAAAGGTCTCAATTCCTTTATACCAAGAAATACAGAATAAAAATGAATAGAAAGAACGACGTCAGGAATCTGCCATAAAACTGGTGTTTCTGGTGATAGTTAAGTTTCAGAGTAGCAGCCGTGTTAGTCTGTATTCGCAAAAAGAAAAGGAGTACTTGTGGCACCTTAGAGACTAACAAATTTATTAGAGCATAAGCTTTCGTGAGCTACAGCTCACTTCATCGGATGCATTGGCATCCGATGAAGTGAGCTGTAGCTCACGAAAGCTTATGCTCTAATAAATTTGTTAGTCTCTAAGGTGCCACAAGAACTCCTTTTCTTTTTGGTGATAGTTAAGACATTCACAGATGTCCCATTAGACAGATTTGCTATATTCTGTTGTGATTCTTTGTCAGAGTTGTGCCAAGGCTCAATTCCAGTGCTTCAAAGAAAGATCCCAGAGTAACTCCCACGACTGGTGGTGAAATGAATTGGAACTGAACTCTGAGAAGTATGTGGGGATGTCATTTCCAATACAAACTTAAATCTAGAGCTCTCTTCCAGTTTTTACAGCCAGCAGCCCTGTTGAAGGGTGGAGTGTATGGAAGCAGATTGCTGCTGGGAGTGCTGGGGGAGGAGGTGCCAGAATGGGAGTTGTCACACCTTTTGAAAGTCTGTCGCATTATCTCTCTCTTGTGATGGCCTAGCTCAGAAGGGAAGCAGTGTCCGATATTGTGGCTGTCTGTCGCAAAGGTGAATGCGCTTCCCACCCCTTGAAGGGATATCAACAAACTATTCATATTGGCACCGGTTCAAAATGTTGGGAAGACAAGTCAAGAACTGACTCCCAGTATGATCTCTTGCATCAGTATGTGTTCAGCCTACCAGTAAAAGACAACGGGTCAAATTCTAGTTCCACTGAAGTCATTGGCAAAATTCCCATTGACTTCAGTAGGACTGGGGTTTTCACCCAATTTGTTTAAGGCAAAACAAAAATCTGAATGCATAATCTTTCGCAGCCACTGATTTTTTTTCCCCTTTATTTTAATTTGACTTTTCTTCTGTCCTTCTCTGCCAAATGAGGATTTTATAGAAATGCATAAGTATTTTAAGATCAAGTAGGATTGTGCCTTTTAATGGAAAAAAATTATTGGCCCCTAACTGTAACGTGTATATGTCTGGAGCTGGTGAAAATGTACTGAATGAAAGCTTTGTTACAAAATGGCATCTTTTAAATTGACAATGTTTATAAAAAATTGACATACATTGAAATATATCACAATCTTTTAATATTTTCTTTAATTTTCCCCTCCTTTTTTCCTCCTTCTCTTTTCTTTTATCTCTACTTCTCCCTCCCACCACCCAGTCACTTTGAAAATCCATTTTTTTAAAATGTGGGGAGAAATAAAGAGGAAAATGGAAGAAAAAGGAACAAATAAAGACTAAAAGATAAAAAATGAGAGGGAAGTAAAGAATGATAAACATAAATTTGAATGATGAAATTTTTCCCTTGACCCTGTTAGGAGGCACAGATCCTACCTTTGCATTATAGGTTCATAGATTCATAGATACTAAGGTCAGAAGGGACCATTCTGATCATCTAGTCCGACCTCCTGCACAACGCAGGCCACAGAATCTCACCCACCCACTCCTATGAAAAACCTCACCCATGTCTGAGCTATTGAAGTCCTTCAATCATGGTTTAAAGACTTCAAGGAGCAGAGAAGCCTCCCTCAAGTCAACCATGCCCCATGCTACAGAGGAAGACGAAAAACCTCCAGGGTCTCTCCAATCTGCCCTGGAGGAAAATTCCTTCCTGACCCCAAATATGGCAGTCAGCAAACCCTGAGCATATGGGCAAGATTCACCAGCCAGATACTACAGAAAATTCTTTCCTGTGTAACTCAGATCCCATCCATCTAATATCCCATCTCAGGGGATTTGGCCTATTTACCCTGAATATTTAAAGATCAATTACTTCCCAAAATCCCATTATCCCATCATACCATCTCCTCCATAAACTTATCAAGTAGAATCTTAAAACCAGATAGATCTTTTGCCCCCACTGCTTCCCTTGGAAGGCTATTCCAAAACTTCACTCCTCTGATGGTTAAAAACCTTCGTCTGATTTCAAGTCTAAATTATAGTTAACCTTAAACAGGAATATGGCTCTGCTGTCATTGAAGTAAATGGAAGATCTGCATATGACTTCAGTTGTATCAGGTTGAGTCCAAAAGTAGTGAAGACTGGAATTTTACAAATAACTGATTTTTTTGGTCCACTGGCCATACTGAAAAAATTAATAACAATAATAATAATTAATAATAATTTCAAGTTGACTTAAAACAAAATTTTGAAAATTTGGGGAAATTGAAAAGTTGAAAACAATTTTGGGGGTTGAACAAAATGTTACATTTGATACAAAATGAAACATTTTCATTTTCAAGCATTTAGAAACCTTATTTTAATTAGTAATTGATGTACATTTCAAGACCAAAATGTTTTGGTTCAAAACACTCCCCCCCCCGATTTTTTTTAAACAAACAATCAAACAAACAATCTGGCAAGTACAATACAAATTTGTGAAAAGTCTTGATTGACCTGACTGCACTGTTTCTGGTGAAAAAATTTCAGATGAAAAATTTTGCCCACCTCAATATTTCCTTGAAGGTGTAACAAGAAAAAAAAAATCTTTATTTCATTCTACTGACCATTGCATCACTTTCAGCAGTAAAAGAAAGGAAAGAGAGGGGCTCCTTTGAAGTTCTTCTCATATCTGTTCTACAATGCTTCTTTCTGCGACACCTTTTGCCTTTCTTCTGTGCCCTTGTCCACCATCTCAGGATACTTCTCGGCATGACAGAACTTCCTGTGTTCTTTTTTTCCACTTTAAGTGTCGCTGCTACCAGTCAGTTATTATTTTAGTTGTATTAAATATTTTTAGGTAATATAGTGCTGGAAAAAGGTGCCAGCTTGGAATCTCTAGAGGTATGAAGCCCTCTGCTTCTTTACAGAATAGGTACAGCCAGCATAACAATGGAGGCAAACTTCACAGAAACAGTCACCAAGATACTTCACAGAAACTGTCACCGAGATGCTTCACTTCCTGGAAAAGCTCCCATTTTCAGCTATGCCAAGTGCTCCTCTGCTGTAGTTGAAGATCAGAGCCTTTTCTGAACATGGTGTTGCTAATATCACCGCTTGACGTTCCTTTCAATATCATCTCCGAAAAAGTAGCAATGCTGGCGATGTCATTCTCACACAGCTGTCCTACACTGTGACATTACACCAAGAAATAATACCCTGAAGGATTAGTTCTCCTAAAAGCCGTACTTACGAGGCGGCTGCTCCTTCTCTTTTTCAGATCATGTAAATGTATTTCTGAGCAAAGAATAAAGTGGGAATGGATTTGATCAGTGCCAAGCAGTTAAATGGCATTGGAGCAGGTGTTAAATGCATGCGAAATGCTAGCGTTTCTCCTTTTTAATACAAAAATTCCAAATAAAAACTATAAGACAAAACACAAGACCTGAAATTCAGTAAAATCCTATTTAATCTTTCATTTTATTAAGTATATTTCATTTCAAGGTTTTTTTCAGTCTCTTATTTTCTAGGTGACTCGCTTCATATTCAGAACTATCAGCAGTTCACCTGGGCATCCCAGCTAAGAGGAATCTAGTGTACATGCAAGCTGCCAGGCAGCGTGGTAGTTCAAGCACTGCTCATCTCAAGTATGTCTGAATTAAGCTGTTTATGTGACACAGAAAATGTACATCATTGAGTTCATCACATATACAAAGAAGTTTTTTGTGCAGTGTAGGATGTCGTAAAGTGGCATATAAGCAGAGCTGGTCAAATATTTGTTGAACATACGATTTGGCTAAGTTTTCCATTTTTAAGATTTGTTTTAATAGTATTCAACCTGCTCTGTAATTTGGTCAAATACTAGAGGCTTGTCTACACAAGGACATCCAGGAAAGTTAATCTGAATTAACTAAAAGTGTGAATTTGAAGTAGATTAGCTAGTCTACATTAAATCCTTCTGTAGACATTATTTGGAATTAAAGTGGTCTTGCATCAATTTAGGCCTGGTCTACATTAGGAAATTAGGTTGGTATAACTACATTATTCAGGGGTGTGAAGAATCCACACCCCTGAGTGATGCAGTTAAATCAACCTAACCCCCAGTGTAGACAGCATGGTATCGATGGGGAGAATTCTCCTGTCAACCTAGCTACTGCCTCTCGGGGAGGTGGTGTACCTATGCCAAGAGGAAAAGTCCTTCTGTCAATGTAGATAGTGTCTTCACTGAAGTGGTACAGCTGCACTGCTGCATGGTTTAAGTGGAGGCAAGCCCTTAGTTTAATTCATTTTGGAAGTGAATGAAGATCAACCATCTTAAGGCCTGATCTACACTGGGAATTTAAATTAGCATAGCTATGTCTCTCAGGTGTGTGGAAAAACCCACATCCCTGAGCAATGTAGCTAAGCGAACCTAACCCTCCAGTGTAGACAGTGCTCGGTTGATGGATCACGTATGCTGATGGGAGAACCCATCTGTTGGCATAGCTAGTATCTGCCCTCCTGTAGCAGATGCTGAAGCACTTGCCGCTGTAGCATTTCCAGTATAGATAAGCCCTAAGGCCATTTTAATTCTGAAAAGAGAGTTATGCAAACTTTTCATGCAGTTTAACAAACACTCTTCAAATTCACATCTTTAGTTCATTCAGATCAATTTTTCTGGATGTCCCCATGAAGACAAGTCCTAGTTTCATAACAATTTGACAAATTAATAACAAAATTTGGTGAATAGTTCACTTTGTCATTTAATCAGCTATTTGTATAAACTTTGCCATAAACCCCAGAACACCAGGACAAACAACTTGCAACCTATTCTTAAGTGGGGATGTGTAACAGCCTCTGTTAGTACGATATTGCTTCTTACATGAAGGTACACTGCTATGTTAATCAAAAGTACTACAACTTCAGATTAGATGAGAGGTTCATTTAATACTGATGAGTCTCAACATTTCCATAAACCTCTTCTCTAATGCAGCAGTGAAATGGGGGGAAAAAAGTTTTCATTTTATGCTCAGAGACAATTTCAAAGAACTAACAATAGCTCCTCAGGAAATTGAAAGGAAATAGCTAGTTTTCTTTTTGTAATCCATGTAAGACAAAGGGAATTTGCAAGGCACATTTATTGCTCGAAATTCATTTACCACACTTGTATTTCTCCCAACTGTCTTCACTGGTCACTGATTTAGGAGAAAGCATTGTTAGTTTAAATTAGAGCAAAGCTCTGGATTAAAGCATATTCACTTTACTACCAATCTTTCCTGTTATCTTTGTGAAGACCTGGGCAATAACTGCTCCCAACCCTGCCTAGATCTGTTATGACTTGCTTAATGACTCTCAAGAGAGGGTCCAGACTATCAGATTCCCTTTTGTTTTCTGCCTCTCTAGGCCACATGGGAAGTAAAATTGGGAGCATGAGGGAGCAGGTGGTGCAAGGCCTAGCAGAAAATGAGCTGCAGAGTTTGGAAGATCAACGTAGATTGAAGCAATTAATTTTGTACTGCAGTGCACTGTTCCTCCCACTAATCACAGCTGCTCAGAGCTTGCTGTGAAGAAAAAAGGGAAGATGTCCTACCGAGCAGATGTGTGATATTATGGAAAAATCCACCAAGTCTATAAATGAAAGGTCCGATATTATCAGAGAAAAAAGATAAAGCAATTTAAATTCTAGCTCCAGGGACACATTAACTTTTCCTCCTTATAATCTATATGTTAATAGAAAACTCAAGGACAAGTTTCCTATGTGCTTATCAGCCTGACTCTTCATCAAACCTGTGAACTATTTTAGTACAAACTCCTTTAGTTTTCAGTCTTCAGACATACCAGTTTTTATCTTAATTACTATTACCCAATCCTTTCAGCTTTATGTGTACAAAATATATAACTGTTATTGTTAAAACACTGTTGGGAACAAGATGCGCAAAGTACGGCCATATTCTTCTCTGTTAATCCAGCATAAATCAGGAGTATCTCCACCAGAGTCGCACCAGTGTAATACTTCTAAAAGGATGAGGCTTGCTTCTGTCCAGAGGACCAATAACAGGTTTATTATTTATTGATTTTTATTTATATTGTGATAGTGACTTTGAGCACGAGTCCTGGACCAGGACCCTGTTGTGCTAGGCACTGCACAAACACAGAACAAAAAGACAGTCTTTACTGCAAAAAGATGCAAATTATTCACAATGAACGTAATTAACTATTGAAACATGTTACGGAGGTGGTAGAATCTTTATTGCTTGGAGTCTCTAACTCAGGACTGGATGTCTTTCTCAAAGATATGCTCTAGTTCAACCACAAATTGATGGGTTAGAAACAGAAATTACTGGATGAAAGTATATTGTTTGTTTTCTCCCAGAGGTAAATTTAGAGGATTATAATAGTCCCTGGTGGCTTTAAAAATCTATAAAAGTATTGCAGAGGTGTTGTGCTGGCCCTGTGCACAGGGGTAAGTTTCACCCTACAGTGAGGGAGAGGAGAATCCATCCATATGAGAAATGCAATGCTTAACAATGTGATACACATTTAATGTGTCATTTGGAACTTATTTTCCTATTTGTTATAGCTATATGTTCACATGGAAACCCTTTGCCTTAATCTGAATGTTTCTTTTGGAATCGTTTGGCCCTTGGAGGCAGTCTTCAATGAGCCAATTTGGAATACACGAAAGCCTGTTTGAATCAGATGTATGGATTTGTTGCTCTCCTTTCCTATATAATGTCCAAGCACAGCTGCTCATGCAGGTTTGTTAGATGGAGGAGACTGGTTATTCTGAACTATATTTCCTGGCTTGTCTGTGTTGCTGGAGATTTGGTATTTTGACCTCTGTTGTGACTATTGGGTCCAGTATTGTAAGCTCCTTGTGGTAAGTTCAGGAGGTGTGGAATTGCCAGCTGTCTAGTTGCAGCTCAGCAAACCAGCTTGAATCCCAAGAGGCAGCTGAAAGAGAACTGGATAATGTCTCCAAATTCCCATGAGAGAGAAGAATTTGCAGCCTGGTAATTAAACAACCTGTAACTCTGTAGCCAGAGTATAACAGTAAAATCAGAGTTAATATTTCTGATTAAATCTTTTTTTGAATTTCAGTTAACTTTATTCTGACAGAAACAATACTTTTAGAAACTTCTGTATTCATAAGTAATTTGAAGTCATCTTAAATAGTTAACTGTCTGGAGAAACTGATGGAATAAGAGATGAAAATAATTAAAACTGAATTAAATATATAATGGACCCTCACCCATGTTCATTAATGACTGGGAGAGTCATTTTTAAATATCTGAATTTTAGACTAAACAATTGTGATTTTTTTAAAATCAAGCGTGCTGCATCTCAAAATGTATTTTGTCCATATCTTTTGACAATTATAGTTTCATAGGAAAGATAACGTACTAATGAATTTATTGTATATTTTGTAAAAGTAGCAAAGCCTGAATAATTTAGGAGCCTTCTCTGCGCCAGTCTGCTATTAAAACTTTGTAGTTTCACTCTGCTTCCAATCAGAGTTTTGCTTTATTTATCTTTAATTGCAGATTAGTGAAATATGGAATATAAGAAGTCTCTCCTGTAATGATAGTTGATTAATTTTTTATCAAACAATACCAGTAAAATAATCTGTAGACACCCGCCAAATGAGTAAATACAGTACCAATAGAAATCCATTTTTATCCAATCTGGAATAGGCATTGCATTTTGGTATTTTTCCACCTAAGATCTGAGGTGCTGAGTTCCTTCAATTTCTATTGAACTGGATTCTTCACCACTTTGCATCTTGTGTAGTTATTTGCACCAGTGAAAAGTGTGGAAATGCTCCTAAATCAGAGTATTAACATTCTACAATCTTTTTCCAAGTGCAAATTATTACACAAGATGCAAGGCGCAGTGGAGACTCAGGATCACACTTTCTGCTGGAACATGCGGTCACTTCATCCTTACCACACAGGAAAAAGTAGTCAAGAAAGGTGATCAAAGTATTTTATGTGAATAGGGCCTTAATTATTACTCTAATTCCAAAGATTTATTCAGAAAATTTTTTTCTGTGAACTAAATATTTATTCTACAAGACAAATACTTGTATCTATACCTACTTAACTGGTAGATACTGGGGTACTTGGTTCTTTCTTTAGGAAGTACATGAAGTATCATAGATTTCAAGGCTAGAAGGGAGCATTATGATCCTCTAGTCTGATCTCCTGTATATCGCAGACTGTAGAACTCCCCAAAATAATTCCTAGAGCATAACTTCTGAGAAAAACATCCAATCTTGATTTAAAAATGATCAGTGAGGGAGGATCCACCATGACCCTTGGTAAATTGTTCCAGTTATTAACTTCACCATTAAAAAAAATTCACCTTATTTCCAGCCTGAATTGGTCTAGCTTCCATTGGATCATGTTATACCTTCCTCTACTAGACTGAATGAACCCATTATTAAATATTTGTTCCCCATGTGGGATATTTATAGACAGTAATCAAGTCACCATTTAACCTCTCTTTGTTAAGCTAAAAAGATTGAGCTCCTTGAGTCTATTGCTAAACGCCTGTTTTCTAATGCTTGTTTTTATCATTCTCTTGGCACTTCTCTGAACCCTCTCCAATTTATCAATATCCACCTTGAATTGTGGACATCAGAACTGGACACAATATTCCAGCAGCAGGTGCACCAGTAATACACAGGTAAAATAACCTCTTTACTCCCATTTAAGATGCCCCTGTTCATGCACCCCAGTATCACACAGGCTGTTTTGAACACACTGCAAGTTCACGTTCAGCTGATTATCCATCATGATACCCAAATCATTTTTCAAAATCACTGCTTTGAGGAGAGTCCTCCATCCTATAAGTGTGGTCTACATTCTTTATTCTTAGATGTAGAAATTTACATTTAGCTGTATTAAAATGCGTATTGTTTGCTTGTGTCCAGTTACCAAGCGATCTAGATTGTTCTGAATCAGTGACCTCTCCTTTTCGTTATTTAGTACTCCCCCAATTTTTGTATAATCAACAAACTTTATCAGTGATCACTTTGTTTTCTTCCAGGTCATTGATAAAGATGTTAAATAGTGTAGGGCCAAGAACTGATCCCTATCGGGCACCACTCGAAACAGACCCACTTGATGATGATTCCCCATTTACAGTTAGCCAGTTTTTAATCCATTTAATTTGTGCCATATTCATTTTGTATTCTAGTTTCTTAACCAAAATGTTGTGGGGCACCAAGTCAAAGTATATAGCATCAATGCTTTTACTTTTATCAAGCCAGCTTGTAACCTCATCAAAAAGATATCAAATTCGTTTGACAGGACCTATTTTGCATGCATAAACCCATGTTGATTGACATTATTACACTACCCTCCTTTAGTTCTTTATTAATCGAGTCCCATAAAAGTTGCTCCATTATCTTGCATGGGATCGATGTCTGGCTGACAGGCCTATAATTACCTAGGTCATCCCATTTACCCTTTCTAAAAATTGGCACAACATTAGTTTTCTACCAGTCTTCTGGAGCTTCCTTAGTGCTCCAAGATTTATTGAAAATCAACATTAATGGTCCAGAGAGCTCTTCGGCCAGCTCTATTAAAACTCTGAGAGGTAAGTTACCTGGTCCTGTTGATTTTTAAAATGTCTATCAGTAGTAGTTGCTGTTTGATATTCCCCAGAGATACTAATGGAATGGAAAGAAGGTTTCATCACCATATGATGAGACTGCATCATCTGATTTCCCCAAATACAGAACAGAAATATTTATGGAACATGTCTGCCTTTTCTACATTTGTATTGACAATTCTACTATTTCCATCTCATTACGGACCAATACCATTGCCCAGATTCTTTTTGGTCCTAATATTTTTTTAAAAACTCTTTATTGTCCTTAACTCTCCCGGCTGTAGATTTCTCCTTGTGTTCCTTGACTTAGCATATCAATTTTCTAGAAGTCCTAACTTCTGATTTATATTCGTTAATATCAACTTCCCCTATCTTCCATTTGTTCTTTTATTTTTTATAGCTGCCTTGACTTCCCCTCTAAAACAGATCATGTTTCTAACCAGCACATCCTCCTTGCTCAATTTTGGGGCATCTGGTAAGGTGTTCTTAAATGATTTCCAATTATCATTTGCATTTTTCTGATTAAAATCTTCCCATCTGATCTGGCTCATAACTGCTTTCAGCTGTGTGAAATTGGCCCAATTAAAATACCAAATGTCTGTGTGTGTGTATCTATGCGTGTGTATGTGTGTGTATGTATATGTGTGTGTGTAATATATATATATATATATATATATATATTTTAGTTCAGTTATCAGTTCTTTAGCTGTTAGGACAAGATCTAATATAGAATTTCCTTGTGTTGTCTGCAACATTTTTTAAGTTAGGAAATTGTGATCTATAATGTGTAGAAATTCCAAGAATGTTTTAGTACTAACAGCATATGTTAGCACTAACAAACCTTCACCATATGTCACTCAGATTTAAGACCCCCATGATCACACGGCTTTTTTTCCCCAACACACTGGAGATAGGCGCTTAAGAAAGCGATCATCCTGTTCCCTAGTGTGATTTAGTGCTCTGTACCAGACATTAGCTAGAACCCATCTTGAGCTTGGTCTGTTAGACGTTGATCCATAAGCATTCAGGATCATTTTCTTCCAAGTTACCAGTGTCAAGGAAACAGGTAATGCCATTTTGACCTAGAGTGCCACTTCCCCTCTCCATTTGCACACTTGACCCTTCCTCAGTGGGTTATAACCATTGATTTTTAAAATTCCATTTATGCAAATCATCCCACCAGCTTTCAGTAATATCCAGTAGATCAAATTTATGCTCATAAGTGAGCAATTCCCGTTCCTCTTTTTTATTACTTAGGCTCCTAGCGTTGGTGTCTAAGCAATTCAATAATTTCTTCTCCATGTTCTTTGGTTCCTTAATTTCATTCTCAGCATCTTGGATTTGGTGCTAATTGAGCACTCATTTTTTCCATCTCCCCCCCCACCCCCCCGGTGCCCTTGCTATTAATTTAATCCTCTCCTGACTAGTGTAACCAGCCTGTCCCCAAGGACATTGGTCCCCCTTCTCTGAGTTCTAGGCCACAGGAAATGGACCAGTGTTCCACAAAACGAAGTTTTGTCTTGACTTTACACCACTTATCTAGCCAGCAATTCACTTCCAGAATCTTCTGCCTTCCTTTGCTCAATGGACAGGGAGGATCTCAAAGAAGATTGCTTGGAAGTTCTTCTTCATCAGTATGCTTCTGAGTTTCTGAAGTGATCTAGTATCTGCGTGATGCCCTCAGGGGTGCTGGAACAATTTTTATAGTGGTATGCTGATGATGGGAAACCATGCATTTGGTGTTTGTTGTTACTACTTCAGGCCAGGCCGTGTGGCAGCACACCAAGAACCCCTATTTCCAGTCCCCCTGGATATCCTGCAACACAATGTTATTTGTGCCAATATGAACCATCACCAATGGATACTTGGCTTCTGAAGTTGACAGACTATTCCATCTTAGAGTGACAGTTGATGTCGTGATTCTGGGAAGACAGCACACCATCCTGTTCTCTACTTGTCCCTTGCAGAATGTTTTTTTGATTGTTCTGAGCACTGAATCTCCAGCAAGGATTGTCTGTCTAGCTTGGACAGTGTTCTCAAGAGCCACAGCGCTCTCAAGAGCTAATAAGTTTCAACCTGCCACTCAGTGAACTGCTAACAATTGCCAGATCAGAAACTGAGCCCTGACAGAGGCTTCCAGTCCTGGAATCCAACTGGCAGAACACTGTGGGGGGGGGGCTGACTGGTTCACAGCTTCTATATAAACCCAGCATAGGAACAGAAAGTTGTCCTTGCAACTGGGAATCTCCCTGCTTTATGACTGCTTCCTCTGCTTGCTCCTGCTATTGATCTCCTGGTAATCTGACCCTGCCTGACTTCTGACATCTGACTCTCCATTTTGCCCTCTGGCTTGCCTTGAATTATAACCTCCTGATATCTGACCTAGCCTGACTCCTGTTCTGACCACAAGGTGATGACAGATGGATGGAGAATCCTTTGTAGATAAGCTTAATTTTCTTACAGGTTGTTCCTAGCTGCCATCCAATCATGTCTTGTACATATCTGCATTCCCTTGGACCTGCTAGATATCTTCCAGAGTTTCCCAGCTGATGACCTGGTATCATGTGAAACTTCTAGTTGTGTGGAATTCCTCCTGCTTTTCTTCTTTCTGGTATCCTCATTTGTCTCCAACTGTGTAGAATGCCACCATGACCTCTTGCCTCTGATGGTTATGAACTGCAGCCCTCCTCACTGACTTCATCTCTTGCCAAATCCTTCTGTGGTAAGCTCCATTCTTCCTTGAACTTTACGTACTGTTGTTTTCCAAAGTTGGTTGTCTAGGTACTCCTGAGTTTCTGTGATTCTCAGTAACATCTCAATTGCTCCTCCAATCCAAGAATCTTTTCCTCCAACACATCTGTCATCTTGCACTTCATGCCTAGGAAATCCCATCTGGTCTCAGGCACGAAAGAGAGTATGACACACACCCACTGCAGGTCACCACCACTGCTCCATCACTGGCAATATTGCTATCACAGGTAACACTGAGCCTCTCACACTTTCTTTCACAGGCGCCAGCTTCTTCCTTGCCCTGTGGGTACTCAGCCCCTGCTCTGCCCCATCCCCGCACCTCTCCCTAGTGTCTCCAGTATGCCGT
This sequence comes from Dermochelys coriacea, assembly GCF_009764565.3. Taxonomy (NCBI): domain Eukaryota; kingdom Metazoa; phylum Chordata; order Testudines; family Dermochelyidae; genus Dermochelys; species Dermochelys coriacea. Next base: position 190,438,603 of record NC_050068.2, on the reverse strand, counting down.
GGAACAGCTAATCCGAGGCGAGTGGGAGGTTCTGGGAGGGCGGGGGAGGAGTTGATCAGCGGGGCGCCGGGAGGTACTGGGCGAGGAGGATCTGGCTACTGGTGGCTGCTAAGCACTCACTAATTTTTTTCCATGGAGTCAGCGCCTATGCTTCCTCTCTCAACTCTTTCTGAAATTCCCCTGCTAGCTGCTTCAATTAATGGCTCTTGAGTTCAACTAGCAAGGAACGTTTTTATACCAAATTCTGCTTAGGTCAGCTCAACTCCACCTATCACCACCAGGGACTGATTACCCACTCAGAGACTTGAGACAGCTGGGCTGATCATAGTTCTCAGGGCATTAAAAAATTGAGTCACTTGGGTTACATTTCCAAACTTTTTTCTCTACAACTATCCAGGCCAAAAATGTACTCCTTTTTTAAATGAAAGCTGAGATTCTCACCTTCACTTGCTTCCAGAAACTGGGGCTTTAAGAAAGATACTAAATATTGTGAGACTCAGCAACACTGTTACTCCAGTCTGACATGTAACGTGGTAATTGCCATGTCTTGTTTAACTGTTAGTTATTTTACTCTGTGATTCGTGTACTATATGTTGGTATGGACATATCCTAAGTTCCCTCTAAGCTGTGTGGCCCCACAGCAGCCTGTTAAGTGCCGCGCAGGTGCTAAGGATTGCAACGGAGAGAGATGCCTTTTCCCCCAGTCCTGGACCTGCCGTAGCGCCCATCCCCCAGACCTGCTGCAGACGGAGAAGAGGTGCCCCAACCCAGCCCAGCCCTAGATCTGCTGCGGCTGCGCGAGAGGCACTTATCCCATCGCACGGCAGGGAGAGGCACCTCTCCCCCCCCCCCCCCCGAGCAGGTTCTGCTGCAGATAGTGAAAGCAGGGGGGAGTCCTCTCTCCTTGCCACAGCCCTGGGGCAGCCTACATCCCAAATCCCTCATCCCCAGCCCCCTCCTACATGCCAAACCCCCATCCTCAACTCCACCCCAGAGCCCACACCCCCAGCCAGATTCCTTACCCTCCTACCCCGCAACCCTCTGCCCCAGCCTTAAGCCCACTCCAACACTCAAAACCCCTCAGCCCCACCCCCCACCACATGAATTTTATGTGCACCAATATGGAGGGAATGTGTCACACACCACCTCCATATTGGTGCACATAACAAAATTCATTCCACACTTTGGTGGGAAAAATAAGAGGGAACACTGGACATGTCCATTGGAAACCCAAGACTTTTATATTGGTAAGATGGCCATTGCAATGATCATGGAAGGAAGATGATCAAAGGGGAAAGCCAAGATTTGGTACCTGTATTGGATATCCACAGAGCATTGAGAGATCAATTTACATAACGGGCATACAGTCATGAGTTTTGGAAGAAGGCTAAAAACTGAAAAGGGGAGTGGCAAGAAAGAAGATTCATATATTCTGTCTATTCTGTAGAGGTGTATTGGCCAGTTAGGTCCTATGGGGAAGATTTTCAAAAAGTGCCTAAGAGATTTAGGAACACAATTTCCATTAAAAATCCATTTTTGGAGAATCAGCCCCATATACATTTGAAATGGAGAGGGCCATTTGTGGAAAGGAACCTCCTATGACCTCTTTCTCTGCACAAGTGCATGCTCACCTCACTTTCAAGCACTGTCTCTTTTGCACATAGGATTTGCACATGCAGCACCCATTTAGCAAAACAGATCTTGCATGTGTATATTTTGCACACTGCACGTACAAGTGATTGTACTTGATGTGCATGTATGCAAGTGTTCATGCACACAGAGTTGCATGCATACTCATAGAAGCTGCATTTTGAAAATATCCTTCATGGTATACTATAAATCTTATTCTCCTAACGTTCTTACACTAGCATAAAACTGGTGTAACTGCCCTGGTGAAACAGAATGGTGAATCATGTATTCACTCTTGTTTAAAGTTATCTCATTCCAGATTGGTTGGTTGTGTTCTGTTTGGGTATGTCTACGCAGCAAAGAAAAACCTGCAGTTGGCCAGCTGATTTAGGCTTGCAGGGCTCAAACCAGAGTTGGCTAGCGTGGGCCAGCTGCAGGTTGTTGTGTAGTCTACAGTCTAGTTTACAAAATTGATGAAAATATTCTAATAGACTAGTAAAATAGTCTAGTTGTTGTGTAGACATACCCTTTTAGCCATGCAGCTTCTATTTACAGTGATGGGAACCACTCAGCTAATCTGTAAAAAGGTTTTGGCCTCAGCATTGTAACTGTTGTATTTTGTTGTGCCTCATCTCTATTACTTTGAATCAAAGTGGCATGAACTTGAAAAGATTTGTGAAGTGGAAATAGATTTAATGAGCCTTTTAAAAATATTTTGTAAATTGTTTGACACATTACCACAGTAGTTTTAATTCACATTTGAAATTTGGACAAAGAAAAGTAGCCCCACAGTTCCTTGTAAATACTTCCAGATTTTCAAAGGATAAGACCAACGAGAAGCAAACAATAGTATCATATTAAAAGGGTGAAGAGAAGACCTACTGTCCAAAAGGTGTATGGGCTTTTAATTCCCTGCTCAGTTCTCAGCTCACAGTGTGTGGCACCAAATGGAAAAAACCACAGTTCTAGCAGCAGCCTTAGACTCAAATTTTCAAAAACAACCTCTTTTTGGATGCCCAACTTAATACACCTTTAAAAAGTCTCATTTTCAGAGCATGGGTGCTCAGCACTTCTGAAAATCAGTGCCCTTTAAGGGGTCCCCAGCGATGCAGCCAAAAATCACAAGTCACTTTTCAAAATGTAGACTTCAGCTAAACAGTGATGTGGAAAAGAAATATTTTGCTGAAAATTAACTTACTAAATTGCTGTTTCCCCTGCCACAGCACTTGTTTTATAAGCAGCACTTTAAATTTCCCCTCTGCTAACAAGTAGCGTTTATGGCAATTATTTGCTAACTTTTGGAGGCTGACTACTTCAGAACCTCTTTCTTCATAGCAGTAGGAAATTTTATTTGAAAAACTCTCTCTATTCTCCATACTTCAAAGCTTATTTAAATGCAAATAGCAACCTTAAATACTTTCTCCCAATATACTATTGTAATTTGAAGACCCAAGTGGTTTCATAAAACTAAACTGATATGCAATTTAATAACTAGGTATTTTCTCTCAGTTCATGACCTTTCTAGAGCCAGGTCTAAATCAAATATTAATATAAAATATACAATGAAGTATTTCAGGGAAAGAAAAGAGATGGCTGCAGTGATTCACCAAATCTGTTGCTAACCTGTAGATCCTTTTACACTCAGCACATTGAGGTTCCCATATTCTCATCTTGAGGAACTATCGGTGAAGTTCTCCAGTTGCAGTGGTTGCTAGGAAAATATAACTGAAGATATTAGAGTTTGTACCACATGAGCGAGTAAGTTACTGATGGTCTCAGACAAGACCAGTATTAGAGAGTAGTGGCTACTGACAAAACCCATAAACCTGAATACTCATGGGCCCCTCCAAACTACTTACAAGTAACCTGACCCATTAATTTATGTATATGTTTATACAGCATCCATTTACTTGTATCTAGTCCGTGAAAGAGTACAAAGGAGGTGCAGTACAAGAAACAAAACATTATTCTTAGTTCACCTGCAACAAAATGTTTAGATGTTCTAAACTTTAAGACGTGAATAACAAAGCGCTTAAGCACATACTTTACTTTAATCACTTGAGTAATCCCAGTGGTTTGATCCCGCAAGGTGCTGAGCACTTTGGCTCGATCCAGCAAAGCGCATAAGCATGTGCTTAGCAGCTAAGTGATCTGCCCAAATTGTTATAAGGAGTTTATGACTGAGCTGGCAATTGAACTGAGATTGTCCTTGTCCCAGTCCCTTAACCACAAATCCTGCCTTTGCAATGCAATATCACTGTAGAATTGTAACAATTTTTCATACAAATTCTAGCCCAAAGCTCCATACAGTTCAATTTTGTTGTTACTGAGATGAATAGTAGCAGAAGTTGAGGAGAGAGCCTAAAAGAAAGAATGAGGGAAGAAAAGGTATGTTTTGCGGTAAGATTTGAATGGAAACTCATCCCATAATGCTTGCTCCAGACAGCAGTTGCAGAGGAGCTGTCATAAATATAAAGGGAAGGTCAAACACCTTTAAAATCCCTCCTGGCCAGAGGAAAAATCCTTTCACCTGTAAAGGGTTAAGAAGCTAGGATAACCTTGCTGGCACCTGACCACAATGACCAATGAGGAGACAAGATACTTTCAAAGCTGGAGGGAGGGAGAAACAAAGGGTCTGTCTGTGTGATCCTTTTGCTGGGGACAGAACAGGAATGGAGTCTTAGAACTTAGTAAGTAATCTAGCTAGATATGCGTTAGATTATGATTTCTTTAAATGGCTGAGAAATTAGACTGTGCTGAATAGAATGAATTTTCTTGTCTTTGTGTCTTTCTTGTAACTTAAGGTTTTGCCTAGAGGGATTCTCTGTGTTTTGAATCTAATTACCCTGTAAGATATTTACCATCCTGATTTTACAGAGGTGATTTTTTTTTACCTTTTCTTATATTAAAATTCTTCTTGTAAGAAATTGAATGCTTTTTTCATTGTTCTTAAGATCCAAGGGTTTGGGTCTGTGGTCACCTATGCAAATTGGTGAGGATTTTTATCAAGCCTTCCCCATGCAGCGGGGGTGCAAGGTTTTGGTGAGGATTTTGGAGGGAAAGACGTTTCCAAACAATGCTTTCTCAAAAATAAACCCAGACATTTGGTGGTGGCAGTGGAAGTCCAAGGGCAAAAGGTAAAATAGTTTGTACCTTGGGGAAGTTTTAACCTAAGCTGGTAAAAGTAAGCTTAGGAGGTTTTCATGCAGGTCCCCACATCTGTACCCTAGAGTTCAGAGTGGGGAAGGAACCTTGACAGGAGCAGGCTGTCATGCCCACAGTGACCTGTGGGGAGTGCGCATTTTAGTGCAGTCTTCTATGGTGCTAGGAAATTGTCATTCTCCAGGCAGCTATACATAGCGGTGAAACAGATAAATCACAGCACACAAGAAAAATTGGAAGCACAATCTGTCCTTTAGCCTATTTTCCCAAGCCTTTTTACAATTATTTTTCTAATTTCAATATGGTTGCTGTATATTATGATCGGGGGGAGGGGTGCAAACCCCACACTGGGCCCGAAGGGGTTAAAGGACAATACTGAGCCCACGTAGCTCCACCCTTCCAGACCTGCAGAGCATGCTCCAGCTCAAGAGGAAGCTTAAGAGGGAGCAACTCAGCTCAGTCAGGGGTAGGCTGAGCAGGAAGATAGACCTATCCTGAGAGCTCCTGGACAAGGGTGCTGAAGAAGCCTTCCTGTGAGGAACAGGATTAAATGCTGAGCCCAGTTGGGGCTGAAGGTTTAGTTATCTCTTCTTTTTCTTTTGTACCTTATATTGGACTTGGAGCTTAGGGGAGAGATAGGTGGTAGGAAGTGACCCAGGGAAGGTAACTCCAAGGCCTCTCATAAGGCCCTGGGTTGGAGCCTGGTGGAGTGGGAGGTCCTGGGCTCCCCAGCCAACTGCCCCTGCTTGCAGGAGGTACATAAGCCACATTCCAATCTCCCACTGCCTCTGATGAAATGAGGACAAAGACATTGCAAACCTGAGGCGAAGCTAAACCCATCCTCAGGTGAGGCACCGATCTGAAAGGCCTTCCCACTAGAGACAATGCTGGATGTGCTACCCATTAGACCACCTGGCCCTCTGAGGGCTCTAGTACATACATCTTCCCACGTTTCTGGTCTGACGTTGTTGAATTTGAAAATATTTATAAAAATCTGTCCTTTTTGAAGTTGTGCATTGTTAGATGAATTGTTCAAATGCTTTGGAGTCTGCAATCTGACCAATCTAGGTATGTCAATTAATTTTGTTTCTACCTACTTGGTCTGTGTAAGAAGTTGGGGGTATGTGTGGGATTGGAAATATTTGCTAAAAGAGACTAAGTTTTCCATGACTGTGGTCTTCACTTCAACTTTGCATCTGAAAAGGAATGCTTTTTCCATCTGTACCCAAGCTGTGTATGTGGTATATGTTGGCGAATCTTTTGGGTCCAGATTCTAATGCCTTTACTCACACTGAGTAATACCTGACTTCTTGAGGTACCTCACTGAAATCTGTGGGGCTTTTTAAAGAGTAAGGTACTACCCAAGTTGAGTTAGCATATCAGAATCTGGTCACTTTCTCTTTTTGGTGGGCCTGGATGGTAATATTCGAAGTTTGGCAAAGCTAATCCCCCAGGTTCTTCGGTACCCTTCAGAAGCTTGTATTTGATGCTCCTATTACTTGTTGTTATGAATTTGTTAGTCGAGCAGTGAGTCCCTGTGAGATTTCCAAACTTTTCTTGAGCCAGATGTGTATAAGATGATCCTGCCTTTCTTTTCAGATTTTCCTGTCCTTCCCAGGCAGGGTTGTCATTTAGGACGGATTGGCTCCTCTCCATGTCCTTATCGCTTTATTGAACCCTAGCACTTTCTGCCTTATGCACTGGGATTGTATTACCTTCTCAAACTGCATGGACAGAATGTGCTAGTGACATTGGATGACCAGTGCACTGCAGAGGACATGGTGAGTTCCTCTGAGAATGCAGAATCCTGGCTGTCCAGTGAGAGAAAGATCTCTGTCTTTACACTGGATGCTTTTAAACTTCTAAGGGAGCGGATTGTTGGCTGTACATAGATGCTTAGACACTATGGCGATGAGAACCAGATAGATGAGTGTTCAGTCTCTGTTCCTGGGCTCCTTACAGACCTAGAGTCTGAATGAAAAATTGTTGAAGACCATTCTCTCTCAAGGCATTTGTAGCTTTATGCTGTTTCTGCCAATCTCTTATCAGCTGATTGCACTTAGATCCAGTGTTTAGGAAGCAATAATGTAACAGCAGAGAATTTTGTCTGCTGTTACTGCAGTAGTAGTCTTTAATTAAAAACGGTACTAATGCTGTTAATACAGCAAGTATCTTGTGAGGGGCATGTGCAAGACAATCTTATTCCCCACCTCCCCAGTAACTGAACAATGTTATATTCATACTGTATTGGAGTGAAAAATTAAACCGGGTACCTTGTACTTTAGTGTGGTTATAGCTCATTCAGTGGAATTGATGATTATTCGGTTAAGTACCTTCCAGTCTCAATGAAACACCTGTGGGGAATAGACAGTGTTTTCAGTGAAGAAACTATGGAGCAGCTACTAGCCACACAGACAGACGCATCTCTAGCATTTACTGGCTGGGTGAAATTTATTACTTGCTGAAGAATGCATTGAGGGAGGTATAAAAACTATTAGCGAATTCCAGTCCAATTTGGTGAATAGTCTTGGCCAAAAAAAAGAAAAAAGAGCAGGGGAAAACAGGACGAAATATTGTTTAGGAAATGTCAGTTTGAATTGACATTGAAAATGTTTCATTTCACTCAAACAAAAATATTTTTGTGGTTTTGCAATTGGCAAGAAAAGCAAAAATCAACTTTTTAATTTTTTTTCCAATTCATTTCCCAAATCTTTTTGTGGTGATGTAAGAATTGTTTTTCCAGCCATATGTAGAAATGACACCACTTCCAGGACTATACCTGCATGACTAAGTTTTTAGTGATATTGTGGGAATTTAGTGCCCATGAAGAGGGGAGACTGACAGAACAAATACAGCTCCACCAGAGGTATTGCACTCTTCTCCACAGCCACAGTAAGGCTCAAACCTGAACTAAGAGGGCCATCACTAAGGGCTTGTCTTCACTACCGCATTACATTGCAGCTGCACCGATGTAGTGCATCTGGTGAAGATGTGCTATGTTGAGTGGAGAGCATCTCCTGCCGATATAGCGCTGTGTAGACACCGCTTTAAGTCAATGAAAGTTGCATCACTCGGGGAGGGAGAGGTTCTCATCCCGGAGCAACGTAACTTATGTTGACTTAAGCAGTAGTATAGACAAGCCCCTAAGAATGGAATGGTAGTTCAGTCATCATTTCCTTTCACTCCTTATCCCCTTGGCTGAGACTGCCCTAACCCAGCTTAGAAACAAATCTAACCCTTGTCCCTATGTCACAGAGGGTTCCCTAGGTAATAGAAATGAATGCAGTTCCATTGCAGAAGTGAGGGGTCTGATTATTACCATCTGTAACCCAGCATCTAGTCCATCTATTGTACTCTAGCTGGATGCTGGATGGAGTCCCTTAATGAACATACCAAGGCCAAACAAGACCAGAGAGAGACCCTAAAAACTCAGTGTGCTAGGTTTCAAAGTAGCAGCCATGTTAGTCTGTATCCATAAAAGGAAAAGGAGGACTTGTGGCACCTTAGAGACTAACAAACTTATTTGAGCATAAGCTTTCGTGAGCTACAGCTCACTTCATCGGATGCATTCAGTGGAAAATACAATGGGGAGATTTATATACACAGAGAACATGAAACAATGGGTGTTACCATACACACTCTAACGAGAGTGATCAGGTAAGGTGAGCTATTACCAGCAGGAGAGACTGTCCAGTTTGGCCAATGTACATGGCATAGAGGCATTGCTGGCAATGGCATATATCACATGGGTAGATGTGCAGGTGAACGAGCCTCTGATAAAGTGGCTGATGTGATTAGGCCCTATGATGGTGTCCCCTGAATAGATATGTGGACACAGTTGGCAACGGGCTTTGTTGCAAGGATAGATTCCTGGGTTAGTGGTTCTGTTGTGTGGTATGTGGTTGCTGGTGAGTATTTGCTTCAGGTTGGGGGGCTGTCTGTAAGCAAGGACTGGCCTGTCTCCCAAGATCTGTGTGCTAGGGTAACTGATCACAACAGGTTTCATGTCTGAAATCATCATCCATCATTTTTCTTTCCAATCAAAAGCAAACACTTGTGTTTTTTCTTCTACAGACATGCTTAAAACAACATGATGATGTATTGCATCTGCTTAAATTAAACTTCTCCATTGATGATTCTGTCCCTAGCAGCATAGACATGATTGATATTCATACAACATTTTAATCTCTTGTTTTGATCTTTATAAAAACACACTTTTTTAAAAATCTGTGTCACATGATGGCTAAGATAGGCAAATTATATCTGAAACTTGATGATATTTTCATTCCTCACATGGAATATGGGAGCTGCTTGTGAGAAGTTCAAGACAGAGAGAGAAAGAACACCATTGATATATGAGCACCTTCAAGAAATAAAAACATCTGCAGCATTAATAGAATTCTAATATACCTGGACCCAACTTAAACTGAACCAGTAATGACAGTGAATTTGAGGAGGGATATTAATTCAAGATACATACTTTGAGTACTGACCTCCACTACATATATAGTTATTACAACAAATGAGCTGTTTGACCTTTATGTCATTTTAATGGAGATCCAGTTGGAACCCTTTCACTGGCGTCCGGGAGGGAAATTCTTACAAGAAGGAAAAGAATAACTACACAGTCCTATTGCTGAAAGTCCACCATGAACAAAGGATAGACTGAGGCCACCAAGGTTTGATTTTCTACTTTTTCTTTAAAAAATACACATTCAAATATCCTGAATTAATTCCCTCTATGATTCTTACCATCCACCCTTTATCTGAAGAGAGGGTTGTGTTTTATTTCATACCAATGTGGCTTGTGCAAAAGAAATGGTGAGGAAAAACGTTCCAAAATAACCTGTATTTTTTTAAAAAAGAGAGGCTAGGAGAGAGCGTGTGGGAAGGAGATGTTTGGATAACTGGTGCTGTCTATTTGTCACACTTGCCTCCACAAAATATTCTAGATACACCAATAATTTAAGGCTGTACTTTGACATAGACTAAGGCCCTGATCCTGTAATGAAATGCACACCCTGGACACCTATATCTCCATGGAGCACCACTGAAATCAGTGATGCTCCATGCAAGTATGGATTTGCCTGTGCACATGTTATAGAAAGACTGGGGCCTAAATGAGTGGAGATTATGCTTTCCAAGAGAAAAGGGACACAAAAACTAGTGGCAAATCTTAACAAGTTTGTGATGGTGAATGTAATAAAGTTAGTAAGTCTATGATTAAGAATACTGTGTTGTCCATCACAAGACATTCTTTGCCCTTTTGGGTACTAAAGAATAAGCTGCAATCCCTGTATCTATAACTGCGGAGACCCCTAAACAGTAGCGTTGGAACAATATTTATAGTATAGATGCTGAAAGCCATTGAACAAAACTGTAAACCCTGTATATGATGGAAACCGCTTCAAGCTAGGGCATATTGCTGCACCTCTAGCTGTAGCATCCCTGCCCCCAAGTTGGTTACAATCCAAATAGCCAATGGAAGACTCTTAAAAATCACTGCTAAATATATTAGCAATGGACTCTGTTTCTATGCTTTAATTATTCAACATTTTTGTTGGACATAATGGCTACAGTATTACAATATGTGATGATACAGTTCTTGAAGTGTGAGGGGATGGCCACTTCTGGGGATGAATGGCAGAGTCCAGTCTTTGTTTTTTTTAGTCTTTTACACTAAAACTTCCAGCGGAGAGGTGGGGGGTTGTGATGAGTAGAGTAGTGAGGAGGAGAACAGAAGTTCCACTTTGCAAATTTGGCTGCATTCCAAATTGGAATTAAAACAGGAAACTTTTAAAATTCTGCCCAAAGGAAAAGAGTGAAAACAAAATTCTTTTGGGTTAATTGAATTGATTCATTTCCATTCTGACTTTTTAAACTTTGGTATTACAATGTAATACACCATAAAACCAAATTTAAAAAAATCTGGCTGAAAAGTAATTTCAAAATGAAGAATTGAAATATTTAGTTGTAAAAATGTTGAAGTGGGATATTTTAACATTCTCTGAACTTTTTTTTCTGGTTTTCTTCTTAAACAAAATAAAATTGACCCAATTTCATGAAGCATTTCAGTTCTAATGGAATGTAGTTCCATCTGCATTTCTCTGACCAACTCTGGTGATTAGTGCTAATGGTGAGGATTATTTTGTGATTTGGACACCGTGACTATTAGGAACAGGATCGAAAATGCAACTTGTTGTGCATTTGAAGTTTTTATTTTAATTTGTCTACTATTGGCCCCACATTAATGACTTTCCTTCTACCACATGACCCTAGACCCCATTGATAACCAGCTTTATGTATTGGACTCTTAAATATTAAAAGAATAGGGTTTATTATGACTTTAATGTAGTCTAATCAGAATGATCTTCTACAGCATTCTAAGTGCTTTGGTATGAGGGAGGAGGCAGTGCTGTCAAACTGAAATTGCATTATGTCTAGTCTGTGGGCAAAGGTTTCACTGTTCCCTATGAGTTGTTTAATTACATGAAGATTATAGAAGTAGCTGCAGCAGATGCTCTTACATGCCTTGGGTGTTAATTGAAAGAGGAACAAATAAAAAAAATATAACCATAACATTATTCATCTTTGATTTTGTAGAAAAGCAATTGTTAGCCAATTCTCTGTTTTCATCCACTGGTTTAATGCCAAATATATTTATGAGTAGCAAGTTATGTGCTGAGATAACATCTCTACAGCAGCTAACTGGGATAAGTTATTGTTGTGGGGCTTGGGGTTGTGTTTTGGGTTTTTTGTATCAAGAATAATTCAGGTCAGTAAAGATTTTGGGTTTGGTGTTTTTGTGGGGGGTTTTTTAACTATCTTCACATTTACATTTTTAAGACTTATTGGGATGGTTGAAAATCCCAAAGCAGAATTAGAGCTCTTATAAACAATGTTCCATTAATATTAGAGATGGGTCAAAACCAGATTCTTAACTCTAAATCCTTTCAAATTTAAACAGGATTAGGTTCTGATCTGAATCTTCTCCTCGGGCTTTGGTCTAAAACTGAAAAGTTCAAGTCCACACTGAATGTGTGTCAAATCTTGTGAGAGTAACTGAGTTTGTGAAATTTCCATAATTCAAGATGGCAGAAATCTCACAATGTCAGCAGATCTCATGAGATGTCTGATATTTTTAGGCCAGATTCTCATGACAACAGGTGACATGATTTTGGTAACTTTTGATGTTGAACCAAAACCATAATCCTTGGCCCTAAATAAGCCATGAACTTGAACTTGAACAGGGAATCCAGTTCCAGATCCAAACCATCCAGACTCTTTTGTTAATCTCCAATATGTAAAAGTATCAAACCAAATATTCAGAGGTTAAAAAGTCCAATAAACTTAGATTGCCTCTGTCCACACAATTTGTCATTGTTCCGAAGTAATGTACATGGTTTGCTGATGCTCAAAAAGCCCAATGGAAGCATACATTTACTGACTATTCTGCAAACCAGCTTCCGCAATTTGCATAAGAGATAAGATGGTCAATTTGCATAGATAAGGCCCAAACAAATGTGTGCTACATTCCTAATAAGAGGAAGCCCTAAAGGTTCAGGATAATGCTCTGTGCTTTCTTTACTCTCTGGTTTGCTAGCTCAAACAAAGTTTGTATTTATGAGCTGGGACCAAAAGGTCCCTTTTTGTTCATCCATTCTTAATATTATCCAATTGCCACTCCATAGTGCATTCTAATGGGGAAAAACAGATTTACATTTTCAGTTATAAAACACTAGGTAAAATGGCGAGCATGTATAAAACTGGATTAGACACATAACTTCATGTGAAATGTATTATTCTGAAATCAGGGCATATGTGACACATCAAGGAGAATTTTCTCTTTTCTATTAAAGGTGGAATAAGTATAAATAAAAAAAGATTGGGGAGGCAAAAGTAGCTGAAAGGCATCTTTCCACTCCCCTGGGCCAGAGCCTGAACTGGTCCCTGGTAAGTTTGAGGAACCACAGGGATGCTCTTATTTACACAGGCTACAATGGTTCCATCCTTCTGCCAGCCCAGGTTTGCTTCTTCCCTATTTAGCACGTCTCCCTCATCCCAGACAACCCCTATGTCTGAGTGGAGGAGTGAGTGGCATAAAGGTAGCATAAAGCTTTACACCAGCACAGTGTTTCTGCATGCCAGGGGAATCCTCAGTTGCCTTTTTAGAGCTACTATATGAACCTTTTGTTCTGATCCATGGATTTTAATAGGGGATCAAGAAATTGCCCCATGAAGTTATTTAGTAAATCTATCAGTCCTTCCTGACACCTACAGGAGATTATCATTATATATGTGGTAAGTAGGTCAAACTGCCAAGGATTTTGGGTGCTCAGTAGTTCAGAGATTCTTGTTCAAACCTTAATAAATGACATATGAAATATCATTCAATATTTCATTATTTAATGCTTTTATATTGTAGTAGCCATGAGTAGCCTAAAGGCCATGACCAGGTTGGTCTTCATTGTGCTGGGTGCTGTACATTTACATAACAGAACTATCATAGGAAGAAAAATTCTCTCCCTCCAGTCACTGTGTCCTTGAGCAATGTTCCTGAACCTCTCGAAAACTGAGTCCACCCTTCAGGAAAACGAAACTCACCATGTCTCCTTGAATGTGCCATACATCTTTCAAAGTCTACACATATTAATGTATATACATCTTTCATGTCCCCCCATCTACCTTAGCTCGGCCTTCCAGTCCCTCACCTAATTTAGTGAATACTGGTGTAGACAGATATTCTTAATCTATTTCCCCTCCTTTCATAAATGCTTTGAGCAGTGAAATACTTTAAATGTCAATCTTAACTAGCATTATTGGCATCCAAGTTAGTGCTCATTGAAATGAATAGGGCAGTTCACACCTTAGAGCCATTGTTTCAGGCTGTCTGCAAACTCAGGCATACGCTCTCTTCAGATGGTGAAAGTTTTCTTTGCAACTATAAGAGCTAGAAACTGCCTCTTTTGAAAAACAAAAGCTGAAATCTTGAAAAACAATGGAGAGGTATCTCCATCCTCTCTCAGCTAGTCCTTCATGCCCCCCATGTTGAGGGGGTACACCCCACTCTTGGGGGAACTCTGCCTTAGAGCCTTCCACTCCTCATAAACAACTAAATGACAGCACCAGACCCAATTGTGGGTCTGACGCATTCTCTGACACCACAATATATATGCCATGTACAATGTGGGGCTTCTCTCTTAGTAGCACCTCAACAGAAGCACTTGTGCACGTGCACCTCATAAAAGCACTGAGCATACGATCTTTAAATAGAGCCCTACAGATTGATTTTCAGATCCATGACAGAACTGGGATGAATGGTGGAAGTGAATTTAAGTCAAAACTTTTTCAGACCTCAGAAAAAGTACAGATTTGGTTTGAAGTCAGGGCAAAAGTTTGGGCCATTGCCTTTCATGTTTTTTGTGTCTGTTTCCTTAACTGTCAAAGGCCCACTAACATGCATTGTAGGGATGTTGTAAATATTAATTAACTAATGCTTGGACAAGTATTTTTAGCAAGTAAAAGACAGTGGACCCGGTTCAGACAGCCTTACACAGAATAGTGAATACTGCTTTAGAAGTAGTCCCCCAGAAGTCAGTTGGACTATTTGTGGGCGTGTCAAAAACATACAGCTAAAGGTAGCATAAAATCCCTCCTTTACCTGTAAAGGGTTAAGAAGCTCAAATAACCTGGTTGACACCTGACCAAAAGGACCAATAAGGGAAGAAGATACTTTCAAATCTGTGGGGGAAGGTTTTGTTTGCACTCTCTTTGTTGTTCTCTCTCGGACAGAGAGGGACCAGGGCAGAAAAAAAAAGTCTCCTAAAACCCTACCTGAAATAAGCATCTAAGGTTACAAAAACTGTAAGTAAAGCAAGGAAATGCGTTAGATTATCTTTTGTTTTAGCTTGTGAATTTTCCCTATGCTAGGAGAGAGGTTTATTCCTGTTTTTGTAACTTTGAAGTTGAGCTTAGAGGGGAATCCTCTGTGTTTTAAATCTTTTTATTACCCTGTAAAATTACCTTCCATCCTGATTTTACAGCGGTGCTTGTTTTACTTTTTTCTTTATAATAAAGTTCTTCTTTTAAGAACCTGATTGGTTTTTTGTGTCCTAAAAACCCAAGTTTCTGGTCTGTGCTCACTTGGTAAACCTATTGGTTAGTATATTATTCTCAAGCCTCCCCAGGAAAGGGGGTGAAAGGGCTTGGGGTGATATTTTGGGGAAATAGGAACTCCAAGTGGTCCTTTTCCTAAATCTTT
Source organism: Dermochelys coriacea (assembly GCF_009764565.3). Taxonomy (NCBI): domain Eukaryota; kingdom Metazoa; phylum Chordata; order Testudines; family Dermochelyidae; genus Dermochelys; species Dermochelys coriacea. Next base: position 190,423,551 of record NC_050068.2, on the reverse strand, counting down.
GTCTAACTCACTTGGTGGTGGCAGCAATACCATCCAAGGACAAGAAAAGAATTTGTGCCTTGGGAAAGTTTTTAACCTAGGCTGGTAAAAATAGGCTTAGGGGGTCTTTCATGTGGGTCCCCAAATCTGTACCCCAGAGTTCAGAGTGGGGAGAAAACACTAACAGGTGGAAGGGTATCAGAATCTGGCCTTACATAGGTAGTGAGTATTTTTGCTCTTTCAAATTTCTTATCCCTGGGGTTTTCTGAATGGGTTTGAAATGTCTAAAGTTGAAATTACCCATCCTTAGTGCAAGTCAATAAGAAGAAAAACAGAAATTGATTTGAATTAGTTTCCACAGTCCTAATGCTTTAAAGGTGGCAGGCTTAACTCATGCCTCACTTAGCTCCATTGAATTTAATGGAATCTCACCAGTAATTAATTTGGCTTGAAGCTCCAAATGAAATACCTGCTCCAAAATTTTTAATTTAAGCTTTAGTTTTTCAAGATACAAATAAAGATGGACTTGGACTCACTCATGTGAACATCTGGGAACATTTTATGAACTGGATTAGATCCTGATGAGAATTCAAAACTTGAATTGTGTCCAAAAGTTCATCTTAATTAGGGTTCACATTCCCTACAAGCAGCCATATTTTATGTTTGTTTTGACATCAGAGACATATGGTTAATTAAGTGTCAGAAAAAGCAAAGGTGGTAGAGGAAAAGAATGACATAAGATATGTACTTATGAAAATATGCATATGTATGTGTGCAAAGCTAAATAGTTTCCTTTGCTCTCAAAATCAGTATCTTACCCGTCATAGAGCTATTTCTTTTCACAGACTGCTTTGGAGAGGTTACCTTGGGAAGTTAAATGGAAGGATAAATTAAATTAGTTGAAAAGGAGAATCTTTGTATATTGAATCCTTAGTATCTAGCTTTACAGATTTCATTCTGAAGGTCAAAGGTGTAACCTAATCTCTCTCTTTATACAAAGCTTATTGGTATATCTTGGGGGGGGGTATTGGTTTCAGTTGTTTCTAAACACAGTTGTTGGAAACAAACCCTGGTGTATGAGCAAGATACAGTTGCTACAGCTGGGCCCCTTAATGCCATGTCAAGATATAAACTTGCCTGAACTTAACAGTTCAAACACTTGGCTTCATCAGATGTGGTTAAATTGAGTTAGGAGATTAAAAAGAGGCCTTTAACCCTATTTAACTGTGCATTGAACATAGCTTATCATAATAATGAACTGTGACAGAGTAGCGCTTGTAGATTTCATTCCTGCAGTGATTTTTAAAAATCTTGAGCTGGCTGCCTAATTGTTCACTGTGTAAGATGCAACATGAGCACTTAAACATATATTAAATTTGGGGGAGAAGATGCCATGTTTGTCCTGGAGATGCTCCTACAACTGTATTTGGAGTTATTGATTATAGGTAGGGACCTAGGGGCTGGTTTATTTGGGGAGAGTGGCCAAGGCACACTGCTAGATGGAAAGAGCCAGGGAATTGTATGTCACAGTGGTAGAAAGAAGGTCAGCCTCAAACTGTTTTGGATAGTTCTTATAAATTTTATGTGTAAGCATCCACATTTCTGGTGTTTATCTGAGCGTCATTAGTGATTATATGGCCTGAACCGAATCTTACTGAAGTCAACAAGATTCTTTCCAGTGACTTCTATGGGCTTTCAATCCAGTTCTGTATCCCTTTTTGTACTGTGGATGTTCCTCTTAAATATCTGGCACTGAAGTGTCCATCTAGCATAGAAAATCGATCCCCACCATCATAGTGGGTTTCTTATATTGCTAATAAATCTCAAAGTGTAGAGGGGAAATGCTAATTGCTTGAGGAGGAAAATAGTACTCTACTGGCCTAAACAAGTAATCAACCAATCAATCAGTCCTCCACATTCATCACTGTCCCATTTTGAGTGACCCACATATTTCAAGAGAAACACCCAACTCCTCAGTTACTCTTAGCCTCAAGGAGAATTATCATTAGTAGACTTAAATACCCCACAGTAAATGTTATAACTCTGATTCTTACGAAGTCCTGTGAAAGAATTGTTTTGATTATCATGCAAAAAGGGAGGGGCTCATGTTACAGTAGTAAACCTAATAACATCAATCATGTTTAAGAATGAAGCATCACATCATAAAATTCCCCCCTATTCAGCAATATAGGTCCCTCCAATGCTCCATCTTCTGTACTAGTTCCCTGTGGAATACAAAATCACATGCAAAATTTCAATTATCCTGGTATTCAAAGCCTTTACTGGGAGTGGTCCTACTTATCTACCTCCTTCTAAATGACCATAACTGACCACGACAGTGATGATCCAATGGAAACATGATCAGCCACGAGAATGAGACTCGTGAGCACCAGGAACACAGATTCCTCAGCTGCTGCCTTGAGATTGACAAGCTCATTCCTGCAGAATGTCAGAAAAACCCTTGTCTGTACTCAATTCATCGGTTTCATGCAGTGGAAAATAAAGTGGGGAGACTTTATATACACAGAGAACATGAAACAATGGGTGTTACCATACACGCTGTAACGAGAGTGGTTAGGTGAGGTGAGCTATTACCAGCAGGAGAGTGGAAAAAAAACCTTTTGTAGTCATGATCAAGGTGGACCATTTCCAGCAGTTGACAAGAACGTGTGAGGAGCAGTGTGGGGGGGTGGGAAATAAACCTGGGGAAATCGCTTTACTTTGTGTAATGACACAGTCTTTATTCAAGCCTAATGTAATGATGTCCAGTTTGCAAATTAATTCCAATTCAGCAGTCTCTCATTGGAGTCTGTTTTTTGAAGTTTTTTTGTTGAAGAATTGCCACTTTTAGGTCTGTAATCGAGTGACTAGAGAGTTTGAAGTGTTCTCCGACTGGTTTTTGAATGTTATAATTCTTGACGTCTGATTGTGTCCATTTATTCTTTTACGTAAAGACTGTCCGGTTTGGCCAATGTCCTTTTTTTTTTTTGCGGATACAGACTAACCCAGCTGCTACTCTGAAACCTGTCATTATGCAAGGCACTGAATTTAGCCATATGGAGTGGAAATCCATCAACTTCATGAAAAAACTCGTACAGATACAGACAGACATCATCTTTCTTTCCAAATGCAAACAGGTGGACATCATACCAAAAGGACTGAAGGTAAAAAAATCAGTTACAATCTACATACCGCACAGACTATGCTGACAGATTGTGCCACATGCTCTCAAAGAAACTGCAGAACCACCTGATCAACATCCTATACAGCAAACAGGGAAAGATTAAGAATGAGCTCTCAAAACTGGATACTCTCCTAAAAAAACAACCCTCCACACAAACTTCCTCATGGCTGGACTTTACAAAAACTAGACAAGCCATTTACAACACACACTTTGCTTCTCTACAAAAGAAAAAGGACACCAAACTATCTAAACTACTACATGCCACATGGGGCCACAACAGTGGTTCTCTTAACCCACCCAGCAATATTGTTAATCTGTCCAGCTATACACTTAGGATGGATTCTTCTGCTGGGCTATCTTGGGGCCTCTTCTTCTGCCCCTCTACCCCCACAAACATGATAGAGGCCTGTGGTGACCTAGAATCCTATTTTTGATGTCTCCGACTCAAGGAATATTTCCAACACACCTCTGAATAGCATGCTAATCCACAAAGACCTTCCTACCAACACTACAAAAAGAAGGATTCTGGGTGGACTCCTCCTGAAGATCGAAACAACAGACTGGACTTCTACATAGAGTGCTTCCGCCGATGTGCACGGGCTGAAATTGTGGAAAAGCAGCATCACTTGCCCCATAACCTCAGCCGTGCAGAACACAATGCCATCCACTGCCTCAGAAACTATTCTGACATCATAATCAAAAAGGCTGACAAAGGAAGTGCTGTCGTCATCATGAATAGGTTAGAATATGAACAAGAGGCTGCTAGGCAGCTCTCCAGCACCACATTCTACAAGCCATTACCCTCTGATCCCACTGAGGGTTACCAAAAGAAACTACACCATCTGCTCAAGAAACTCCTTGAAAACACACAAGAACAAATCTGCACAGATACACCCCTAAAACCCTGAGCAGGGGTATTCTATCTGCTACCCAAGATCCATAAACCTGGATGCCCCATCATCTAGGCATTGGCACCCTGACAGCAGGATTGTCTGGCTATATAGACTCCCTCCTCAGGCCCTACGCTACCAGCACTCCCAGCTATCTTCGAGACACCAGTGACTTCCTGAGGAAACTACAATCCATTGGTGATCTTCCTAAAAACACCATCCTAGCCACTATGGATGTAGAAGCCCTCTACACCAACATTCCACACAAAGATGGACTACAAGCCGTCAGGAACAGTATCCACGATAATGTCACAGCAAACCTGGTGGCTGAACTTTGTGACTTTGTCCTCACCCACAACTATTTCACATTTGGGGATAATTATACCTTCAAATCAGTGGCACTGCTATGGGTACCTGCAATGCCCCACTGTATGGCAACATTTTTATGGCTGACTTAGAACAATGCTTCCTCAACTCTCATCCCCTAATGCCCCTACTCTACTTGAGCTACATTGATGACATCTTCATCATCTGGACCCACGGAAAAGAAGCCCTTGAGGAATTCCACCATGATTTCAACAATTTCCATCCCACCATCAACCTTAGCCTGGACCAGTCCACACAAGAGATCCACTTCCTGGACACTACAGTGCTAATAAGCGATGGTCACATAAACACCACCCTATACTGGAAACCTACTGACAGCTATACTTACCTACATGCCTCCAGCTTTCATCTAGACCACACCACATGATCCATTGTCTACAGCCAAGCTCTACAATACAACCGCATTTGCTCCAACCCCTCAGACAGAGACAAACACCTACAAGATCTCTATCAAGCATTCTTATAACTACAATACCCACCTGCTGAAGTAAAGAAACAGATTGACAGAGCCAGAAGAGTACCCAGAAGTTACTTACTACAGGACAGGCCCAACAAAGAAAATAACAGAACGCTACTAGCCATCACCTTCAGCTCCCAACTAAAACCTCTCCAACGCATCATCAAGGATCTACAACCTATCCTGAAGGACGACCCATCACTCTCACAGATCTTGGGAGACAGGCCAGTCCTCACTTACAGACGGCCCCCCAACCTGAAACAAATACTCACCAGCAACCACACAACAAAACCACTAACCCAGGAACCTATCCTTGCAACAAAGCCTGTTGCCAACTGTGTCCACATATCTATTCAGGGGACACCATCATAGGGCCTAATCACATCAGTCACACTATCAGAGGCTCATTCACCTGCACATCTACCAATGTGATATATGCCATCATGTGCCAGCAATGCCCCTCTACCATGTACATTGGTCAAACCGGACAGTCTCTACGTAAAAGAATAAATGGACACAAATCAGACGTCAAGAATTATAACATTCAAAAACCAGTTGGAGAACACTTCAATCTCTCTGGTCACTCGATTACAGACCTAAAAGTCTCAGTTCTTCAACAACAAAAACTTCAAAAACAGACTCCAACGAGGGACTGCTGAATTGGAATTAATTTGCAAACTGGACATCATTACATTAGGCTTGAATAAAGACTGGGAGTGAATGTGTCATTACACAAAGTAAAACTATTTCCCCATGTTTGTTCCCCCCCACGCACCGTTCCTCAGACGTTCTTGTCAACTGCTGGAAATGGCCCACCTTGGTTATCGCTACAAAAGTTTTTTTTTCCTCTCCTGCTGGTAATAGCTCACCTTACCTGATCACTCTCATTACAGTGTGTATGTAACACCGATTGTTTCATGTTCTCTGTGTATATAAAATCTCCCCACTCTATTTTCCACTGCGTGCACCCAATGAAGTCAGCTGTATCTCACAAAAGCTTATGCTCAAGTAAATTTGTTAGTCTCTAAGGTGCCACAAGTATTCCTTTTCTTTTTGCGGATACTGACTAACATGGCTGCTACTCTGAAACATGTCTGTGCTCGTAAGCCAAATGCAAAAAAATACCTTAAGTGCTTGACTTCATTTGCCGACAAATAATTTGAGAGACGGGAGAAACATTAAACATGTATGGTCTCAAATGGAGATGGCACCAAAGACAAACTTAGATAGAGCTGGGTATATGGCAGCAGGCATTGCAAATATACCATGGGGGAATGCATACATTTTCCATATACTGTGATTGATGTATAGCTAGCAGTGGTTTGCATAATGGTTTTTATGGATAGGGCACCGGACTAGTAGTCAGCTGACCTAGGTTTTATCCCAAGCTCTCCCACTGATCTGCTGTGTGACCTTGGGCAGGTTACTGCACCTATCTGGGCCTCTGTTTCTCCTCCAATCCATTGTCTGTTTAGACTCTTTGGGGGCTATATGTTTGTAGAGCTCCCAGCACAATGGGGTTCTCATTTAAATTGGGTTCTATAGGTACTATTGTACTATAAATATCACTGTAGCTTAACTACATGAAATGCATTGAACATTATGTATTTTGATATTGTGCACCTATGTTGCGCTCTTAAATCTATATATTAGACATGATGCTTGGAGTGCTGCCTACAGTGGAATGAGAAATGTTGGGCAACTTACTAGACCCTGTTTTCAATTGCTTGTGACTTTTCCAGACTTTAAGAACTTGGGTTACAATTTCCCATGCTGTGTGTCTGCTTCATGCTGAATTTTTGGGAAAGTTTTTAGCAAAAAAAATGGTTCAGCCATTTCCATGAATGGGATTAGGGGAAAAATACATTCTTTTGCCCACATTAAAACAAATTCTTATGGCCATTTTGTTGAGAAGCTCTAAAACCTCTGTGCTTTGGAGCAGAAACGTGGAATTTGGCTGGGTGGTCACCCTTGTCAGGAATGTGCCTAGTGCAGTTCTCAGGAAAACTTGTCTCCATTGTAGGACATGGAAGTTTTTAGTTTGCACGTACCCTTTCATTTTCATGTTAGCCTTGGCATGCACTTAACTTACATGGGCAAATACCCATGTGCAGCCACTAATTAGTTATATGATTGCCTTGCTGGTTCACAGGAATGCAAATATCTGCTTTGTGTGCATGCCTGGGGTATCCCTGTGTATATGTTAGCCATATAGAAATGCAGGAGCCTAACTTTGAAAATTTGGCCCTTTAAACCAGATTTAATGGAAGTGAAACTCCTCTGTAATAATTCATGAATACTGTATGTTGACCTGGTTGTTGAGATGTTTACTTTGTGGACATATTGGTTTAGCTAGAAGATAAAGATTCAAAATAAGCCACTTATCTGCAAACACTTACGGGTTGCTTAGAGCCAGCTCCAGGACTGTTAGCTTTGAACATTTTACCTCCTCCCCAGCCAACCTGCAAAACTAGTTATGGACCAGAAGGACTAAAGCCCAGGAACACAGAGACTATTGCTGTTTTAATAAGGAACACTTTTTCAAGGGGGAGATAGTTCAGGGGAACCAGTCTGACACACAGACAGCTAACAAGGATGTCTGAAGAAAATTAGTCCTGCCTAACCTATCAGAGGATGGTCAGATTTTTAGATAGACAAGAGTGTAGATTTAAAATCTTTTTTTAATCTCTTGTGCTTTGTTCATACTGCAAAATAAACAGTACTTTGGTTTTAAGAAGGCTATCTAGTCACTGTATACCATTGGTCACAAATTCCTGGAGGGAAGAACAGCAGATGCCAAACCCAGTGAGACCTGGGTAAGCAGAGAGCACTGTAGCAGAAGGCCCTATGAGTGCAAGAATTGCAGGTTTTCGCCCCAAGATAGTTAAAGGCATGAAACCTGAGACCAGAAGGGAGAGCACTAAGAGACCAGGAAGGAGACAGAGGTGCAGCAAACTGTGTAATCTGTGACAGCAGGGTAAGATTGTGCATATTAGGTATAGGATTGCTGTGCGTAGGGCTTCTACGGAAGCTTGGGGAAGGATTATACCACGGAAAGTTCCCTGGTATGCAAGACAATGCACCTTCTTCCACTGTTCCTGGCCCATTGTGCAGGCCAGCCTTAAGAGTGGGGCAACTGAGGAGCAGAAGGTTTGATAACTTTCATGGCAGCAATGTAAATCCTGAATTTCGGCCTTTGAAATTGAGTTTATTTTTTAAAGCCCAAAGGGTGCGAGGGTGAATGAAATGCATAATTCTGGAGTGCGTTCTGTCATTGTTCCCATTTATGGTTAGGAAGTGTGAATCTGTGGTTTAAGTCAACTCAAGAGACCAAATGGAGATATTGAGATTATTTATCTGTGAAAGAGAAGAAAAATGCTGAATGAAGCAGGTGTTGATATGACCATTTGGGCTTTGTGTGTTTTATCTTTTTCCTGCCTTAATCCTGAAAATTACAAATTCCTTCTCACCACCTCCATCCCTAAAAGGAGTAGAAAGCGCAGCAAACTTTTTATGCAGGATCCCAATCAGCCAACAGTTGCTAACTTTTGGTCCTTTCTTATCAGACAGATTTGAATTAGAGCTTGGGCCTTAGCCACAAAGATTAGGTTGGTTAGTTCTCATGCTGTCTCTTGGACAGCACAGAGGCCAGCAAAAGCATTACATACTTCCATGATGTCCTGTCATGAGCCATATCTGGCACATGATGGGGTAGGATACCAATGAGGGATAGGTAACTGACATCAGTCAGGCATTGTGTTTTAGGTCCTCTGAAAGGCCTTTTCCATCCTGTTTTTTTGGGTCAAATTCAAAGAAGATTCTTGTGGGAAAATTGGTGTAGGCATTCAGAGCAGATGACCCTACCACTGTGTGGAGGATTTGGCTACCCTGAGAGTCAACCCTATTTAGTAAGAAAATGGATCTCTTCACTTGACTTGAATTCTTACCATTTTGTTTTTGATCATTTAGAGATGATTCATTTGAATCGTTTCCAACTTCTTTTCTGTCTTGAGAGAGAGAAGGACCATCTTTCAATGCCATAGGTCAGAATACTGCTACCAAAGCATTATATATCCTCAGCTTCATTTCACTACTTATCAGGGTGTTTGGTTTGTGAAAGACATTCTTGATGAGGTGCCCCATTACTAATGACACATTTTCAGTGTGAGCTTCAAGTTCTTTCTCAATGCCCTCCATATTATCAACAACAAAGCCAAGATAGGCGAAATCGCCAACAACCCCTGCCCCCCTTTCGCTCCCCCGGATAGTCACCCACAAAGATGCTAGAACTTGCAGCATGTCCATAATCACCGACCAGAAGAATTTTGGTTTTACCACAGTTCGTTTTCAAGATGACTTTTGCCACTGAGCTTTCCAGAGCTTGAAGTACCACAATTAACTCATTCATTGATTCAACAATTAGCACTATGTTGCTGTCAAAACTTCATTATCAGCTTGTTGTGGTCTTCTCTTGCTCCTTAAGATATCAGCAGCTCAGGACAAGACAGAAGCAAAAACTTTTTCTATGGATGAGTCATGATACAATAGTTGCAATAGTCTCATTTGCTGCTTTTACATTTTCAAAGCAATAAAATGACATTTTGCCAGTCAGATGGCACCAACTCTGCTCTCCAGATGATATAGAAGAGGGTCTGCAGCCACAAAAAAATAGCTGGTCCTGTGCTTTTTAAAAGTTCTCATCCAATTCCAACTGAACTCAATGAAAGTCTTCAGTGGAAGTTGGATCTTGTCTAAATTCTATATCTGGATCCAAGCCCTCCCAAAGTTTTGGATACATCTCATCCAAGAATTTGATCTGAGTCAATCTCTAAGTAAAGCTAGTAACTTGAAGAAGAGATGCTCTATACCTCATGATCAATAATCCTGGACCATCCATCTCTTTTGCACAGGAAAGATGCACACTGTGGTCTCCAGAATATGGCTAGTATCCAAAAGCTGCTTACCTACCTCTGCTTTGGTACTGAAGAGAAAATTTGATTGGTCACACTTGTTTTTACATCTTAATCATGTCTTAATGTCTTTTTAGAGGGGCTATAGACTTTAGTGACCAGTGTGAACCACTGATAAATCTAGTAGTGAATTCTTGAAATACAGTACATTTCTGGGGGTCGTTGCATAAGAAGAGAAGAGTTGCATCTTGTGAAAACCTTCTCCTGTTTGCCCTCATGGACAGAGCACGTATGTAACAAATACAAGGAAGATTCTTAATGGAGGCTACAGGACACAGAAAAGCTCTTGTAATTCCTTTTCTGAATCTTTAGTTCTCACAGTAACTAAATAGAGTTTGTACTGCATGGTATACTCACATAGTGTGTCCCTAAGTCCTTGCTTTGACTAAGTAGTCATTGTAGGAATTGCTGACCATACTACAACCTCCAAAGATAACGGGGACTCCAGATTTCTGTTGCTATGCACTTCTCTGACCTTCAGGCAAGAGTTTGCTCCTCACTTCACCTGTCTGTAAAAGGAAAGTGATATTTGACCCAACCCCCTCCTCCCCCCTGCCCCAGGACTGATATGAAGCTCACTTTGTGATCCTCAGAATAAATGTGTTACTGAATATACATGGCTCTTATTATTAGTCTGACCTAGATCCTAAAGGACAGGGGGTTTGATTTAAAAGCCTGTTTAAGTACTTATATGATTAGGTACGCCATTACCACAGTATCTGAGCATCTCACAATGTCTAATGTATTTATCCTCACAACATCCCGTGAGGTAAGAAGTGCTGTTATCCCTGGTTTAAAGATGGGGAACTGTAAAATGGCACAGAGGCTAAGTGACTTGACCAAGGTCACACAGGGATTCTGTGACTCCTTCGCTGTTAATATCGGGGGGTCGACCATCTACAGCATTTAGATGGAAGTTTTTTGGAAATATCAGTTTTTAAATGACCACTTTGTACTTAGTATTTCTAGATCAATGAAAATGCTCATAATTTAGGCCTCAACACTACAGTAAGTCCTGTGAGGGTGAACACATACATCTGAACAGAGCTCATTGCAAGTTTTTCCAGCATATCAGCTGCATGCTTCCTATGGGCTAAGGTGAAATAATGCATCACAAATATTGGTCTGGATTATAAATTTAAATCTGCTTTGTGTGAGGCACAGCATATTGTTGTGCTACTCCAGGAGCAGACCAGGGCGGGGAATGTGACTGAGAGTCTCAGTTCTCTTCCTGGAAGTTATTTGCTACTGGTCTTTCCAAAGAGAAGATTCCTTTCCCACTGGTGTTATATCAGCTGCTCTGGCTCAAGCATAAGGGGCAGAGCCAAAGCTCCCCTCACTCCCCACACACCTCGGCAGAAAGGGGAGTAGTTTCTCCATGAAGACTGCTCTCCCCATTGTTTAGGTACCCACCAAACATGGAGCCCACACAGGGCAAAGGACAAGCTTGCCCATTAGTTGCTATAATTTTTAAACCACCATAGACTAGTGGATGTAAAATGTGTTTACAAGTAGTAAATGTCGTGTTTTTCTTATTTTAGCATGAATGGCATCCATCTCTCATTAAATATGCCAACCTAATTTCACTCTTTTGCTTCACAGACAAATATCACTTCATTATCCACAGAGCTATTATTTTCCCATTGAAAGAGCTCCGAATGGGATTACAGCAAATGTGCTGCTTTTGAAATGCAACAAGTCTTTTCACGTTGATAAAAACACTGGGGAAAAAAATAAAATTCAACAGCGACAGACTCGAGTCATTGCTTTCATCTTCCCAGTGTGAGCCAGCAGGTGCAACTTGACATTCTTCAGACAAACCTCCCCCGCCTCCCCCCTTGTGGCTGAAGAGAGGCTTTGGCAAATACTTATTCTTTGATATGATATGTACTTGACAAAATTGACAGGGAGAACTGAACTGCTGCTTTGAATGAAACGCTTATTAGAACACTGGAGCGCCAAAGTGCACTATGACTTGGCTACGTTGCTAGTAAGACATCAAGCAAACTGTGCCCATTATGTCAATTTAAAGTCAAGTCTAAATGTGTTTGACTTCAGAGAAATCTGAAGTGTGACTGTGGCTGCACAATTCTGCTGCTTTGTTTTTGTAACTTGCATCTTTCTGTCTGTCCATCTGTTCCCTGCTGCATTTGTAGCATAGAGGGCAGAGAATCGTCTGGGATCCCTTAAATTACCCCCCCTTTACTTTCCACTTTCAAACCCACCCTCAGAGGTTCTGCCACCATGGCCTTCCTCCAGCCAAGTAGGGGGAAGGCTAAATGCAAGGTTGCATTTGGCTCTCTTTGGAGCCTTGGGTGTCAGCCAGAGGGAGGCATTTCAGGGTAATGCAAGGCCCTATGGGGTACTTAATGCAAAGCAGAAAATCAGGGAAAGTTGCTATAGGAACTGACTGTCAGCAGTGGGGCAAGGTCTCATGCTATTGGCTGGAACAGATTCACAAGTGGAATGAAGCCAGAGCATCATTCTGTCTCGCAAAGAAGTGCCAGAGCATTGTGACACTCCAGCACTCTTAATTGTCTCTCTAAATTCCCCATAATCTAGTATGTTTTGTTTCTATATTTCCTTTCCCAAATATTTTTTGGGGGGAGGCCTGTAAAGTATTTTCTTTAATACCCTTTCTCCTTCTCCTCTTGCCTGAGTTATTCAGTCATGGTAAAACACAGTGTTTCCTGCATTATAATTCTCACCACCTTGGAAGCAATTGTGAAATTGCTATATTGTGAAACCCTGAATTGCCATGTTCCATATAAATCCATGGAAAGCTGGATAACTGTGTTTGTTCTGATAGATGTTGCTTTCTGATAGTAGAAGATTCTTTTAATTTAGCAAAGGCATAACAAGATCCAGTGACTGGAAGCAGAAGCTAGACAAATTCAGACTAGAAGTTAGGTGCACATTTTTTAACAGTGAAGTTAATTAGCCATTGGAACAACTTATCTAGGACTGTGATCGATTCTCTATCACTTGAAGAGTTTTTAAATCTAGACTTATGTCTCACTAAAATATATTCTCTAGCTCAACTGGGAGTTATGGCTCTGGTGCAGGGTTTTCTGAATGAAGGTTCTTTGGCTTATGTGATTATCATAACAGTCTCACCTGGCCTTAAAAATAATCAATCTCAGTTCCTTGCAGGATCAGCTTCCACTGGATGGTTTCTAACGTACTCCATCTGATTCATGTAAGTAGAAAGGCTCCATTCCAGTTTAGGGAATGGCTGTTGAATCCAGGTTGCTAATGAATGCATCTAAATGTAGAAAAACAAGAAAGAGTGAGGTCTATCAAATACCTGCTCCCCAGCAAGTACCAGAAATCTTAAGATAGCCAACTACAGCTCAGAAATAAATGTATTAAAAAGGAACAAAACTGTTTTAAGGAACATTAACCAGTTTTGGTTTTGCTCATGGTACAAAATCATATGTTGGTATTACTGTAAGCCATGACTAAGTGTGGTGCAGTGTTCCTCTTTGGTGGCGGATACACTACCTAGAGTTGATGAGCCTGCTATAGCCTGGGGCAAACAGAGCTGGGTTTCTTAGCTTTGGTAAAAAGAAAAGGAGTACTTGTGGCACCTTAGAGACTAACAAATTTATTAGAGCATAAGCTTTTGTGAGCTACAGATCACTTCATCGGATGCATTTGGTGGAAAATACAGAGGGGAGATTGATATACACGCACAGAGAACATGAAACCATGGGTTTTATCATACACACTGTAAGGAGAGTGATCACTTAAGATAAGCCATCACCAGCAGCGGGGGGGGGGGGGAAGGAGGAAAACCTTGCATAGTGACAAGCAAGGTAGGTTATTTCCAGCAGTTAACAAGAATATCTGAGGAACAGTGGGAGGTGGGGTGGGGGGGAGAAATACCATGGGGAAATAGTTTTACTTTGTGTAATGACTCATCCATTCCCAGTCTCTATTCAAGCCTAAGTTAATTGTATCCAGTTTGCAAATTAATTCCAATTCAGCAGTCTCTCGTTGGAGTCTGTTTTTGAAGCTTTTTTGTTGAAGTATAGCCACTCTAAGATCTGTGATCGAGTGACCAGAGAGATTGAAGTGTTCTCCAACTGGTTTTTGAATGTTATAATTCTTGACACTGATGACATCTTCATCATCTGGACCCATGGAAAAGAAGCCCTTGAGGAATTCCACCATGATTTCAACAATTTCCATCCCACCATCAACCTCAGCCTGGACCAGTCCACACAAGAGATCCACTTCCTGGACACTACGGTGCTAATACGTGATGGTCACATAAACACCACCCTATATCGGAAACCTACTGACCGCTATTCCTACCTACATGCCTCTAGCTTTCATCCAGATCATACCACACGATCCATTGTCTACAGCCAAGCTCTACGATATAACCGCATTTGCTCCAACCCCTCAGACAGAGACAAACACCTACAAGATCTCTATCATGCATTCCTACAACTACAATACCCACCTGCTGAAGTGAAGAAACAGATTGACAGAGCCAGAAGAGTACTCAGAAGTCACCTACTACAGGACAGGACCAACAAAGAAAAGAACAGAACACCACTAGCCATCACCTTCAGCCCCCAACTAAAACCTCTCCAATGCATCATCAAGGATCTACAACCTATCCTGAAGGACGACCCATCACTCTCACAGATCTTGGGAGACAGGCCAGTCCTTGCTTACAGACAGCCCCCCAATCTGAAGCAAATACTCACGAGCAACCACACACCACACAACAGAACCATTAACCCAGGAACCTATCCTTGCAACAAAGCCCGTTGCCAACTCTGTCCACATATCTGTTCAGGGGACACCATCATAGGGCCTAATCACATCAGCCACACTATCAGAGGCTTGTTCACCTGCGCATCTACCAATGTGATATATGCCATCATGTGCCAGCAATGCCCTTCTGCCATGTACGTTGGTCAAACTGGACAGTCTCTACGTAAAAGAATGAATGGACACAAATCAGACGTCAAGAATTATAACATTCAAAAACCAGTTGGAGAACACTTCAATCTCTCTGGTCACTCGATTACAGACCTAAGAGTGGCTATCCTTCAACAAAAAAGCTTCAAAAACAGACTCCAACGAGAGACTGCTGAATTGGAATTAATTTGCAAACTGGATACAGTTAACTTAGGCTTGAATAGAGACTGGGAATGGATGAGTCATTACACAAAGTAAAACTATTTCCCCATGGTATTTCTTCCCCCCCCCACCTCCCACTGTTCCTCAGATATTCTTGTTAACTGCTGGAAATAGCCTACCTTGCTTGTCACCATGAAAGGTTTTCCTCCTTCCCCCCCCCCCCCCTGCTGCTGGTGATGGCTTATCTTAAGTGATCACTCTCCTTACAGTGTGTACGATAAAAACCCATTGTTTCATGTTCTCTGTGTGTGTATATCAATCTCCCCTCTGTATTTTCCATCAAATGCATCCGATGAAGTGAGCTGTAGCTCACAAAAGCTTATGCTCTAATAAATTTGTTAGTCTCTAAGGTGCCACAAGTACTCCTTTTCTTTTTGCGAATATAGACTAACACGGCTGCTACTCTGAAACTTAGCTTTGGCAGTAACCGCTCATGCATTAAGATCCTGAAGTCCCATGTTGAATCCCTCCTGCTGATGACCTACCATGAGGTGCTGACCTTGTTAAAATGCATACAAAGGCCTGGATAGTGCTGGAAAAAAACCTATCTGATGTGACAAAGGCTTTGCCCTTTCACATCAGATCAGGAAGCTGGAGGATCTGTGCCAATGATGCCCACAGACATCTAGGTTTTCAGGAAGTGCTGTTCACAGGTTTGTACTGTGGCATAAATGGAATCAATTGGAGGTGATGAGATGGTAAATGTACAAAGCCCTGTGCCTTAACTTAAGCTCAGTAAGGTAAAGGTGCTGAGCAAGGGATGTCAACGAAACCTGCGTATGGACATAATCCCAGCAAGATAGAAGTGGTAAGCCAGTAACCTCATGAAGGGCTGAGCCTTGACATCAAATGAACAAGCCAGAGTTGCTGAAGTAAGGGTTATTGGAGTTTTATCACTTGACACCAGACCAGCAAGCTACAGGTGCTGCCCCTGTGACATTGGAAATCTTATACCTTGACGTCGTCCAAGCAAGCTCGAACTGCTGAGCTAGTAACCACAGAGAGGCTTGCCACTTGTCCTCAGACCAACTAATTAGAGATGCTGAGCTGGTACATCACAGAGACCTGTGCTTTCATATCATAGTCAGCCCAGCGAGCTAGAAGTGCTGTCACTTTGCTTACAGACCCTTCTGTCTTAACATCAGCCCAGCAATTGAGCCAGCAGCCTTCACAGAAACCTGTGCCTTCATATCAGACAACACCGGTCTCTGCAGCGTCCTTAACTCAGCAGCTTTAGCATACCAAGTTCCCCAGCTCAACAAAGAATGTGCCCTTTCTGTTTCTCCCTGTTCCTTGTTGTATTTGTGTATTCGGAGGAACAGGCAGTTTTGCTTTCATGCCAAAGCAGTGCTACTAGGTCCTAATGAGACAGTATTTGTTGCAAACCTTAGCAGTAATCTTTTAGATAATTTTTGTGGGTATTAAACACCTAACCAATAGCAGTAAAATGGGGAGGATGATAGATACCTTTCTTTGTATCTAGGGATTAGAAGTACTATGTAAAGAGCTAAGTAATTATTTATTAACCCCCACTTTTTGGACAGATCCCATAGATCTGATTACTTGCTTTCCAGTAAGACATGGATGGGATTGGGTAGCTTTTCCATAATCTGTGGCAAGTAGGAAGAGAAAGGATGGCCTTGTGGTTAAGGCACTGGCCTGGACCCAAGAAACATGTTCAATTCCTATCTCTCCCACAGGCTTCATTTTGACCACTGACATGTTGCTTCATCTCTCTGGGCCTCAGTTTCCCATCTTTAAAATGGAGATACTATTTCCTTTCTCCCATCCTTTGTCTGTCTTGTCTAGTGTGACATTATCTGATTAGAATATGACCATGTAGATCATTGTTGCAACCACTGTTATATATTTGCAACAAATCTTGTATAAAATATGGCATGTAAGATGTCTTATAAAAAGGTTAGGATTTGCTGATTGTGATTACTCTGTATGTATCACTTTTGTCTTTGAAGTTATGAATATTGGCTCTCTACCTGGATTTCACATGGGGTAATGCCAATGAAGTAGTTAGCCAGCACATCTTGGAAGGACTATTCACATAGAGTGGCCCATCAAAAGGACAGTTAACTCTCAATGGACTATGGGAGATGTCCATCTACACTGAGTGGACTGTCATGTTAATGTGCTGTCTGAAATATAGATAATGGCTTCCTGCAATGACGGAGTGAAATTGGGCATGAACATATGACTTGCCCAAGTGATTCCAAACACTATCTGGTCACCTGTGATTTCCCCACTAGCTGTGCTGAGGTTTTTGTTTGAAACAATGGGTTTCCCTCCACATGGCAGAGGATATAAATGGCCTTGGCAACCCCTCCATTTTGCCTCGATCCTGCTCCAGCTTCTTTCCTGCCCGAGCCTCTGGGCTATACTAATGGGAGCATTCTACCCAATGGACTGAGGACCTTCCAATGATTTGGAAGCAGCCAGAGGCTTGACTTAAGCCGGCAGTTTATTCCATCCTGAACCAAGAACTTTGCAATTACTGTATGTATTTGATTCCTTTAACCAATTTTAACTCTCACCTTTCTTTCTTTTTATGAATAAACTTCTAGATTTTAGATACTAAAGGATTGGCATCAGCATAATTTTTGGGTATGATCTAAGTTATATATTGACCTGGGTGTGTGACTGGTCCTTTGGGATCAGAAGAATCTTTTTATTTGAGACTGGTTGCAAAGAATCATTCACCTTTAAATCCAGTGTTTTCAGTGGTAACACAAGGACTGGAATGCTGGAGGAAACTGTTTGTTTTTATGACTACTTGTTAGCTAGTGTGGTGAAACAGAAGTTTATTTTTGTTGCTGGTTTGGTATATCCTATGGGGGATTAGCCACCAGCCTTGGGGTGTATCTGCCCTATTTCTCAGTAGTTCATCCTGCATTTGGTATCCTCAGTTGTGACCCAAAGAAGGCATGGTTACATCTAGTTAGACTGTAAACTCAGCAGGACAGGGGATGTCTGCTACTAGTACTTAGCACAATGGAGGCCTTGGTCTCAGTGTGGGAATCTAGATGCTACTGCAATCCAAATGAATAATAATTTATTAGAAAGATGTTTATTGTGCTAAGAAGCCAGTGTAAGGCAATAAATGTTGATCCTTACCTATAATGAAGAGGTTAACAGTCAGTGTTAAATACTTGCTGCCACATCCCCTGGCTTTGATGTAGATTTCATAGTCAGGACCCCTAGTTGCTTTATGACATGGGTTGAAATTTGTCAGTGTGTTTTCAAGGGCTACAGGAATTTGTTGCTCTCCTTCTCCTGCTCATGGCTATCCAAATATATCAGCAGGGCAGAGGCCAGAAAGACACTGTTCAGCTTCAGTTACCTAGACAACTGCACCTAGACAACTGCACCCATCCTTTGTCCCTCAGGCGATGGCACAGTGCCCTAGATAGGGTGAGTTGTGCATTTATCTAGAGTTGTAGTGACCTGTGACTCTCAGTAACCCATAAAGAAGCTTGGTTCTATGCCACATCTGTCCTCAGATGATGCCACTGCAACAGCAAGAGTATAAATTGTTCTAACAGCATCTGGGTTTAAATGGGTGGGCCCTAGTGACAGCATCCTCAGTGAGGGCTTCTGGATTCTATAACTCACCTGCAGCTCCCCGTTAGCCCACAGGTGACTGAATCTATTTCCAGAGCATTTCCACCAACCACAGAAGATCCTATTTAGCACAGAAGGACAAGCACTTTGGGGAAGCACAACCCCTTCTGGAACCAAAACACAGCTTTCCTCTGAGAGTGGTTTGGCTCTGTGCTGCTTGGGCCAGAACCTGAAAGGCAGTTTGGCCATAACAAATTAGCTCTAAAAGCATCTTAACTTGTGGCATTTCCTGACATCAGAGTGAAGGATTTCTCATCCTTTTATATCATCATTTATATCACCTTTGGTCTTTTTTCTATTTAAAAAAAAAAACCCAAATCCAGAGCTACCCAGCCTGCACAATTTACAATCTCCACCCTTGTTGCCACATGACTTGTCACTGACAAGCTCTGCTGAACTGCTGTGGCCTATGCTAAAGCAGTTTAGCTAGCTATTGCTAAAATATATTAGCATTGGGCCTAATGCTTCTCCGGCCCCATCATCTCTCCTACCATTTATTATTTATTTGTATTAAAGTAGCATTTAGGGGCCCCAACTGAAATTGGGACCCCATTGTGCTAGGCATTATATGTGAAAGAGTCTCTGCCCCAAAGAGCTTATGATCTAAATAGACAAGACAGGACACCATGGGAAGGAGGGGGCGATTGGGGTAAGGAGAGTGAAAACAGAGTCATGGAGAAGTGAAATGATTTGTCCAAATGTACAGAGCCAGGAAAAGAGCCACAATCTCCCTTGTCCTGAACTGGAAGACCCTGTCCATTAGCCCATGCTTCCTCCCTGCAGAGCTTATGAGTATCGTTAACTGAAAACTCAATACACTATTCTCTCTCCCGTGCAGACAGTTGCATGCAGCTTTGCCAATGAAGTCTAACGAAAGCAGGCAATTTGGAGCAGGATAATTTATATATCTCTGTCACACTGACGCATCAACAATAGTATAATGTGGGAAGTGGCAGCCAGCACATCCCTCGGCCCACACCGCTTCCCACAGCCCCCATTGGCCTGGGATGGTGAACCGCGGCCAGTGGGAGCTGCAATCGGCTGAACCTGCAGATGTTGCAGGTAGACAAACTGTCCTGGCCTGCCAGCAGATTTCCCTGACAAGCCACATGCCAAAGGTTGCCAATCCCTGCTGTCATATATGGATAATAAGAAAAATTAAGTATTCCAGTTGCACACACACAGAGTAACCAGAGTGAGGTGTAGTTCAGCTAAGAATAGATGGAATTCATCCGATATTACAGCAATTTTATATTCTACTGCTTCCCCAAGAGGTAAGCTCTATGGATCATGTTGGAAAAGCATCTACTGCCCATGCAGAACTATCCTGCTGCCAAGTCTGTATTATCTCTTTGCTTCTAAATTGGAGGGCTTTCATTTCCACTGTTGCTGAGCAAGTGCCATAAGTGAGCACCAAATTCACTTGAGAAATTTTTTTTTAAAAAATGCACACACATTCTAAAACAAGCCAATGGAAGTGATAGGCTTCGTTTATCACTAGAAAACTATACATAGAGTGTAAAAACTGACTTTAATGGAAACTAAATAAGCTCCCAGAGGGCCTGATCCAAAGCCCATTTTAGTCAACAGGAGCAACTATATGGACTTCAGTAGGCTTTGAAATAGGTTGCAGGATCAGTTTGGGACTTGGATTTATATTTTATTTGGGATTAAAGTACTTCCAAATAATTTTCTACAGCAAAACTATGGTGGAGCTCAAGACCATCTTTCAGGGAGGTATGTGACCATAACACTCATCTAGCAATGGAGCTTCTTGATACACAAATATTTTACATTGACTTACTGCTTTCTTTATTTTTTCAACCACCTCTTGTCGCAGACACA
The DNA here is from genome assembly GCF_009764565.3 of Dermochelys coriacea. Lineage (NCBI taxonomy): Eukaryota > Metazoa > Chordata > Testudines > Dermochelyidae > Dermochelys > Dermochelys coriacea. The sequence continues at coordinate 190,403,046 of NC_050068.2, read as the reverse complement.
CAAATGTAAGTGGGATTATATACATGCGCCACATAGAAGGCTGCAGATCAATATCTCTTATGAGATCCCCACAGTGGTCCTTCCCTTTCCCTAAATCTCTCTCATTTCTCTATTACTATATCACTCTGTAACTGGCTACATAAACTGTCACTCTGTTGCAAAACCTGATATGTGGCTGAGATTTGGTGGAGCAGTTGACAATCATCAAAGAAATGTTGTAAGTAGCAGCTGTGACCAAGGAATCTTTGTGCCAAGTGGCAGAGAGCATAGGGAGGCATAGAGATTAACAGGGATTTTCTGGGTCAAGTATATGAACAATAATTCCCAAAGGGTGACATGTAAGGTCTCGACCAAGACAAAGAGCTGACTGGTCATCATAATCATTGTCGAATGTATGAACAGATGTCATTTAAGATGTTGTTTATCTATACTGAAAACTTATGGTTTGAAAACCTTGAAGGGCAGGTCACCTAAAAGTGACATGCTTCAGACAGGTTCTGTTCAGGCAGGGTGTGATAGATGCTTATGTCTCTGTTTGATCTTTGGGTATTGTGTGTCTCACAATGCAAGTCATGCACCAGCTAATCAAGATTGCAAATCTACAGAAAAGAGAACACAATGGGAGGGTGTGCAGTCTATGAATGAAGATCAAAGGACTGTTTTGATATAGCTGGGGTTGCAAGGAGACAGACAGGTTTCAGAGTAGCAGCTGTGTTAGTCTGTATCCACAAAAAGAAAAGGAGTACTTGTGGCACCTTAGAGACGAATGCTCAAATACATTTGTTAGTTTCTAAGGTGCCACAAGTACTCCTTTTCTTTTTAAGGAGACAGATTGTCTCCTTCATTTAGGAGACAAGCTGGCAGCATGGTTTGTCTCATGACTGGCAAGAAAACGCTGGAAGGACTCTGGGGTGAGCTTTGCTCTATGACATAAAAGTATCTAGTTAAATAACTAGATGATAAAAATAGATAATTCTAGGTTCTACAATGCATGTTATGGTTTTATTTTATATGTAACCATTTGTTTCCAATATTTCTACTTTCTGTCACTCGAATCTCTATCCTTCGGTAAATAAACTCCCTGATCAAAGTGTTGCATGTAAAGCGGAGTTGTGATCAGAGGTGTCACTGCTAAACTGGGGTGTCCTGCATCTTTGGGAGCAACAAATCTGTGAATACTGTGAGGATATGTCTCTGCTGCAATTAAAAACCCGCACATGGCCCATGCTAGCTGAATCAGGTTCACAGGGACTCTGGTTAGGAGGGGCTGTTTAATTGTGGTGTGGTGTTCAGTCTCTGGCTGAAGCCTGGGCTCTAGGACCGTGAGTGGTGTGAGGATCCCAGGGCTCAGGCTGCAGCCTGAGTTGAACTCTAGTCTACACCACAATTAAACAGCCCCTTAACCTGAGCTCCAGGAGCCCGAGGCAGCTGGCATGGGCCAGCTGTGGGTGTCTAATTGCAATGTAGACCTATCCTAAGTGGCCAATGGAATGGGCTGGACGCTTCAGGGGAACACTTGGCTCAGGGGTTGGAACATCCCTATTGCTAACCTGCAAAGGGATAGTAGAGCCTGTGCAGGCTGAGGGGAGTGCTTATGTTGCCCATGGCTGGTGGAGTTGGGAAACTGACTCCTCCGACAGGCTTCCTTGTGCGAAGGGCAGGTGGTAGTGAGGTGCCTCATAACCCTGGGTATGCCTGGGAAGTGTCACAGCAGGAAAATCCCCAAATTGGCACAGGGCTGGTCTATACACCAAATTACTGCATGGCAAGCCAGGGTGTGAAACTACAGTACAGCAGCTTGCTGCTTAGATAATGTCCTGTGAGGAAACCGATGCAGGTCAGTGAAAATTCTGACATGGGGGCATGGCCTACTACTATTTCTATAGGTTTCAGAATAGCAGCCATGTTAGTCTGTCTTCGCAAAAAGAAAAGTAGTATTTGTGGCACCTTGGAGACTAACAAATTTATTTGAGCATAAGCTTTCGTGAGCTACAGCTCACTTCATCGGATGCATTCAGCCACGCTCCGAGACTTCCACTGTAGCAGTGCCCACACAGCCACAAGCTGGTGTGCTGTAGATTCACACCCTGGCTTGTCAGGCATTATCTTGTCATGTAGACCAGCCAAAGGTCCTGTATTTAATCAAGGTTTATGAATTTTCATTTATATTCTGTAGGAAAAACAGGTTTTCAGAATGGAGCCAGCTAAAACCAAATTTAGATAGGTTTAGGAATAAAGGCACTGTTTCCCACCCTAATACTAACGTTGTATCTGATCTCAGGCAGATGGCTTCACTCCGTCTCTTCAGAAGTGGCTAGAACTGGTTTTTAGTGCCTCAGTTCTTGGGTACCCGTGCAGGGGGTATAAAAACCCCCCTGGACTAGAAAGGGTTAATGACTGCTGTATGCGCAATTAGCCCTGACAGCTACACCTGTACTGGGTGTCTAGCCAGTAGGAAGTGGCTGGAAAGGGAAAGGTCTTGCTCAGATGTGACAGGCTGAGGAGGAGATTAGACCAGCTGATCATCTGAGAAGCTGGGCTAGAGGCAGGAACTGAGTACAACTGTGGCCTGTCAGAGCCTTCCTGGGAGGAAGGCAGGCTTGATGTGGGACTGGTTGAATTGATCAGGGTGGTTTTTAAGCCAGGCCATGGCTGGGGTGGAGTGGTGCCTCATCTGAAAGGAAAGATGGGGTCTGAGAACTGAGCTAGAGAGTGGGTTATACAGCCCCCACACTGGGCAACACTGAGTTAATAAGCTAGAATAGGTTCAGGTGGCTCTGCCCTATCACACCTGTGAGAAATGTCAGGATTGGAAGGAGGAGTTTGAGAGAAGCCCAGCTCTGTGGCTGACTGACCCAGGATGAGGGCAGACTTTCAGCCCCTGAAGAGAGAGCTGTTGGAAGGCAGGAACTCTGCAGGGGATTGCTGCCTGAAGGACCCTCCCTAGGGAAGGGAGGACCAGATACTGACACACCTAGAGAGAGAACTGTTTTCCTCTATTACCTGGGAACTCAGTGTAGGCTCCCAGCCTGATGAGCAGCCTCTGAAGGAAGACTGCTTTAATCCAAGGTTGGGATGAATGATTTGTATTAATTCCCTTTGTCTCTGTTTGTTTAACTACTGGGGGTCTGCTGTATATATTGGTGTTGCGTTCTTGAAAAGGGCGATGGATACCAAAATGACATACCAGGGAATTTTTCCCCATAAGAAGTAATGGAATGGGGGGAATGAGTTCACAACTTCACCACATTCGCCTATGACAATGCTCTTTTAGCCTAAATATGTACAATAACTGTACAATGATAGGTTATACAGTACACATTTTACACATAAAATATTGAATAAAATAATGTAGAAACCTACAACCACCGTTCAAACACATAGAACATTTTAATATAATATAGTAATACAGTATAAAACAGTGTCAATCATGCTAAACTTAGGTAGGGGTGGCAGCTGGGTTTTCTTGAGCTGGCTTTTCCATGTCTGGCTTTTTGGTTGCAGAAGTCTTTTAAAAGGATTTTATCGATCTCTGCTCTCCTGCATGAATCTTTGAATGATAGAGCTCCCTGTAGCAAGCCACTGCATCATTGAGAGCCCTGGAGACTTTGGTAGGCCATTCACGAAAAGGATCACCACTCTGTATGATTTCCATCATCTCAGCCAGCAGTCCACAGAAACGGGAGAGATTCTTTGTCATCAGACTTCTGACTGCCTGCTCTACATCATCATCAATCAACTCAGGTTCTGATACTTAGTGCCATGACTTTGATGTATAGATGAACCCTAAGTGTGCTCTGAGGATAGCTTTAGGGTGGTGCAAACTAGATTGTGGAGGATGTTCAGAGTATTGCCACTGGAGATACAAGAGACAGTTATTTCCTCCAGTTTTTTGTGTGAAAAGCTAGCAGGATACAGGGTGATAGTTAGCAAGGGGGCTTCTTAAGAGGTGTAATGGCTGCAGTTTTGTGTGTAGTAGGGGCAGTGCTGCTGAGAACTAAATAATATGGAGATAGAGTAGATAGTCATGATGACAGTATAGGAGCCAGGAAGAAGGTGGATTCCTTAGGGAATAATACTGGTAAAGGCAGGGGTGCTAGGGCCTTGGACAGAGGACCAGTGGAAGCAAGAGTAGAATTGGTGATCAAGGTGCTCTTGAACCTTGACAAACTTCATGGGAAAAGGAATCAAATGAATGAAAATGTGAGGTGAAAATGCTGGAGGGGGAGCAAAGATTTCAATGCTTTTGGAAATGACAGAGCAATAAAATAGTGCAGAATAGTAGAAGGCTCAATAGAGAGCTTGGTTGCTGCTCCTCTGCCCTTCACCATGGCCAACAAGTTTGTTGTGTGTCCGTATTTCTTCAGTTGGCAGCCTCTTCTTTTGAGAGTGATGAGTTCATCATTTTACTATGGAGTTCTAGACAGCAAATAATTGGGAATGTTTTTATATGAGCAAGATTATTTGGTTAAAAAATGTAGAAAAGCTGATGTTAGTTCTTTGCTGGCACAGTCTATACTGAATCCCTTCCCCATCAAGAAGATATGAGATACCTGTGTGAAGGAAGACACCAAAACCAATTGGATAGGGGGAAGTTTGAAAAGTGACTTGAAAATGATGGTAAACCACTACTCCTGCTAATGGTGCAGGGGCAATGGATGCAACTATAATATATTCAGTGGATGAATATATTTCATTAACCTATATTTATTCATGCAGCACAGATTTCACATGCCCTTTTTGCACAGACTATACTGCTTGCTGCTCCAACTAGCTCAGAAGAAAGCCAGGAGCTCTTATCTATATGTTTATTTAAGTAACGTTGAAGAAGGCCTTCAGTCCTTCTGCAAACACAGAGTACCCTGACAGTAACAGAAACTAGTGAGGTCTACCCTGTGTGGATGGGGGCAGATTCTGTAAGCCTGCATGTGTGTGCTGCATTCATTAAAAGGCCTTTTAAAGTGGGTGGATGATGTGGGGAGAGAAGCACTTGGAGCCACAACTTCACAGATCCTGTGGCCTTTCTTCCCTCTAAAATGAATGCACTGCAGATACTGTGGCTGATGCTGCAGTGTCAGAGCTTCAGTGTCTGTGGATTCTCCCAGATCCCCACTGATGTCACCAGCTTCTCAGGCTGGGACCTGGAGACAGGCTTTGGTTAATAGATCAGCAGCACAGTCTGATGACTAAAGCTTTGGAGTTTTGTAAACAAACCTTTAGCCAGCTGCATCCCACCCAGATTGGTGAAGAAGGATAAAGCCTTTTGCTCTGTAAGATGTGGCTGGAGATCTATTTAGTTAGAGTGCTCCTGGCTTTCTTCTGAGCTACCTGGAACAGCAAACACTCTACTGCATGCAAAAGGGGACCCCTAATTAAATACATACCCAATCACTTTGCTTTGAATTTGTCAGTTGAGGTGGTGTTTCTATTATGGTTGAGTCAAAATGGGGACATTTTCCACACTAGTTAGTGTTCACAAATAAACATTAAAGTGCAACATACTTGCCAGTGTTTTTAGTTTTCCAATGTGAAACAAATTAGTGAGCTCATTCTTTAACAGCTGTCCTTGTCCATCACTTTCCTATGGAGATCATGCCCTCTGAATGAAAGACATCAAAATCCTCTAGAACAATAACAAACATACAAGTATGGTTGAATAACTGAGATAATGAGTCATTTGACTGAGATCATGAGGGATCCCGATTTCCCAGACTTCCTGTCTTGCACAAAGCACCTTGAGACTATTAGTTTAAGTCAGAAACATACTGTACAATGAAAAGAATAGCAACCCTCAAAACTTTCAGACTTGTGGGAGTGGGTCCTGTTAAGAAAAACATCCAAATGTTCAAGGACCATATCCTGAGCTGGTATAAATCTGTGTTTCATCATCAGTGATGCTATGCCACTCTACACCAATCAAGGATCTGGCTCCCAATGCTTATACAAATAATCTGATCATCTTGAGCTTGCAAAATTGATCTGAAACCTGAGAGAGGTTATTCTAGGGGTTTTTTTTCTCATCCACTTGTTCATGACTCAAACTCATGAGGGCAGAGTTGTGTGAAAATGGAGAAGACATTATCCAAATACTTCAAACCTTACAAAAAGATTCAGTTCATTTCCAATCCAAAAAATTGGCAAAGATTTGATGGGGAGGGAGAGAGGGTTTATGATTTTTTTAACCACTTCATCCATCTCTGCAAGAGACTGTATAGCGCACTGTATGTTAGCAGAAAGTCTTGTTTCTTTACATTTGTTATCCATTAATAATATAGCCAGATGCTGTAAGGAGATGGCATGCAAGTTCTGTAAAAATGAGAACTCTTCTGAATTTATTTCCTATGAGACAGAACTTGATTCTAAACTGTGTGGATCTAAACATGTTGCAAGTGAAGCTTTCAAAAAGCATGTATGTGTGTGCACACACATGTATGGGCTGAGAAGTGGATAGGTTTTCATTACAGAAAAACAGGCTAGATTGTGGCCCCTAAAACTGAAATGCATCTCTTTTGGACATACAACCACACAAAAAATCAACATACACCAAGAAACAGAGGATGTAGCCAATATGAAGGGAACAGGTGGAGAACATAAATGGGAGCATTGCTTCAGATGAGTTTCTGATGTGCTCATGTTTGGTACATCTTTGGGGGTATTAGCTGGGAGCCTCAGTTGCTTGTCTTAAAGATTGAGGAAGGTTCCAGAGAGACAGAGCTCCATAGACACGCTGCTGCGACAACAGCCAATAAAGACTAATTTGGTTTGGTTTTGGTTTTGCGGGGGGTGTCTGTGCTGCTACTACTACTTGAGGTGGAAATATTTACCTGAGAAGAAAAAGCACTTCAACATACACATTTTCCTGCATCTGTCAGAGAATTTTTAGTTTTGTTTATGTGACAAATGTCTGTCCAGGCTGTGCAAGTGAGAGGCTATGTCCTGTTTAACACGTGCTCCCAGGGCAGCTGATGGACGGAATGGCTTGCCTCACAGACCCTGGTGGAGTGCCAGCCAGAAAACCCAAAAGAAATGTCAGAGATACCTAAAATAACATTTTCCAAATATTTTGTTTAGAGGTGTATATACTGCCCCATTTTACTGTAACAATGCTGCCCATAAAATAGTGGTTCTGCTGTGTGTGCCTAAGTACAGAATAATAAAATATGGTTTGTGTAGCATAAAAATTACTGGGATAATATTAGAGTGCACATCATCAGCTATTTGCACCCAGGACTATGGGTCGCATTTTGTCCACACTACACTCTCTTTACTCATGCTCTGGACTCACCTTCTTGGAGTGCTCAGTCCCCACAGCATTCTGGGGACTTGGGTGCCACTAGACTACTTCTGAAAATCCCCTTTGTGCCCCAAAATGGAATCAGGAGCATCAACTGGCCACTTATAACTGTGCTGCCTTCTGAAAATGTTGGCATTAAGGTGTGAGCCTGCCCTATTGAAATCTAAGGACATTTGACTGTTGATTTCAACAGGCTGCCTCGAAGAAAGTGTCTGGAAGACAAAGGAAGACTCCAAGGCCTGGAGTTTCTGAGCAGATTGCTTCATTTTAGGGCAAGTTGATAGACTGGTCTAATAGTGGGGGAGAAAGTTGGGACCTATAGAGAGGCTGCCCCAAGAGCAGCTCACAGGACCACAGTCTCGTCCAGAGTATTCTCTTTGGGTTGGGGGTTTAATCACATTGGTTGTAGTTTTCTTGCTTCACTGCTGTAAGTGCCTGTGCTGTAACCGCTTGCTCAGAGAGGTTCAGTTTGTGTTGCTTTCAGATTGTCACCACTCACATTTAAAAAGAGAAGTAAAAAGCCATAGATCCCAGTCACACACCTGTGTGCAGGATGCATACATGTGTCAGTTGAGCTTTGCTCATTTTTTTGCAGCACAGAAACAATTTAAGTCCCCTCACAATTTAAAGGCTCGTTTCTGACTTAGCCAATGTTTAAATCACGTTGTTTCTGGGGTATTGATTTAAACCAGCTAAGCTCTTCTAGTCTTTGGATTTCAATTTGAAGGGCAGTAAGTCTCTTAAAAAGAAAGCGGAGGGTGGGGGACTGCAAAAGAAAGCAGAGCTCTGATACTTTCCAAGTCAGCATTTACGTGACTCAGGTTCATTTTGAGGAGAATAATTTAAAGTGGCATGAATAAATAATAGTGAGTTCTGACTGTCCAAACATGATATGTAATACCCTGGGAAAAATTTCTCTACCATGTTCTAATGACTGAGAGTCGGCTTTTATGTTGCAAGCAACTGTAACAAGTAAATCATTTGAAAATAACTGGCATGCTCAGGTTTGTTTAAGCAGCCTTTGTTAAACTGCATCCCCAACTCAATATGAGATACGAGTGCAGTTTACTACATCTGCCAGTCTGATCTCTTTGCCTGCCTTTGTCAGTGGCCATGCAAGAGTGGTCATTAAACTTAAAAGCCCATGATTCACTGTGGACTACACAGCAAAACCCCACACTTTCATCAGTCCCCCTCCTCCATGTGGGGGGGGGGATATGCATTGTACATCCATTAAAAGCCTAATGAGTTTCGGAAGATCACCAACTGACTCATATATTTAAAAAGCAATGACAAAAAAAAGTGCATCATTAGTTTGTGAATGGAAAATCTCCCTAAGCCATTACTTAATTATACCTTAAAGACTGCTCTTCCTAGAGATATAAAGAGTATTATAAAGAGTACTGTTTGCTCTTTTTTCCTCTTCATATTACATCTTGACTGACTAGCCTCTTTTTAATTATTATTTAATCATCCAGACGCGGCATGCTGCATGCAATCCTCTCTGTCTGCAAAGACTGCTTGTTATTTACATGAGAGAATATCAAAACCATTTCATGAGGCAATTTCATTGCCACAAGAGTTGCTTCTGTTTTCAGCCAGATCTTCCCATGGACTCCTATCAGACTTTAGCAGGAGGTCGGTTGAAGGGTGAGGATCCTTCCCTTTATGATTAAGGAAATGTGATGCTTGTGAAAGGTGACATATTGCAAGCCCTGGAGCAGGATGGTGAAATTTATCACTGTGCAAAGGGTCAGTACAAGGCCTATGGCTATAAGTGCTGCATAGCTTGTGTTCTGGCCCTCTGCACAGGGATGAATTTAGCCAAGAGTAGAGTCAACTTTATCCACAGTGGAGACACAACGTTGGCAGCAGCAGTGGAAACCTCCTTCTGTTCCACCAACTAGCTTATCCTCAAAGGACAATCTTTGTCTATCTTGGACTTCTTTACTGGTGCTTAGATATTACAGTGATGGCTGCAAGTTCTAAAATAAGCTCTAAAAGTAACAGGGAAATGTAATGTCTTAGCCCATTTAATCCCTGGCCTCTAGTAAGATAGACAATTTTATATTAAAATGCACATATACATAATTTCTCACTCTCTGGCATCACCATGGTTACTAAGGACCTAATGCTGCTTCCCTTGCAGTCAATGGGAGTTCTGCAACTGGGAGCTGGATTAGACCCTAACATTTTGCAATATTAACACTCTGATGGTCAAGGATGCTACCCAAGAACTCAAAACATTTCTAAAAGGGGGGAGGATATTTTGATCTATCTAAGCTATTTATGGTCCCCTTTACTATAGTATCTGAGAACCTCCTGTATTTGTCTTTGCATCACCCCTGTAAGATAAGGAAGTAGTATTTCCCCATCTTACAAATAGAGACCTGAGTGCCCAGGTCATATAGGAAGTCTGTGGTAGAGCAGAGTTGGCTCCAGTCTCCTGAATCCCAGTTTAGCACCTTATCACCAGATCATTCTTCAAGGAGAAGATGGGGTGGCAGTGGCAATGGGAGGTGGATACAAGTTAATCGTGTTTCTAATGCTTAGTAATGGACGGTGTTGAAGTTGGAGCTATAGGGTAACATATTATGTTTGTGTCTCTGTTCTCCCCCACTGTTTTGTTTTACAGCTGAGACCTTTAATGAATGGGATACCAGATTCTCCAAAGGGTTTGTGGGCATGTCATTCTCAGGTTTGCAGTCTATGTAGGATATAGTCCCTGATAAGAGCAGATTTAAAAATTTTATTAAGATGATGATTAAAAAAAGTGAACGGTACAGAATTTAAGCATAGAGGTTTCTGGTTATCAGGGAAAAACGTACAGATTATCAAGGGGTGCGAAGTTTGGTTTAAGATTGGGTGGCTTAAGGAATACATAATCTGCAATATCCTCGATTGGGGGTAAAAGGTTGACGGGTCAAAGTACAGACATTGAGATATGAGGTCATATAATGGCTATATTCAGGTATGGAGTTTAGAGTGGATACAATGATGAGGCTGGTTTGACCCTCATTTGGTGAGATTTAATGTTCAGTGAGTTTATGGTTCCAGATCATATGGTCCAATGGACAAAGTTTCTCGGTCCCTTTCTCATAGTAGAAGCACGATGTCGCTCCAGTTCATGCCTCCTGGTACTGTCAGTGGCCTGTGATGTGTTCAATGTCAATGTCCCTGGACCATCGGATGGTGTTTGAGACCCATGAGGCGGTGCGTGAGCCATGCGTAGCATCAACCGATCCTGCAGGTCCTCAGCACACACTTGTTGCAGGGGTCTCAGGCACCCAGCGCTCTGACGATCAGGGCGTCCATCTGTTTGTACTATATGAATGGGAATATTCATGGGCTAACAATAATGGGACATATCCTCAGCTGCTATAAATCAGTGCCGCTCTATCGACTTCCGTGGGACCACTCATGTGCTTAAAGTTAAGCATGTGTTTTTAAGTGTTTGCTGGATTGGGTTCTACTGGCTTACATGGGACTTCACCCTCTGCAAATACAAAGTCCAACAAAATAAGTCCCTCCAACAGTGGAAAGAATTCACCTTCATGAGTCATTTTCATTTGAGATGGGCTCTAACCCAGAGCCCTGCATCTGATACTCTTGAGCTCTGGATAAGTTTAGATTCAGGTCTGAACTTCCCAGTTCAGCCATATCTCTTGAATTAACTTGAACTCTGGGTGTGAGCACTGTGAGCCTTGGGGTCTGAATCTAGAGCTGAGGGTCATAGCTCACACCCAAATTTAGATTTCGTACGAATGGCCAAGGAGCATGCCCCCAGATTCACCTGTGTCAGCTTGGTGTGCTAGGTACACTCCATGTCCATCAGTGTAATATACTGCGTGGGGTGAAACTTCATGCCTGTATTGTTTCCGTTTGTTGAGAAAAGCCCAAACAGTTGGTAGTCGTGTGATGGATAGCAGCAATTAAGTGACTGTTGAGATGGAAAGGCTGCTCAGTCCTTGGCAAAACTCTTTGACAAGTGGGAATAGATTAAGCCACAATTTGACAGGACAGCAATTTGTATTGGGCCTATCAGGTCCAGGGATAATTTAATATCCAGTGATCCTACTATTTCTGATTTCACATTCATTGTTTACTTATGAAGGGAAAGCCTAAAAGGTTAAGGCCCCTCAAATCTGGGTGCTTCTCAGAACCTTATCTGAAATACCCAAGCAGCATATGTCTGCAAAGTTTAGATGGTTCTTGTGAGATATTTATATCTTGATATTTCACTACTACTTCCTGTTGTCCCAGCTGGAATGATAGCTACGTGAAGAGGGAGGCTAATCTCGTGGTTAAGTCATAAGGTTGGAAGTTAGGACGATGTGGGTTTTAAATCTTTTCTCTGCCAGTAAATCCCTGTGTGAACAGTCATACCTCCTTTCATCACTCTGAGCCTCAGTGTCCTGAGCTGTAAAATGAGGAAAGTAATATTGTCACTCTCAGGGCAGTTCAAAAGTCTGAATGCACTGATATTCTGAAAGTGCATTGAGATCCTCCAGTGGAGGACGTAATGTGGTAGGTGTGCAGAATACAATGAAAAAGAAGGGTTTTTTCAAACCTCAAAATGGATTCTGTTTGGTTCAAGAGTAAAGCAAAGAAATGAGTCTGAACCAGTCCTCTATCACTCCTATACCTTCTTCAGAAACCAAAGAATGAAAGATCATATTGAGCTAAAATCTGCCTCTACTTCCCACTGAGTTAAGTGTGTGTAAGGGAAGGCAGAATTTGGCCAGGAGTCTTGATCATACAAAAGTTGCTTAGATCACTGTTATCTCTTTAATGTGCCTCTAATATTCCAATAATACAATAATCATCAATTACAATTCCTCTCATCTAATTGTTTGGGGGAACCACCACTTTACCAGGTGAAAGATAACTATGGTATTTTAAAGCCATTACCAAACAGACTTTGCTTCTCTTCAATTTTTTGTTTTAATTTTCTTCTCCCTCCACATTTTTCCCCCACAACATAACAATCACTCTTTCTGCCCATCAGAGGTTTTCTGTTTTCCCCCTCCTCTTTCCCTGATCCTCTTTTTACCTTCCTTTTCACATGCAGCACAATCTGAGTAGTTTTCAAACAAATCTGAACTTTTACTCAAGTCTGATTTTTATTTGTGGACTGAAACAAAGCATGTTAACTTGAAACAGATCCTGCCCCTGCCTATGAGGGGAACTTGTAAAATACTAGTGCTCGGAAAATTCTCATAAAAAACAAAGCCCAGCAGGCTTGCTTTGTTTGTAGAGCTGATGGAGATCACTGACTCCTAAATCTTTGCCATCCTTTTCCAGCCAAACCCCTAAAAAAAGCAAATATGGGGACTAAGTCAAACAGCTATGTCCTGCTGAATCATGAGCCAGACTTTAAAGCGATGTTTAGCATCTTTCTGCATGTAAACATTAATGGGTCCTATGTAAACTTTCCTGTGGTGGCTCAAGAGAAGAGTGTTAGGAAACAGGGCACAAACCCCACAAGGGTGTTGATGGCCCTTCTTTGTTGGGCAGGAGATGACCTCCCCCCCCCACCCCCATTGGAGACTCGTATTTCACCCTAGTTAATGCTTCTCTCCTGTCTGGTGATTTACAATTAAAGAGGCTGACAATGCAACCACTTAAATATACCGTATGGCATGGGATACAGATGTTACAAGTGAGATAAATTGCCACAAGCATTAGGCATTCAATAACCCGAAGCACATTTTTATCATTCTAATACCTATTTTAACTAGACTAACACAGAGGTGAACCACACTGATTCCACCTATGTGTGTGGCCAAATGAGGCATGAGGACCTTGGCGTAAGCTGGCACCTGGTTTGCCACTGTCACAGATCCTCAGTGTCTGTATTTCAGTGTAGCCCTTTGGGCTGTAATGGAGCTATGGTGACTTACCCTAGCTGGGCTCTGGCCTTTAATGAGCGGTTAGAAAATCCTGGATATAGCAAACAATAAAAGTTGAGTGAGAGTGGCCTGTAAGATATTTTGTGTATTGCAATAGCACGTACAGTCCCTGTTCATGATCATGTGCAAGGTTCTGTATAACGCATACAGGAAGATGTAAAGCATTTGGGATCTAATTTGAAACAGAAAACAAGTCATTGAGGCAAGCAGTGGGAGGAAGGGTAAGGTTAATGATAAGATCACACTGGGTCATAGGTTAGCTTTGTATATGACTCGAGCTGAAATCATCCATGTGGTGGATCAGTTTGTCTGACTGCTACATGTGTGTACCTGCAGCTCAATATTTGTTTGGCTGACAAAATGGGGAAATGGCAGCAAACTACATGTAAAATATTTTAACCCTTGCATAGAAAGGAAAATGGTATATATTTTACTTAGTACAGGCAGATCAATGGTGTACAGGGTTTGTAATGCTGGTCTGGAAAAATACAGTCAGTCACTCGAGTGGCAACCTACTAGTGAATTTTCAGTTTGTTGGTAACAGCTGAGAGCATCTGAACATCTTAGTATTGAAAAGAAAAATTGTGGGCTTTTTTTACTGACTTGTTCTCTAATTATTTCCACAACTCTGAAAGAGGGGAACTTCCCAGCTTTAAATAGGGTCTTGGTTAGAATCACTGCAAAAAGCCCTGGATTAGGAGATGGTGCCTCAAAATGCAGGATTATCCAGGTGTCAAGGACATGATGGAGATTTTGTCTAATCCATAAACAGCTATGTACATGAGCAATTTCAGGAATGTAATTCTGCCTCCTCCCCCATTCTGAAAATGACACTAGCTTTTGATAGTACTGACTGAGAAATGTGGTAGAGAAACCATTTGAACACTTTGCATGCAGAGCAGTGTCACCTAAAAGGAAAACTGTAGAGGAGATGGTGGACTCAGTGGGCAGGGTTCTGTGTTGAATCTAGTTCAATGGGAGTTTGTACATATACCCAGGAGCTAAGGTTAGCCCTTTGCTTACAAATAAAAATGAGCTGGATCACCTTATCTTAATCCCCTGATAGAGAGTCAGCCATAGTGCAGAACCACCACACTGTATTCTCTGCACTGGGGAAGTCCAGCCCTTGACTAACAAAGATTATACAAGGACAGGCAAGAAGTGCTGTGGTAGAGCTGTGTGGGGAAGATTGTGGCCATGTTAGACTTGATTTAAATTAAGTGACTGCTAGTCATTATGTAATAGGCACCAAGTTTTGGATTAGCCTTTTGTGTTATTCCATTTGTCTTAGTTTTCCCTATTTTTTGTATGCACTAGCAATTACTGTTTTTCACTAGCATAATAGTGGTTTAACCTATTTAAACATAAAAACTCCTCTAGATAATAAAGTGGCAAATAATTCATAGGAATTATAGCTATTCATAGGAAAAGAGGTCATACCCCCGGGCCCCTTTGCTGTTACCTATCATAGGCTAACCCAGTAAGCAATGTGAGTGCCATTGGCTTGATTCTCCTATCACTTGCACTGGTGTAACTCAGGAGTAACTGAAGTTTCACTGATGTAAATGTAGTGTGAGAGGAGAATATCCCTAATACATCATAATTATAGGTCCTGAGAACATCCCTAATACACTGCAATTACTGACACTCCCTCTGCTAAATAACATTATGGCAATCCACTGTCAGAGCTCACTGTTCTCAGCAATTCTTTTTCAGGCTCTGTCTATACAGAATTACAGAAGTCATCTAGGTAATAGCTTGAAAGAAAATAGACTTGTTCAGTAAAAGATCTCGAAATTGCAATCAGTTCTTGAAAGAGGGAGTGAAACTGGGGTGAGTAACAGATGGTGGTAGCAGCTAACTTTCAGCCTATTATTTTACCATATGGGGTCTATTCCACAGACATTCATGCTGAAAATAAAACTGAAATTAATCATTTTGTGACAATATATTATTTAAATAGCTCTGTGTACAATGAGGGTTTTGTGTGTGTGTGTGTGTGTGTGTGTGTGTGTGTGTGTGTACGCCTCCATCTAGAAGCCAAATGCAAGAGTGTAAATTGCAAAACAAGATACAGCAGCAAGTAGATGCCTTTGTGGTGAAAGTACAGCATGAGTGCAGGGCAGAGGTGCCTTTTAGTTCACATTGGAAAATGAATTCAGTGGCTACCCATTTGAGTCTAAAAAAAGGTAACCTATATAGAAATGTCCTATGGATTTCAATAGGAACTAATAAGCTTTTGGGGGAGGGGGCAGAGGGGGAGGCTTTTGGGGACCATGCTGTAAAATTGAACAGGGAATAGGAAAATAGAATTCTATAGGATAGTTTATAAAAGAAATTAATCATTTTATTAAATTATGTCACCAGATTCACATCTAGTGTAAATTGGTGTAGCCCTACTGAGGTCACTAGTTATGGCAGTTTACACCAGCTAAGGCTCTGTCCCTATAAACTTAAGTCATTTCTATTAGCCACTTCCATAGAAGCCTTATAGGTTTAATCCCTATTAAATACTATAGGATTCTTCTGCAAGCAAAATACAGCTGCTCTCTCTGGGTATCTTTTTCTCCTGTCTGATTTAATGCTCTTGTTAAATGTATCACCAAGGTAAGGACATCTAATGGGCTGACTGATCAGAACAATGTACCACCCTTTAGTAGAAGTCTTCATCCAAAGTGGTAATGCTTAAAGGATGCATAGCTGAGAGAAGCCAAAGGATGCATAGCTGAGAGAAGCCAAAGCAGAGGAGTCTCCAACAGGCCATTATGTCAGCCTTATATTGCTCATTCCCTAGAGTGATTCTCCCTTAGCCTGTATGGGTCCTGAAAGCTGCTGGAGCAGCATATAGAGGCAGGACTGCCTTTCAGATCTGGATGAGTGATAAAGTCAGACTGGATAACTGTGATGTATAATTAGTCGCTACATATTAATTCTAATTAAAGATTGTTTATATATAAACCTATAAAAATGTGGGGAAGATGTGAGGAATGGTACTGTTTACTTGAATTTTATCCCACAACACCCAGTTAAATGATCTTTTCTTTCATTTTTATGTTGCTTGAATACTCTGATACCTTCAATCTCCTCCACTGAAGGTTGGGAATAACTCTGTAGACCCAGCACTCCACTTCACTTCAATAAAAATTTTGCCTTATTTCCAAACCAGGGAGAGAGAGAATTGAGATCCTGAAGAAACCATCAACAAACACTCCACCAGCTCTTCTTTCAGGCGCCCATATGGCTACACATGTATTTCACAGCTTGGCACTACGTTGGAACACTGTCTTGCTGATCATGCCAGTTATGTCCCTTCCTTCATACTGGAACTCTCAGATTTTACTTTAACCTACATTTTACTGCCATATTTTTTCATTATAGAGTGGAGCTGTGATAAAGGCTCTGATCCTGCAAAGGAAACCTCAGGGGTACATTGTGTGCTGCTGCGGAAGTCAACCATTTTAGCTCTCATTGGCTGCTCAGGGCCAAAGAGAGCAATTTACAGATAAATGGAATGTGTGTGTTTAATAAAGAAATAACCAATTTATCATGAGTCCACCTACGGTTGTGTGTTTGTGGAACATTAACAGGGCCACTGCTGCCAAGTGGCAGTTAGTCTGATTTCCCCAAAGTAAATTGATTCATGGATCATGTGTGGCTAAGTGCTTACTGCTTAATCACCCCACCTGTAGCTATAATCCCAGGCACAGCCTGTGTCCCCATTTTAAATGCTTTCATGTACTCCTCATGGTCATTTAAGGAATATCAATTTGTCCCTGAGCCCATAAGGTGCCCATTCATTCATTCATGGTCAGCTACTACATGAGAAAACATTCATTTGCACTAGTCATCTTTCATTCCTCTGCCTGTGATGGAAACTGCTTGATCATATTACACATGATGAACAAAAACAGAGGAGTTTTGTAGTTGAGGGGAATACAGTCTCATAATTTTTCTATACTTTTTCATTCATCAGTTGCCATTATCATTTATATTGCAGTAGCACTTGGTGGCCTCGGCCCTGGATGGGCCCCATTGTGCTAGGATTCAAACATGTAATCCCAGCCCAAAGGGCGTGCAATCTGAAGAAGAGTGTACAATCACTATATTATCCTAGTAACTTCTCCTCCTGTACTTAGATACCATCTGTAGAACTGTAGTTTTCACTGTATTGTACATGTATAAAGTCACGTCACAGCAACAGTAGGAAAAAGATCTTATTTCTCCAGAAACACGTGCCCCTTCCAATTATACTGAAGGAGAACTGTGCCAGCGTGTGGCATTTTGCAAAACTGGCATTTTGCTCTTTAAGACAATAGCGGCTGATTTTAACCTTAAGAGAGGGTGCGTGTTGGTATAGATCAGTGTAGTTCCACTGAAATGAATGGAGCTATGCCAATTTCTACAACTTTAGGATCAGGCCCCCTCTATATGCGATAGGGCTGAGATTTTCAAAATGCCTTAATGGGACTTGTGTCCCGACTCACTGATTTTTTTTTTTTATTCAGTGGGATTTTGGCTCCTACATTTTTGGGGGAGGGATAGCTCAGTGGTTTGAGCATTGGCCTGCTAAACCCAGGGTTGTGAGTTCAATCCTTGAGGGGGCCATTTAGGGATCTGGGGCAAAAATTGGGGATTAGTCCTGCTTTGAGCAGGCGGTTGGACTAGATGACCTCCTGAGGTCCCTTCCTTAGAAGTGACTAAGGAGTGGTGTAAGAAATAACAAGACCAACTCATCTTGTAGGTCTATGGAGTCACTCCAGGAATGGGTTTTGTCCATTGACCCAATACAGGTATTTAATGTATTATGTTCTCTCACTTCCTTTTTAATGCTATAGCTTTAATCCTTATAAAACTTCTGATGGTAAACACTGCTTCTCTTCACAGTCCTACTGCTAACAATGAGCTTACAACAGCACTTAACAAGTTTTTAAAATATTTGTCAGCCAATCCAAAGTCTGAATTTTGAAATAGGTTTGGTAGGCTTCCCTTCGGAGTGACAAGCTGAGTGTTAACAAATTGGCTGTAATGGGCATTCAGTTGAGCCATTTACTGCAAGTGGAGGATGAGTGAATATTTTCATCCCAAATGCAAATCCCAAAGGCATGCTACTCCGTGGAGCTCGGCTTGAACAATGAATAGCTAGCAAAGGCCTAGAGTATTTCTTTGAGGTTTAAGAAAGCCAGACCAAAAGAGAAAAGGAAAAAGATAAAGGGCCAGCTCTTCAGCTGGCCCATTTAGTGTAGCTCTCTTGGTTTGAATGGAGCTATGCAGAATTGCATCAGTTGAGGATCTGGCCCAGTCAGTTTTCTTCAGAAACCGAGATTGAATCTGAGCAACCCCATGGTTCTGAGGGAGATTAGGTCTCCAAAGATGGATCTGGATCCAAATGTTACAACACAATAGTGCCTTGAAGCCCAAATCAATGTCAGGATTTACAAGTGGAAGACTAGTCCAGGGGTTAAGGCAGTAGCCTAGGACACCCTGATTCAATTCCCTGCTCAGCCACAGACTCTTTATGTGACCTTTGGCCAGTCAGTCAGTCAGTTTGTGCCTCAATTCCCCATCTGGAAAATGGAGATACTAGTATTTAGTTATAGTAATAAAGCACTTCTCTACCTCAAAGTTGTTGTGAGAATAAATACATTAAAGATTATGAGGCACTCAGACACAACAGTAACGGGGCGCCATCTAAGTACCTGAGAGACAGCCAGTATCTGACTATCCAATCCCTATAATAGGACAAACAAAATTCCCCAATCCAAATATGCATCCAGTTTTGTGGTGTTTGAAATCCAGCTCTTGAACTTAGTTTTGCAGCTTAGGTTTCTCCTTTCTCTCCCTCAGGCCCCCCCCCCTTTGTTTTTAAATGTGATTGCTGAAATGTACTGGGTCTGATTCTGAGTGGAGTTCCATCAGTGTAAAACCAACCTGCTGGAAAAGGAGATCTGATTCAGGTCCACTGTACACTAGTAAAGAACCAATAATTAGGGGGGAAAATATTGAGGACAAAGTCCAGTTTGCTTGAACAGTCTCTAAATTACAGGAAACATAATTATTTCTGAAAAGGGTATCGCCATAAGGAGGTTAAATATATAATAGAAATTCATAAATCAGGAAATCGCAGTGGGGCTCTTGAACTAGGGACATTTAGTCTGAATCTGAGTTCATACCACTTTTACATTGGTGAAACCCCATTGTCTCTGGGTGAGTTACTCTTGATTTACATAAGTGTGACTTCAGAATCAGGGCCAATGTCACTGCTGCAGCATCCTAGGTGTTCTGGTCAACCATACAGCTCCTTCTATATTCTGTTTGAAATACATCACCACAGCACTGCTGCCAATGCTCGCGATTTCATCATGAGTCTCATGATATTTGGTGTTTTTTTTCTAAAGCTCCATCTGGAGGAATCAGGGTTATTTCATGAGAAGCTCAGTTTTGACTGACACAAAAGTAAATTTGTAGTCCTTATGGTGGCAGAGAAAATCTTGGAAATGAGAACTCTAAATGTTCCTACAGCAGAAGGCAAACTGAAAACACCTCACTTTTATTATTGTTGTATCATGTTTCTTAAGAAGTCTCAGCGTTTTTGGAGCTTGACTCATGATTTTGGAACCCTTGGGGTTGGCAATACTGTGTTGCTTTCAGATCCAACCTCACAAGTGGTGCAAGAAAAAGCCGAGAGGCCAAAATCTGTTTTTAGATTCATAGAATATCAGGGTTGGAAGGGACCTCAGGAGGCCATCTATTCCAACCCCCTGCTCAAAGCAGGACCAATCCCCAACTAAATCATCCCACCCAGGGCTTTGTCAAGCCTGACCTTAAAAATCTCAAAGGAAGGGGATTCCACCACCTCCCTAGGTAATGCATTCCAGTGCATCACCACCCTCCTAGTGAAAAAGTATTTCCTAATATCCAACCTAAACCTCCCCTACTGCAACTTGAGACCATTACTCCTCGTTCTGTCATCTGCTAACACTGAGAACAGTCCAGATCCATCCTCTTTGGAACCCGCTTTCAGATAGCTGACAGCAACTATCAAATCCCCCTTCATTCTTCTCTTCTGCAGACTAAACAATCCCAGTTCCTTCAGCCTCCCCTCATAAGTCATGTGTTCCAGTCCCCTAATCATTTTTGTTGCCCTCTGCTAGATGCTTTCCAATTTTCCCACATCCTTCTTGTAGTGTGGGGCCCAAAACTGGACACAGTACTCCAGATGAGGCCTCACCAATGTTGAATAGAGGGGAACAATCATGCTGGTAATGCCCCTATTTTTACAGCCCAAAATGTTGTTAGCCTTCTTGGCAACAAGGGCATACTGTTGACTCATATCCAGTTTCTCATCCACTATAACCCTTAGGTCCTTTTCTGCAGAACTTCTGCCTAGCCATTCAGTCCCTAGTCTGTTGCAGTGCCTGGGGTTCTTCTGTTCTAAGTGCAGGACTCTGCACTTGTTGAACCTCATCAGATTTCTTTTGGCCCAATCCTCTAATTTGTCTAGGTCCCTCTGTATCCGATCCCTATTCTCCAGCGTATCTACCACTCCTCCCAGTTTAGTGTCAGATTAGTGTGTATCTGGAGTGACTCCACTGAAATATAGAGTGCACTGAGGCCCAGATCCACAAAGATATTTAGGCTCTTAATATCCAGGTTCTAGGTCTGAGATTCTGGCCTCTGGACTTGTGGAGAGCTTCCAATCCCATGTTTCCTGTATGGCATGTAGCCATAATTACTAAGACATGGAGTTCTCCTTTCCCAGCTCCTAGTTGACTTCTGCACCAAACTGTAAAATCCCAAGATGTTGGTATGAGTCTATGTAACTCCTCTGGTTTATGTTTCCCTTCCCTCCCACCCCAATCAGCTGCATAGTACTCACCCGATTCCCACAAACGACAGAGGAAACAATTTCTTGGTGTTCACTCTCCTGGGCAATAATTATAATTTGCCTGGAATGCAGTTTATTGTAATTCATCAAACACATTTCCCTATGGCATAATTGTGTAGCACCTACATAAATATTTATTCCTGTTAAACTCTTGGAAAAAAAAATACAGCTGAATATGATGGAGGACAGAATCTTTAAACCCCAAGCTTCTTAAAGGAACAGTGCCTTTACCTCCCCTTGTCCTAGGGCTTGATCCAAACCCATTAAAATTAATCGTAAGACTCCTATTGACTTCAGTGGGAGTTATATCGGACCTTGCATATTTAGAGATCATGGCAGGTGCTGGATTGACAGCCCTGCTCTGTTTATACACTAAACAGGCACACCACAGGCAGTGCAAGTTTCCCCTGGTTGCCTCAGTACTGATCTGGAAGGATGACATCTGGGCCTCAGAGGAAAATTCATTCTTCATACCCCTTCGATCACTAGTCTCTCTGATTCGACTGCCAACACGGGAACCAAGTAATGGTACTTGTGGTGGATTTTGTGATGTGACACCTGTTTATGAGAAGTTGGACTGAGACATCTTAACTCGTTTCACGTCCGCTATCGAACAGCCATCAGAGAATAAATTTTTCACCATAGACTCAATTGTGACCTGAACTATTCTCTTCCTCTGGAACACTTATTTAATAGGTCCATCCTCTACTCACAGTGGCTTCCTGCAGGGGACTAAACTAATGGTATTGCACTGAATTTGATGGGTATGTTGGGAGATGCTCTTGGTAATCAGCCTCTTGGGACCTACTACCCCAATTCAGAGACTTTACAACAAAGACAGGCCTGTGGGGAAAGAAAGGCAGCTGTTGAGGGAGAGGAAGCTGTCTGGGGAAGGCAGTAAAAAGGGTTTGAAAAGCAAAATCCAGCTGTTGTCTCTGTTCAGGGCCTGAGACTGGAGCCCCTAAGCATAGGCTGGATGCGTGTGCTCTTTTCACTTAGAGCAGAAAGAATGCTGGGTATTATAGTCCCAGCACTATTGGGATTTTAAGACCAGTCCGGCAAGGCATGCTGGGAAGAGGATGAGATATTTAAGCAGCTTCCTTCACTGAGCGTAGGTAGAGGGGTTAGTAAATTTTGTCTGTAGGCAGGATAAAGTTGTTTGGGGCTGGGGTTTGTTACCTTTTCTCAAAGGAATTGGTTAAAGTGGAGACTACAATGGGTCCTACTGAAAGGTGAACTGTCAGGCTGGAGGGAGGTTACCAGTGGAGTTCCTCAGGGATCAGTTTTGGGACCAATCTTATTTAATCTTTTTATTACTGACCTCAGCACAAAAAGTGGGAGTGTGCTAATAAAGTTTGCAGATGATACAAAGCTGGGAGGTATTGCCAATTTAGAGAAGGACCGGGATATCATACAGGAGGATCTGGATGACCTTGTAAACTGAAGTAATAGTAATAGGATGAAATTTAATAGTGAGAAGTGTAAGGTTATGCATTTAGGGATTAATAACAAGAATTTTAGTTATAAGCTGGGGACGCATCAATCAGAAGTAACGGAGGAGGAGAAGGACCTTGGAGTATCGGTTGATCATAGGATGACTATGAGCTGCCAATGTGATATGGCTGTGAAAAAAGCTAATGCAGTCTTGGGATGCATCAGGAGAGGCATTTCCAGTAGGGAGAAGGAGGTTTTAGTATGGTGATACAAGGCACTGGTGAGACCTCACCTAGAATACTGTGTGCAGTTCTGGTCTCCCATGTTTAAAAAGGATGAATTCAAACTGGAACAAGTACAGAGAAGGGCTACTAGGATGATCCGAGGAATGGAAAACTTGTCTTATGAAAGGAGACTTGAGGAGCTTGGCTTGTTTAGCCTAACTAAAAGAAGGTTGAGGGGAGATATGATTGCTCTCTATAAATATATCAGAGGGATAAATACCGGAGAGGGAGAGGAATTATTTAAACTCAGTACCAGTGTGGACACCAGAACAAATGGATATAAACTGGCCACCAGAAAGTTTAGACTTGAAATTAGACAAAGGTTTCTAACCATCAGAGGAGTGAAGTTTTGGAATAGCTTTCCAAGGGAAGCAGTGCGGGCAAAAGATCTATCTGGCTTTAAGATTAAATTTGATAAGTTTATGGAGAAGATGGTATGATGGAATAACGTGATTTTGGAAATTAATTGATCTTTAAATATTCATGGTAAATAGGCCTAATGGCCTATTATGGGATATTAGATGGATGAGATCTGAGTTACCCAGGAAAGAATTTTCTGTAGTATCTGGCTGGTGAATCTTGCCCATATGCTCAGGGTTTAGCTGATCACCATATTTGGGGTCAGGAAGGAATTTTCTTCCAGGGCAGATTGGAAGAGGCCCTGGAGATTTTTCACCTTCCTCTGTAGCATGGGGCACGGGTCACTTGCTGGAGGATTCTCTGCTCCTTGAAGTCTTTAAACCACAATTTGAGGACTTCAATAGCTCAGACGTAGGTGAGGTTTTTCACAGGAGTGGGCAGGTGAGATTCTGTGGCCTGCATTGTGCAGGAGGTCAGACTAGATGATCAGAATGGTCCCTTCTGACCTTAGTGTCTATGAATCTATAGGAGTGTCTGGGTTCTTAGGAGAAAGTAGCCGCAGGGGAGGGGCTGTGTTGTTTTGAAAGAACTCCCCAGGTGTGATCTTCTGTGAATGTTGGCCAGCTACAGTTTCCCAGAAGCACTTAAAATACAAAAACCCATTATGGGAAAATAAATCAATCATCTGTGCGTTGGGGATTGGGTTTTTTGTTTCCATTTTAAAAAATGGAATTGACTTCACAGGCCATGCTTTCTTCGGCATGTCCATACGCTTTTGCTGACAAGAAGTGACACAGCTATTAAAATCTCTACTCTGCTCATATGGATAGGTGGTGATCCCCATCAGATGGTAACTCCGCCACTCAAACAATTATCAAACCATTTTTAAAAAGCTGGGCCAGAACAAATACCCTGCCAGCACTGCAGTCCCCTCTATAAACATCCCTTCCTTTCATACTGGTATCTGAATAGAACTGGTTGCAGTTTGGGTGAAAAAATTATGAAGACCTTTGATTAAATTGCTGTGGTATTTTTTACCTTTTTTTTCTGACCAACTGGTTGAAATTACTTGAATTTTGGTTATATTTTGGATTTTAAAATTTAAATGTACATTTCTTTTTTGGTGGAAAATTGTGCATTCCTCCCCCATGTTTTACCAGCTCTTTATTTGAATTAAATATCTTTTATTTGATTTCCATGTACAAGAGCAAGATGCATCACTTCAGTTTTAAATGAGTATGAAATGTAGATTAAGGGAAAAGACACAAGGAACATCAAATGTCTGAGAGAGAGCACTGAGTGTCTCCCTTATTCTGTAATATCCTCTGAATCCCTGAGCAGTCCCAGGTCTCTGGCAGACTCTTTACATTTAAACATGCTGTGTGAAAATAATGGAATCACAAGGTGCATTTGCCACAGGTTCTGTATTGAAATGTTAAACTATATTATACAGTTCCACCACTAGGTGGTGCCAAGTGTAACATACCTTACCGTGCATGAGCTCACAAGTGTGGTTCTTGGCAATGCATTAAAGCAGGGGTTCTCAAACTGGGGGTCGGGACCCCTCAGGGAGTCATGAGGTCATTATATGGGGGGGTCACGAACTGTCAACCTCCACCCCAATGCCTCCAGCATTTATAATGGTGTTAAATATATTAAACAGTATGTTTAACTTATTTGGGGGCAGGGGGTTGCACTCAGACGCTTGTGATGTGAAAGGGGTCACCAGTAAAAAAAAGTTTGAGACCCACTGCGTTAAAGGCTCTTATAGCTAACACATTTGGTATGTGTCTCTGGGAAGCAAGCTCTGCAGCCAGTCCATAGCTAGTACAGAAGCCTGACTTGCTGGTAGCAGCCATGGCACCTCCTGTGTACAAAGATTACATAACAGATTCTTCTCACTGATTTAACTTTTTATATAAGTGAGGAGAAAGATGAGAGAGTGGCTTCTTCCAGATGCTGCTGCTTTTCAGACAAGTTCTGCATCCCCAGCTGTCTGGCCTACCTGGTGCTAATAAAATTTGAACTGACCTGTGCAGAGACTAGGGGTCTAACTGAAAAGGAAGAAAGTTAAGGGCAACAAGTGGGCCTCAGTTTGCCAGTTGTGTTCAAAGCAAATTAGAACCACCACCTTAGGGTAGGACTAGCTGGTCAGTTTCCAAAGGCACATTTGTTCTGGACAGAAGCAGCAATGCTTCTCACACCCAATCTCACCAGAGTGTCTTACCACTAAAGGTTCTAAGGTTCTAAAGGTATCAAAAATTCATTCAATCTTTTTGGTTTAGCAGTAGGAAGTAGAGCTGAACTTGCTTCCTTTAAACACAGAAACTTTTTAAAGACATTGACAATGTAAAATGTTCCCTTTCTTTCTTTCCAGTAGTGGCGTGCCCTGTTTCTACGTAAGCCTGTTCAAGTGTGGGATCCAGAGCATGTGTTTGCAGCACTGAGGAGGAATCTGAACCAGAGCTCCAGATTCTGGCTAAGGTAGGTCAGAAACATATGGGATGAAACTAGGAAATAGAGAGTAGCAGTGCTGCCAGCCCCAAGTGTTCAAAAATCATGAGTCAGGCTGAAAATGGTTTTAAAATAATTAGGCTTAAAAATAAATTTGAGGTCCTTTTTAGTTATCTTCTGATTACTGAGCCTTTAAGATTCACATTCTCAAGTTTTTTTATCTGGAAGCTTGAGGACTGCAAAGGGCAAACAAATATTGTGAATTATTTTTTTAAAAAACAACAGCAGGGAGAATGGCTCTGGAACACTTTAAAACGAAAATAAGTTTCATTTTTTTTTCTTGAAACTTCGGTGAGATTTTCTGACCAGCTCCACTCAGGGCCATGGTGAACCCACCCTTTCCTCCAGAAATAGTACATATCATGCACTTGCAATGTGGCCAACGTGCTTCAGTATAAATAGGATGAGGGAGACTTGCAGCGTATGCTAGTATTTGCTGAACTGCTGCTTACTAGGAAGCCAGATGCTTGAGAATTATAAGCAGATGCTTTTATAATGCATTTGTCTCTGCTCATTAAGCATGAAAGTTGTTTTACACTCTTATTATTATCATAATCCTGCAGTTACTGTCAGGTAAAAACTCTCCCGTGATAGGAATTTTCATAGTCTCTATTTAGCAGCAGTTTCTTCCATTATACTCATTTATTTTTAACTGCATTTTGTGTGGCAAAGATACACTAAAATGTGTTAATGGGGTGGAGCTGGAAACTTGTGTTTTAAAAAATGTGACTACTAATCAAGGATGATCTCTAAACAAAGCTATAAGGCCAAAATGTAGTGGGCAGAGCTCCATTAACTTCACCCATTTATATCATCAGAGCATGTGGGTGAAAAGCTTCAGAGGTGATGTAATCAATATAATTGACATAGTTCAGAAGCTGAAAGCTGCTGATCAATGTTGACCATATACAGATATTCTTCAGTGGCAATTACCGGGCAAAATAAACATTGCTGGACTAAGATAGGCTCAAGCAACATCAGGAGCATATTGCTGTGAATACTGCTTTTGATTTTGTTTTTTAAGAAGATAGACACTGGTGAATTGAAACAGCATCCTAGAGACATTCATAAATGTTTTGCTTACCTGAATCCATGTCCTGACCCCAGTTTAATTACATGTTAAATAACTAACATGGAAAAGCCCTACTTTGATTAACACCATAATCACTGTACATGACACATTCAGTAGTTCCCATAACTCAGCAGGCTCGTTATGTAAATGTAAATATATTTCTTTGCTGGCACACAGCACTGTTTGTAATAAGGGCATTCATGCTACAATGTTTCTTTGTTTCTTTGTTTGTTTGATTTAAAAAAAGGGGTTTTGATGCTTTGTATTTTATTTTGCACAAATACAGTACTAGGAGCCATTACAGACTTTAATAGACAAACATATATATATGGCACTAGCAGGTAATATGGCCAGACTTAGAACAGCAACCTGGATCCTTAAGCTTTAGGTTTTATTAGCGAATGCTTTGTTAGAACTTAACAAACCCTTACATTTGCCAAACTTTCTCCGTTTTTCATGTAATTCACAAAGAAAGAGCCAAATGTTAGAGCCTCTACTTCATCCTAATAGTCTTTGACCTCATTGCTGACTCTGCTGCTAGCATCAGTTTATATCCTCCTTCTTGAAATCCTGTCCTCCCTTGGATTTTGTTGTTCCAGCCTCTCCTGGTTCTCCTCCTAGCTTTCTGGTTGTTCCTTCAGCATCTCCTTCTATAAGCCACCCTCCACCCAGTTTGCATGGGAAGTTTTTAGAAACATACAGGTGCAGTATCCAGAAAACTCAGGCATCAGAGTCATAGCTTACGCAAGTTTGTATCAAGCCTTTTTGGTTGGGGTTTTATTTTGAGAAACAAAAGAGTGAGCGTTTAGATCAGAGTCCCAATTTGTTTAAACCCTTCCAAGTTTGGGAGAGGGTTGTTCAGATAAACAGCCCTACTTTTGACTGGAGCAGAGTCTCCTACAGCCCCAGTGGGTGCTCTAACAACCAGGCTATTGGCTATTCTAGGGTGGGTCTCTCTCTCTCTCTCTCTCTCTCTCTCTGATTTTTCTTCCACAAAATGTAAAAAGGTCTTATTTTAATTATGATGCAAAACAAGCTTCCTAACCTCATCATCTTTTGTGAGATGGAATTCTTGTTTTCTAGTTTTGATCCGTCTCTAGTGATAAATACTAAAATGTGAACTCTCTTACCAGACTCGTTACTTCATCCTGAAGATGAGGCCACTTTGTCTCTGTACTGGCTTGTTCAGGTGGTCTGCAGTAGACAAACTTTTGTTTGTGAGCTCAGGTTACTCGTCATGTACATGTAGAAGCATAATTACAAGAAAAACCAATACCCAAGACACTTTTAATTAACGCCTTAAGTCAGGTATAAACCAGGGCTCCACAGATGAAAGCTCAGTGATTTTCTAAATCCCACATTCCAATGAGCCACAGTTTCAAGGGCATGATCCTTGCCAGCTTCTTGCACATGCTTTGGGAATTATTCTCTTGACTGCTGAGATACTTGTATTATCAACATTAAAGTATATTTTCCTAGCACCAAGATATACTTTCATGTTAAAATTCTTTTAACTTAGTTCACTTTATAAGAACTGATTGAAACTTTTAGACCTGCAAGGATGTGTTTTGCATACTGAAGAACTTAATCCCGTACACAAATCTTTCTGCCTCCATGTTCCCCACATGAGAGGTATTGTCTACATTTACTCGGATGCTCATAAGTTCACCCTGGAAGATTCTCTTGATTTGGGGAGTTGCGGGGGGGAGGGGGGGAGAGTTACTTTTAACTTTAGTTTTCTGTTACAGAGCAGGCACGCTCAGTAGTTTCACACTTTGTCTAAAAAAATGTCCGTTTTCAAGGTGATGAGTACGTGTTAGTTCCAGATTCAGTGGATGCACTCAGGACCTGATCCAGTGCCTACAGACATCAATATAAAGACTTGCACTGATTTCAGTGGGTATTGAATTGGGTCCTCGAAGTTCCAACAACTTGAAAGACTCTACTAGTTCTAGAGAGAGAGTCTCTTTCAAACAGGCAATTCCGGTTTAACCTTTCAAACAAATACACCATTTAAAGGCACCCACAGTCCATACTTATCCTACAGAGTGGTTCAAAGCATTTGGTTAATGACAATAACCAATGGTCACAGTACACCTATAATTACAGTACAATATAAAATAGCCCTAAATTGTCAACTGAGACTGTACTTCAGAAAATCAAGTCACTGTGCTTGGGGGAAAGTACGTTTGAAAACTTTGGTCCAAATTACTTCCTTTGGGATTCTGATACTCTTGCAATGAGTAGTATATCTTAGTATTTTACTCATTGTTTTTAGAGGAACTATTTGAGAAGTAAGGTGCTACTCAGCATGAGTAAGAGTGGCAGAATCTGGCCATTCATAGATATTTTAACAAGGCATGATTAGAAAGCAGGGAGGTCATCTTTGTGGGCCTGAATAACTAGTGACCTTATCCATAATTTGCTTAATATATGTCCATGAAAATATTGCTATAAATCAGATCTTGTCTCGCTAATATCCAGGTGAAGAACAAGTGCAATTAAAATCATTAAATGAATGCATTTTACTATGGTGCATATTGTGTATATATAGCTCTTAAGAGAGATTTATATGTCATGCAAGTGAAGATGAAAGAACTTAAAAAAAAATCAAGCTCTTTGATTCTAGCTGGTTATTCGGTGAATGTGTAAATAGATTAGTACCATAAAGTATCATGCAGATCAATGTATTCTTGAATACTATGGCATAGTTATGTTTCCAAGACAGTTTGCTTACATTTAGTGGTAAGTTATTGACCTGAAATGTACCACAGTGGGAGGGAAGTGAAACGTTCACAAGGGGCAATAAACTAATGAAATATAACCCACAATATAATGGCCCAGCTCAGCCAGAAGAGAATCTCACACATCTACTTCTAAAGACGAGCAAACTGAGCAAGTGATGCAAAAACTGTAATGTGCCACTGTAGACAAAAAAGTGAGCAATTACTATAGCAATGTTGTTACAGCACAAGCATACTAATACTGCCTAGCACAGGTGAGAAAGGGGAATGGCAGCGCCTTTGATCATTTGGCCCCATTTTAGAACTAATTGCATTTTTATTTTTGGTTGACTGTCGGCAGACATATTGCTTCAATTCTAGGTTTACCCCTGCCCCTCCATCTAGTGCCCCATCCAAACCAGACACATACCTTAATTGGCAGGAAGATCTCAGAGGTGGGGGTGCCAATTGGATTTTTTTTTAACTGGGATCTATACGGTGGAAGTGGTTCATATTTGTCTGCTTTGTCGGCTTCTATGCAGCCACTGCTGACTGTATTGCTAGTGTGGCTGCATAGAAGCAGTAGCCCCAATTCAGTTCCCCACTCCCCACCCCCGTGTTCAAGGGAGGGATGGGGATAAATGTGACTTTAAGCCATCTTTGTGTTTAACGTATCTAATCCCTGCCTGCCCACTAGCGTAAATTGGAGCCACCTCAGGGTTACTCCAATTTACATACTGTTTCCCCTGCCCTCCCCCCCCCGCAAACATTGGGAAGTGGAGAATAGGTGTAATGCAGTGCACTTCAGTTCTCTTCCATTCCTTGCTGCAAGACATGCCTCCTGCATGGGGGATTCAAGCAGGGTTGGTGTAGAGCCCTTAGACCAGTCCTGTGCCAGCTGGGGAGGAAGCCATTTCTGTCCCCTTTCAGTCTCTTGGGGTGGTGGTGTAAAGGGGCTTTCGATTAACCATCCTCCTATCTTTAACCAGGCATTAGTGGTGGGAGCAGGGATTCCTCTATAATCCAGTGTAAAAAATCTTGCTGCTCAGACAACACTCCTTACATGTCAGACTGTGACTTCAGAGAGGTTTTTCAAGTGAAGATCTTATTTAAAAAAAGGAGAAAAAAAACTGCTGTGAACCAGGTGGAAGTATTTCACCTCAGTGCATTTTGTTTGAAGAACAATTTTGTGATAATATCTGTGGGGCTTGAAGACTAGAGAGCATCACTTTTCGGTTTTGGTTTGATTTCAAATGCATGACTGTAGGGGTGGGGGAAGGAGTGTTTCTTTGCTAGATAAAGCTTTAACACACGGGCCTGCATGTGAGGGAAACCTTTTTTAGAAATGATTAATGAGTTTCCAGTACACACTAAACAGATTGTACATGCCAACTCATGAGGAAGGCCCATTAGCAAACCTTTCATTATCTGTGTGTGGGGCAGCATGTTAGGATGTGGAACTGCAAAAATGACATTTCCAGGGGACTTCAGATGCCAAGACATTGCCTTTATTCAAACTGGGCTGGGGCAGCCGCTACATGTCCCTCTAAAGCAGGGGTGGGAAAACTAGTTGTTTTAATCCTGTCCTTGAGCTCCCGCTGGGGAGTGGGGTCTGGGGCTTGTCCCACTTTGGCGCTCCAGCTGGGAAGCAGGGTCGGGGGCCACTCCAAGCAACTTCTGGAAGCAGCAGCATATCCCCCCTCCGGCTCCTACACGGAGACGTGGCCAGGCGGCTCTGCTGCATGCTATCCTGTCTAGAGGCACCACCCCTGCAGCTCCCATTGGCCAGGAATCGCGGACAGTGGGAGCTGCAGGGGCGGTGCCAGCACACAGGGCAGCATGTAGCAGAGCCGCCTAGCCGAGCCTCTGTGTAGGAGCCAGAGGGAGGACATGCTGATCCTTCTAGGAGCTGTTTGAGGTAAGTGCCACCCCTGGAGCCTGCACCCCTGAATCTCCACTCCCCATGCCCCAACCCCCTGTCCCAGCCCTGATTTCCCCTCCAAACTCCTTGAGGTGCAGGAGGGTGCTCCAGGCTGCGACCAAGCCCTCATCCCCAGCCCCACCCCAGAGCCTATGTGCCCAGCTGGAGCCCTCACCCAACCCTCTGCCCCAGCCCTGATCCCCCTCCCACTCTCCAAACCCCCCTGTCCCATCCCAGAGTGCTCTCCTATACCCCAAACCCCTCATCCCCAGCCCTACCCCAGAGCCTGCACCCCCAGCTGAAGCCCTCAGCCTCCCCACATATCCCCTGCCCCAGCATGGAATTCCCTCCCGCACCCTGAACTCCTCATTTCTGGCCCCACTCCGGAGCCCGCACCCCCAGCTAGAGCCCTCACTGTCCGTCTCCCCCCTCTCCCCCGCCCACTCCAACCCCGATTTTGTGAGCATTCATGGCCCACCATACAATTTTTATACCCGGAAGTGGCCCTCAGGCCAAAAAGTTTGCCCACCCCTGCTCTAAAGCTAGACAGAAATGCTATCTGAAGGCAAGTCCCTGAGTCCAGCAGGTGAAAGTTAAACTCATTGGGTAGTGGAAAGAGTTAGGAGTGCCTGAAAAACCTTTAGGAATTAGTTTGGGGGATCATTAATGCCTTAAAAATACACCTGGAGGATACTTAATTGATGGCTAAGATTACTATAGGAATTTGTTGGTAATACCTTTTCTAATGGATACAGGCTTAGGTAAGGACAAGCATTAATCTTGGTTTAATAAATTATTTCAAATGTTTCCCCTCCAAATGTGTAAAGTTCCCTCTGATTTTATCCTCTGTTCTTCATACTTAGTGTGCAGTTTTTAATTGTTAGAACTGAGTAAACCTGAGGAACTGAGGAGTCTATCATGAACACTTCAGACACACTGTAATTGTTCTAAAGTGAGAAACATGCAACGTTGTCATGAAAGTTTACCAGCCCAGAAACAAAACCCACTTGCCCATCTTTACGAGTATGGTAGTGAACAAAGAATATTTCACTCCTCAGCAAAAATACGTAGAATTTTGGAAGAATGGTGTACAGAAGTCAGGCAGACAACTCTAAACAATTATAACAAATTAAATGGGGGTTATTTTGGTGACAGGATAAACAAATTATACTGTATCTTCCAGAAGGATTAGTCAGTTCCCTTTAACAATCGTTCTGAAGACTGGAGAAGTCACCCTTGATCATCTTTTTCTTACTTTGAAATGCAATTCAGCAAGATATTTGTAAATTGTAGAGGGACCACAGAATAAGAACATTACTGCTCCTGCAGTCAACCTACAAGTTTTAGTTACTTAAATATAACAGTGGAAAGCAGACTGCTCATTGCGACAGGCTTCAGTTTTGTATTACTACTGTACAATCATTTAGCTCCACCTTGTGGTTTCCAATCAGATAACATCTTGTTTTAAATATACTTCTAAGATTAGATTTTCAGAAATTAGTTTTATGGGTATCAGAAGTAATGTGTGACTTAGTGTTTTTAATCTTAACCTCCTAAACATATGATTAGATGGAATGGTAAAATGAAACATATAATATGGTAAGTGCACCTTAGCAGAAAACATAGAATCATAGGATTGTAAGGGACGTCTAGAGATCATCTAGTCCAGTCCCCTGCACTTATGGAAGAACAAGTATTATCTAGTCCATTCCTGACAGGTATTTTTCTAACCTGCTCTTAAAAATCTCCAATGATGAAGATTCCACAACCTCCCTAGGCAATTTATTCCAGTGCTTAAACACCCTGACAGTTAGGAAGTTTTTCCTCATGTCCAACCTAAACCTCCCTTGTAGCAATTTAAGCCCATTTCTTCTTGTCCTATCATCAGAGGTTAAGAAGAACAATTCTTTCTCCTCCTCCTCGTAACAACCTTTTATGTACTTGAGAGCTGTTACCATGTCCCCCTCAGTCTTCTCTTTTTCAGACTAAACAAACCCAATTTTTTCATGTTTTCTAGACCTTTAATCATGTTTGTTGCTCTTCTCTGGACTTTATCCAATTGGTCCATATCTTTCCTGAAATGTGGTGCCCAGAACTGGCCACAATACTCCAGTTGAGGCCTAATTAGCGCAGAGTGGAGCGGAAGAATTACTTCTCATGTCTTGCTTACAACACTCCTGCTAATACTATCCTATGCTCGCTTTTTTGGCAAAAGTATTACGCTGTTGACTCATATTTAGCTTGTGGTCCATTATGACCCCAGATCCTTTTCTGCAGTACTCTTCCCTAGGCAGTCATTTCCCATTTTGTATGTGTGCAACTGAGTGGAGTACTTTGCATTTGTCCTTACTGAATTTCATCCTATTTACTTCAGACCATTTCTCCAGTTTGTGCAGATCATTTTGAATTTTAATCCTGTCCTCCAAAGCACTTGCAACCCCTCCCAGCTTGGTATCATCCACAAACTTTATAAGTGTACTCTCTATGCCATTATGTAAATCACTGATGAAGTTATTGAAAAGAAACCGACCCAGAACATGAACATGACTTGGTCTGAGTGAGACTTCAAATGCCCATTGGCATTCACTATGAAAAGTGTAAATCAGTGTTATATTACTCACAACATCTATGCTCTGTTTGTCTTCTGTCCATTTACTGTACTGAAAACTACTTCTTACTCTTTGTGAAGGGGTTTACAGATCCTGTACTCAGTATAGGTAGAAGGGAAAGGAGACTCTTCCCTGCTTACAGGCAACCAGGCTGACCACACCCCAAAACAGCTGCCAGAACTTCCAATCATGGACACATGCATGTAGGGCTAGGACCAATAAGGAAAACAGGCCCAGCAATAGAGGAATGAGAACAGAGAGAGATGGGGAGGCAGAAAGGCCTGGGATAGTGAAGGCAGAAAAGCCTATGCCAGGCTGCCTCTAAGAAACTGACAGGAGACAAATTAAAAACTGCAGACCCTGGAGTATAAGGGCTGAGTGACTCATTTTAGGTTACATTGATGGACTGCGCTGATTTCAGATGAATAGTGGGAGACCAGTTAGTAGAATGCTGGGACCTCTAGAGAGGCTGCCCAAGAGCAGTTGACATTCCTGTTAGCTAGAGCTAATTAGAAACTTTCTGATCGTTTTCTGGTGAAACATGCTGATTCAATAGAATCAAAACATTCCATGGGAACGTGTCTATTCCATCAAAACTTTTGACAGAAGCCAGGCAGGCAGGTTGGCCTGGATCCCAGAGCACTTCCACTCGCCATTCATCCCAGGAGGGCCCCTCTCTGGGCTGGAAATCTTTTGAAAATTCATTTTGGTTATCCCAAAAAGGAACTTCTTGAATTTTGCCTTCCTGCTGAAGGTTTAGCATTTCCAATTTTTGGCAGGTTTGCAATAAAAAATTTACAGAAAAGCACAATTGTGAACAAAATTGCACAACCTGCCCCGTTCTACGGTTAGCACTGCAGTGCTAACACAGCTCTGAGAAAGGGAACGGAATCCTCTTCTGGTTTACGGGCAGAGAGAATTGTTACAGTTTCTGCCACTGGAGTTTAGCTATTAATGATACGTAACCCTGAGTGAACCCAGCTTGTCAGATTCCAGAATGAAGTTGCTTACCTGGCAATTAAAGAGCCATCATTTTATTAGTAAGTTGTGCAAATCAGATATGATACTCCAAATTCATTACCCAGTCAATCTTCAGAGTGAACATACAGTGAATATGAATATCAACCCCCGGTCAAAAGGGACTCTGGCAGCTCCGGTCAGCACCGAGCCATTAAAAGTCCGGTCCACGGTGCTGCAGGGCTAAGGCAGGCTATTCCTTACCTGTCCTGGCACCACGCTGCACCCCAGAAGTGGCTAGCAGGTCCAGCTCCTAGGCAGGGGAGGAGGGGGGCATGGGGCTCCATGTGCTGTCCCTGCCCCGAGCACCGGCTCCGACTACCACTGGCTGGGAACTGCAGCCAATGGGAGCTGGGAGGGGCAGTGCCTGCAGGCAAGAGCAGCATGCAGAGCCTCCTGCCCACCCCCCACCTCCTCGGAGCCAGACCTGCTGGCTGCTTCCCGGGACGCAGTGTGGAGCCAGGACAGACAGGGAGCCTGCCTTAGCCCCACTGTGCCGCTGACTCAGGAGCCGCCTGAGGTAAGCCTGCACCCCAAGCCCCAACCCCCTGCCCTGAGTCCCTGCAATCTGGAGCCCCCTCCTATACCCCAAGTCCCTCATCCCTGGCCCCACCATAGAGCCTGCACCCCGAGCCCATACCCCCTCCTACACCCCAACCCCCTGCCCCAGCCCAGTGAAAGTGAGTGAGGATGGGGGAGAGCGAGCTACCGAGGGAGGGGGAATGTAGTGAGCAGGGGGCGGGGCAGAGCCTTGGGGAAGGGGCGGGGCTAAGGTGTTCAGTTTTGTGCGATTTGGAAGTTGGTAACCCTAGCTATATGAGTGAGGAATGGGAAACAGAAAACCTGAAAGAATGGGCCTCGCCCAGTAAAGGGCTACGGTCTTTAGAACAAGATGAGATGAAATTCTCTTTTGCTTCAGAGGCAGAAATCTGGCAATGTCCATGGGTTGTTTTCTCACTCTTTCTCCACAAGGCCTCTTACAAGTATTCTGTCTTCCGACAGTGTCCAATGCCAGGTACTCCGGAGGGAAAGAGCAGAATAGGCAGTCATTGAGTGAGCCACTACTCGCTTCTGGGTGGACAAGTCTTCAAAGCTAATACAATGAGACAGTGGTACTGCTAATTCCTTTGCAAATTGATCTGTTAACAAGGCAGTGACTATGGAGACATAGTGGTATGGTCCTATTGCTGTCTGGGACATCTCCCATCAGGCTTTGTCATGCTGTTGTACTATGGGAGCGCCCTGTCATGTTGTCTAGTGTGGCTCACGACTGTGAGTGCCTACCTTAGGGAAGACTGTCATTAAAAGGGCAGACACCCCAAACTGGTGGTATGTTCTATAATTACATTTCAGTCCTAAGAAACCAGTCACTTACCGATGAAGTGAGCTGTAGCTCACGAAAGCTTATGCTCTAATAAATTTGTTAGTCTCTGAGGTGCCACAAGTCCTCCTTTTCTTTTTACCCCAGAGAGGTACTCTAGATTCTACATCAAAGACTACGCCTGTAGCCAATCCCATAATAAACTATCTAAAGGTTTATTAACTAGGGGAAAAAATGACTTATTTGAAAGCTAAGGCAAGTAAACATATACACACTAGTGAGTTACCATCTAAATCCTAACAGTGACAGAGTTGTAGCAATCTCTCTATTCAAAGTACCTTTCAGGACAGACCCAAGAGGCAGGGGATCTCTGAGTTCAGTTTAGAATCTCTGGTCTTTCGGAGTTCATACAGCCAAAAGACACAATTTCTTCCTGTCAGGGATTTTTATTCCCTTCCCATGGAGCTCAAGACAATGGGACGAGTTCACGTGCACGTCTCCTTTTCATGGGAGGGAGCAATCAACAAAGCTTTTTGTCCTCTGATGTTCCGCAATGGTTTGTCTGGTGTCTATGGGCCTTCTTTTGTTGGGCAGGAGATAACCACTCCGGTGGCAAATTAGTATTTCACACTTTGGTAATGCTTCTCTCCTGACCGGGGTGGGGTTACAATTTCAGAGCAAACGCTTAAATATTACTTTGTAATATAGCTATTATAAGTGAGATTAATACACACAGCAACATACAAGCATTTCATAGAGTCTAAACACTAAATATCTTCGTATAAGTCTAATACTTAGTTTTGCTCAAAATAACATACAGGTGACCTGGCCTGGTCTCCAACTCCAAGGTTGTCAGTTCTGAGCTAATGCCTGTAGCCTGGGCAAGAGCTGGCATCTGGCCTGCCAGCCTCACAGCCCCAACTTTGGGAAGCAGAGAACACCTCACTGTAGAAAGAATTACAGACTCAGCCGTCAAATGTATTTACCACCTATGTCATTCTGAATCCTAATCTTCACACCTGGGGTAGTGGGAGAAGGAGAGCTTGAGTATTGTTGAGCATATTGAATGATTTTTAGGACCCTTGCCTCCAAGGATAGTTCTGACCCTCATCAGAAATTCAGAGTCATTGCAGTATATAACTTTCTGTTCTAATCAGGAGCTAGGCCAGCAGTGAGTGCAGTGTGTGAAATTCTAAAATGCTCTGGTTTCCGTTCAGACTAACATGGTGTGAGCCAATTTTTATTGGATTTGGTTCATGTAAATACTCGAAAAGAATGCAAACTTTTCCTTGTAATGATGCTGTGCACCAACCATACAATTAAGATTAATACATAGCTGTGTTTGTGTCCCAGCTAATATTGAAGTGATTTTTAAGACATTTTTTCCTCTTGACATCTCTCACGCAATGCAGTTAGGGTCCATTGGAAGCCTGTATTGGGCATTTCCAGACATTAAACTGTTAGCTTTTTCTTTAAGTTTGCTTAACTCAGAACTTGCTAGGACATAAGGCTTCCTTGTCTATAATTTTTGTTTTCCCCCTAAATTACTAATTTGTTCTCAAAATTTACCCCTCGGTAATTCAGTGTTTGGGAAGTAGAAAACACAAACTGGAGATCCTCCCGGCCCAACCACGGTCACTGCAAAGACCCTACGGTAGAGAACGAAGTGACATTTTATTGAAAACAAGGCAAATGGTTTTCCAGATGAACAACAAGCATGCAGCTGCTCAGGTCGGGAGGATCAGTCCCCAAATGCAGCTTTCCCAGGGAAGTCAGTATTGGAGATTTTTATATATATAAATTTATAATTCTCCTCTTCTGCCCTAAGCCTTGGCAGGTAAGAGGGGCAAGGGGCAACCAGTCAATGATCCACAGTGGGGAATGGGGTAATTAGCACTATACCAGTAGCACAGTACCTATAGCAGGAACCCACAGATTTGGCTTCTATGGATGGAGCCAGACTTCAGGGTCTTCAGAGAAACAACAGCAGCAGCACAGAATTTCCCTCCCTGCAAGGCTGTGGGGGTCTCCAGCAATTAGATTAGTTCCACACATGGAGCCAAATCTCAGGCTGTCCACAGCATATCCCCCCCTGTAGGGCTATAGAGGAGTCTGGCACTAACGTTCATATTTAGGTGGCATGGTCCCTGTGGCAGCACCATAACAGAGCATCCTTCCCTGCTGGGCTATACTGTATCATGGCAATGATTGACTTCTGGATTTAGAGCCCAGACTCTCCCCAGTAACAGAGTGTCCCTCTCTGCTGGCCTATTGAGCACTAGAAAGCATGGAGGCAGACCTCATCTTTTCCCCAGCAGCAGCGCTGAAGTTCATTCCTCCAAGACAATCTATGGAGGAAACCCAGCAACAAGGTCAATGGAGAAGTTCGAGCCAAGCCCCAAATACTGCTCCCAAATAGTAGATCGAGCATCCCACCATATGGGGCTATATAAGAGCCCAGCAATTAGGTCAATTTCACCTCTAGAGTCAGGCCGCAAGGACTCAACAGAGGGTGAACATTTCCCCCTTGTGGTCTACATAGCAGCATGGCTTCCTGCAGGAATATATGACAGTATGGCAAGGAATGAATTGTGCGGGAGGAACCTCAAACTCTCCTCAGCAGTAGATCACTCCACTCTGCCATGCTACATTGCACTAGAGGGGATACAACCAGGATCAAGTTACCCAGGCAAGCAGCATGTAGGGCTATATAGGAGCATGTGAACAGTGTCCAGTTTTGGGATGGAACCAGGCCTTAGATTCTCACCACCGCCACTAGCAGACTATCCCTGGCGGTAAGGCTATCTAGCAACCTTTGCATAGATGTAATTTGGCAGATGGAGTCAGGCTTGAGGGTCTTTGTAGCATCAACAGAACATCCCTCACTGCCAGGATGCAATCCAGTCTTGCATTAATGTTAAATGTGAGGATGGAGCCAGGCCTCAAGATCTTGGGGGCAGGAGCAGAGTGTCCCTCCGTTGATCTATACTGATACTGATGTTAAGATGGGAGATGGAAGCAGAAATCAGGCTCTCTGGAGAAGCTGTAGAGATTTTCTCCTTGCAGGGCTATACAGCAACTTGACATTGATGTTAAATTTAGGGATGAAGCCAGGCCTCATTGTTTCCTTGCAGCAGCAGCATATCCCTCTCATCTGGATCAGGACAATGATGGTCTCCTGGGGTGGCTTTCTGGTCCCTGCTTTGACTGGCCTAGTGTTTCTGGCAGCAGTGAGGAAGAGGAGGTAGTATGAGGGGTGTGGCAGGAGAGGAGACTCACAGAAGGGCTTATGCTCCAGTACATGGAGGTGCAGAGGAAGTTGAGAGGGCTGGGATTAAAGCCCTGGAGGAAGAAGAGACTCCACTAAGGATTGTGGTTAGTGCAGGGGAAGGAGAGGAGCCACATTTCAGGGCTGGCATTAGGAGGCAGGTCAGGGAAGGAGACACATACGGGGCTGGCAGTAGGGAGTGGGGAAGGAGCCACAGCGCAAGGCTCACTTTAGGGGTTAAACTAGAGGAATTAAGGATGAGGGGGCTGGTGTGAGGGACAGGTGGGAAGGACCCTCGATGGGGGCGGGACAAGGGAAAGCAATTGGTGTAAAGGGCAGAGGTGGGAATTGGCCACAATGGGGCCTGGTGTTCAAGGCCAGGGAGGAGACTTTGGTGTCTCAGATCTCCACCTTCAGTTCCTGGGAGCTCTCTCTGGCCTGGGAATGCCACCAGGAAGCCAGGCCCCTAACACCATGAGCCTCCTCTTTTTGGGGGTTGGGCTGCCCTCAGGTTCAGTATCGGGCTCCACATAAGCATGGAGCCTCTTGGTGCCTGGTGGTGGGCAGCCTTTCAGTGCACCTCCATGGCAGTTGTACAGTGGCAGGTCTCCAAAGCATCTGTACTGGCCCAGGTGACAATAGGCCTTCCCCTGCCACACCCTGAGAGCTTCCCCACTGCCTCTGCACACGTGGCAGACAGCAGGGACCCCACCGGAGTTGGCTGCCCAGGAGGAGGGACTGGGAGTTGGTAAGATTTCTGTGCCTGCAGGGGGAGACAAACACAAATGGGGACAAGGTACATACCAAAATCAGGGCATTCCCAGAATCCCCTTGCCACTTGACATTAAGGGGTTCTTGGGTCTCACCAGGCTGTGGTCTGATTAACGAGCTTCACTTTTGTGTCCGTAATTGTGTCTTGTGGCGAGTAAAAAGACCCCAAAACATAGAGCCAGGTGCATCTGTAATACCCTGCCCCCAGCATGCCTCCCTCAGTCCCAAGACCTTATGGGAAGCATGATGTCCCCAATTCTAACTCTGCCCCAGGGCATAGTGGGCAGCTCTGGTCATTTCTACATGCTCCAGAAGAAATGATGTTATTGACTCCTCCCCACCACTCCCATAAACAGGGTGAATAGAATCAACAATTTAATTCACCCAAGGTTATTTCCATGCTCCAGTTCTTGCCATCAAGGAGGGAGAGTTGTTCCCTTCTAACAACTCAGCCTTTTTGTTAAAATGATACACGTTCCACCCCTTTCTCTCCCCACCCTTTCCTTATGATCTGCTGCCTCATCACATTCCCTTTGGTTCCCAGTGAGGCCTGTCCGATCCTAGAGTTGAGTCCAAGTTCCAACGGATCCAAATTCCCCATGAATTCAGGGATGTTCAGGCCCATCTTTATCCACTCCCCCATCTTCTCCTTGGGGAAACCTTTCTCATCCAATATCCCCTTCCGTAGAGAGCTACCAGACTGTTCTGCTCACCAGCTTCCCTCTCATCCCACATTGCAAGGGGAGGGAGGCTCGTACCTTGGCTGCTGTCCTGTGCCAGGAGAGATCCGAGGTTCAACTGGAGAACTACCGCAGACATTATTATAACCCAATTAGAATCAAACTGATCACTTTGGATACAGGAAATAAATTATCTGGGGGAGGGGGCAGTTTTTTCAACCAAGTACCATAGAAACAGAATGGGGTCTGTGATGTCATCATCCCAATATTCAGATTGTTGTCACAGTGATGGAGGAGGTGGCAGAAAGGGAGAGGTTGAGCCTGTTGGGGATGGAGAGGGGCCTTTGTATGGAATGTGATGAGGTTGGGGGTAAACCAAAGTGATGGATGGGCTTTCTTTAAGGAGAGCGTGGGAGAAAACGGAGTCTGGGATATCTATTTATTTAGCTTCATGCAAATGATAAAGTTGGTGCTTCTGCATATGCTCTAGGTTCTGTTGACGTAATATAGAACTACATCACAAAACCCCTGGATGCAGTAGTACAATTAATATTCCCAGGAAAAAACTGTTAAAATGAAGTTAAGGTTGTGACACACACATGTGATTCAGGGTAAAATGTATTATAGGGACTGTGTAATTATCTGCAAATCAACCATTATAAACCCATGAAATTCTGATATAAATTTAAATGTGAGAGCAATCCAAACATTAATTCATGGAAATGCCCAGGTAAGACACCTAAACAACCTTAACTCTTACCTGTAGTGCTGCCAGGTAATAACTACACAATTTCAGTTAAGGCATTTTGGTATTTGTCGTTTCTCATCAGTTTAATCTGATGTTAAAACTACATTAGCTTTATCTTCCTGTGTGTGTCCCCCCGCCCCTGCCCCCCATGGTGTCACTGATTGCTGGGCAGAGCTGTGCCTGTTTGGGGATCCTACCAGTGCATCTCCAAATCTACTGTAGTTTCATTTCTTTTATGGTTTTATAATGATTGTTTTGGGATAATCACAGCATCCCGGTAATGTTATTGACCCAGGATCACTCATCTGTCCTCTGCACCTTGCAACATTTTGTGATCCCCCCCCCCAAATGAATTTGCCTAAAATCACACTAATTTGCATAACTGATGGCACTGAGGGCTTCCACCTAATCCCAGGATAACACATGCTTCTGCACCTCCAGCCCCAGCTGTGATGAAGTGGGAATTTGGGGAATATTTTTATGATTCCAGTGTGTGCCTCAGGCCCCGACTTTCTTCTTTCTTGGTGGGTGCTCCAGCCCTGAGGCCCCACCTCCACTTTGCCCCTTTCCCCAAGGCCTTACCCTTGCTCTGCCTCTTCCCTCCTCCTCCTCCCGACCCTTGCCGCCACCTCTTCCTGCCCGCTCCACCCCTAGCACCTCCCACATGCCAGCAAGCAACTGATGGGCAGGTGGTTGGAGGGTGCTGAGGGCCCACTATTTTTTTCCCGTGGGTGCTCCAGTCCCGGAACACCCAGGGAGTTGGCGCCTATGCCTCAGTATCGCTTAGTACTTTGCATTGTGAAAAAGGCTTAAATCTGCTCTTGGGACAGAACAGGAAACATGAGGTGTTTGAGTCACACAGCGGTGTGGGGTGGAATTAATGGGTCATTAAAGGACAGGCTCAAACTGACCTATATAATCAATGAGAATCCTAGTTCTCACATTCACACTTAGCAACCAACACCCAAGAGGAAGCGGATTTCTTGCCACCTCCCAGCAGGGAAGCAGAGCAAAGGCCCTAGCTGGAGAAGAAAGGGGAAAAGTGTCAGGTGGTTGGAATAAGAGCTCTGCTTTGGGGCAAGACAGGGCTCTACTGGGACGAGCAGGCTTGCAGAGACCAAAATGGATTCCGTAACAGTGTGACTGGCTACACTGACTTGGCCAGTATGCACCATCTTTAACTTTTGCTTCTCTGCTAACCTAAGGACTTTAAGATTCTGTGTGCCAGATAACTAATAAATTGTGACCTTGTTTGGAAAGGCTGCTGGTGTCACTGCCAATACTCACTGAGAGCATTGCACCCTGAAGGGCTCAAGTACAAACCACCTGTGGGCTTCTGGTTCTGCTGGATTTGCTGCAGGGAGTCAGAGAGAGAGCAGGGGAAGGATCACTGGTGTCCAAAGACCCAGTTCAGAGGCCATGGGCCTGCCCCTGTGTGGGTCCCACATTCCCATGCTTGATATTATTATACGGGGGAGGAAAGGAGAGGAGAGAAACCAACCCAATTTCTCATGGGGAGTGGGTGGAGAAGGATGTAGAGCCTCTGTGAGTTGCTGGGCTCTTGCTGCGTCTTCCCTGCAGCTCCCTTATTAAAACGATATCAGATCCTTCCTCAACCAAAATCCTCTGTCCCTTCTCCAGAGAAGGGTGAAAACTCTGCTTGCCAACTGCAGCAGCTCTGACTGGCTGCGTATACTGAGGAGACAAGTAAGTGGTGAAAAGCTACCAATTACAGGGGCTTTTCTCATAGACCAGCGGTGGCCAACCTGAGCCTGAGAAGGAGCCAGAATTTACCAGTGTGCATTGCCAAAGAACCACAGTAATATGGCAGCAGCCCCCCATCAGTTTCTCCCCCGCTCCCAGCGCTACCCACTCACCAGCAGCCCTGCAGATCAGCGCCTCCCTCCCCCTCCCCCACCTCCTGATCAGCTGTTTCATGGCATGCAGGAGGCTCTGGGCAGAGAGGGGAGAGGAACGAGGGCATGGCAAACTCAGGGAGGGGATGGGAAGGGGTGGAGTGGGGGCAGAGCCTGTGGCAGAGCCGGGGTTGAGCAGTGAGCATCCCCCTGGCACATTGGAAAGCTGGCATCTATAGCTCCAGCCCCGGAGTCGGTGCCTGTACAAGGAGCCACATATTAACTTCTGAAGAGCCACATGTGGCTCCGGAGCCACAGGTTGGCCACCCCTGTCATAGACGGACAGCTTTTTGAGAAAACCCATCGTCTACAGGGAAGACAATAGGATTTTCAGATCTGGAACTGTCCATCTGTCCTCCATCTTAAAATGCACTGATTCCAGCTCCTGGAGCATGGGAAACCAATTTTTAAAAGCACAAAATCACAGACTCAGAACTGACACAATGTCAACCAAACGGTTCCCAGCCTGTAACAAAACCAGCACAGCTCTGGGATGTAAACAGGATTCCTTCCTGGTTTATGGAGCAGCAAGAGAATTGTTAACTAAATTCCTATGGCAGAATCATTAGCGATGATGGTGTGGATATTGAATTGCATCAATGTCCTCTGCTGTTTCTCTGTTGTGACACCCACATCCTCACACCTCATGTACTAGCAGAGGGAGAGCATGTGTATTATTGTGAGCTTATTGAGTTACATTGGGGGCACCTGATACCAAGGATTCTCACACAAAATTTAGAGCTCGAAGTGAACTACTACAATGACTCTGATCAGCAACGAGGCCAGCAATCAAAATGGTTTTCATTCACACTCGGGTGCTGTGAACTAAATTTTTTTGGAATTGGTTCATGTAAAGGCCCTAAAGAGCATGAACTCTGCCCTGTAGTAAGGCTGTGCACCAACTATACAATTAAAGTGGATACATAACAGTGTTTATGATCCCAGTGGAAATTAAACTGATTTTTA
This sequence comes from Dermochelys coriacea, assembly GCF_009764565.3. NCBI lineage: Eukaryota > Metazoa > Chordata > Testudines > Dermochelyidae > Dermochelys > Dermochelys coriacea. The sequence goes on along the minus strand of NC_050068.2, from coordinate 190,358,351 downwards.
AAGAGTTGTTTTCATATTTTTTCCCTCCTGGTGTCACTCACTGAAGGACAGAGATAGAGTCCTTTAGGAGCCATCCCTAGGCAGTCTCAGATCTTGATTTCTTTTCAGTTTAACTCAGATCATGCTGGGCATCAGGCTTCTTTTGGAGAGAATTAAAACATCGCTATAATATGTCTTTCCCCCTAAAATACTAATGTGTTCTCTCAGCCTTCACTCCATTGTAATGAAGTGGTTGTCGGGGAAAGAGAAACCTAGTGACCTCCCACCCCAACCCCAGTCACTGCAGAGATCCTACAATAGAAAAGGAAGTGACATCTTATAGAAAACAAAACAAAGAGCTTTTAGAGCAAAAACAAATAAGCAGCTGGTCGGTGTCCAAATGGAACAAATTGGGAGAAGAGCCGCAAATGCACCTTTCCTCCTGGGGTCAGAGTGTTGCTTTTTTTTCATTCTTTTCCTCTGCCCCAAAATTTAACAGATAGGCGTTACAAGTGGGCAATTCCAGCTGCCACAGATCAGTGTTCCACAATGGGGAATACAATAGTTAGCAGTGACCGCAATGGCAAAACCCCACAGTAGCCAGCTAGGAATCCACATGTATCACTTCCATGGATGGAGCCAGGATGCAGGGTCTTCAGAGGAGCAGCAGCACCAGAGAAGGTTCCTCCCTGCATAACTATGGAGGACACCAGCAATTAGATCAATTCTACATATAGCATGTGTTCTCAAAGGTCCAACAGTATGAGAATTTCCCTCCCTGAAGGCTATATAGGAGTCATGGTGTAATGTTAATATTGAGTCAATCCAGACTTCAGGGTCTCTGTGGCAGAAAAACAAAGAGGTGGATTGTATGATACAAAGGGATCAACCCATAAAGGGCATTCCAAACACAGCAGTTGACATTGCCCTGAGAGTGGACCCGAAAATTTGTAAAGCCCAGATTTAACGTACTCCATTCACTAAACATTGCTAAGAAAGCAGGCTACCACACTGTGCTAGATGCAGTGTCCATGTAATCATCAAGTGTAGTCCCATGTTGAGCTGATTGCAGTAATCCAGTGAAGAGATGACAAAGGCCTTGATAACCATGACAAGATCCACATACAAAAGGAGATGTTGCAACCGCTTAGCTAACAATGTGGAAAATGCACTTGTGGCCACTGATACTATCTGAACCTACAAACTAGGTAAAGACCCAATAGCATCCTTAGATGGCAAACTTTTGTAACAGAAGGGAAGTGTACTCCTTCAAACAAGTGGACAAATACCATCTGTGCTTTCTCTTCTGCTTGCTACTCACAGCCAACCACCATCACTTCTGTTTTGTTGGAATTGAGCAGTGGCCAGCTAGCTTTTATCCAACACTCAGGCTTAGCCAGACATTTGGAAGGTTGAGTGACTAGACTTTTGAATTCCAGTCACACAAATGGGGAGGTGGATTTCATCAGCATGTTGCAATCCAAACAGTCTTACTGCTAGAGAGAGAGAGAGAGAGTGTATAAAATAGCATTAACATTAATACTTTTTGCAATATAATTTGCAAAAAATACTAGAGTTAATGCAACTGCATATTTGTAGGTAGGGACCAAATATTAGGACAAGAGAGTGTCTACAGCCATTTTAACTTGACTCTATGGCATTTTCTGTGGTACAAATTTCTGATTTTAACAGGGATAATGCTAAGATATGTGTTTAGCTTGAAAAACAGGAGTAGAAAATAATTAGACTGTAAACAATTTGGAGCAGAGACTGCTTCTTGCCATGTGTTTGTACAGTGCCTAGCACAGTGGGTCCCAGTCAAATAAATGTAATACAAATAATAACAATAGTGCAATATAACAGCATTTAATGTTGCTCTGGAATCTGTTGTATTTCCTCATTAAGATGATTTTTAGGTTTTTTACCTTTGTACTTATAATAACCTAGATTTTTTGCCTTGGTAAAACAAAATATTGCCCTAAATTTAATTTTTGGCTAATAAGATTTTGCATCTAGGTGGAATTCTGCTTTCTCTGCAGAAGTAACTCCTGGGAAGATTTTTCAAAAACATAAAGGGGAATTAGGGGAGGGGGAGGTTCACTTTTTAATGGCAGTTTGATGCCAAACTCTCCCTTGTGCCTTTGAAATCTTCCCTTGCTTTAGTATCTTGTCAGTGCCTCATCTGTCTACACACAAAGTCATGGGCAACGTTAGTAAAGGGGGAAATGAGTGCACATAATAGAGAAGAAACAATTGGTTCTGGGCAGAGACACAAAGTGCTCCAGGGGTCTGTTTAATATTCACTATGCATATTCTTGAAGAACTAATACCCATTTTAGAAGTTTCACTGCCATTGTTTATAAGAACCTGCAACATACTGTAGGTACGTCTGATTGAATCAATTTCATCCTCTGTTAGCTACAGTATATCTTGGGTTTCTGGCAGCAGCATCAGTACATCTGAAAATTGGCAGACACCAGTTCGTCATAGATTCATAGATTCATAGATACTAAGGTCAGAAGGGACCATTCTGATCATCTAGTCCGACCTCCTGCACAGCGCAGGCCAGAGAATCTCACCCACCCACTCCTATGAAAAACCTCACCTATGTCTGAGCTATTGAAGTCCTTAAATCATGGTTTAAAGACTTTAAGGAGCAGAGAAGCCTCCCTCAAGTCAACCATGCCCCATGCTACAGAGGAAGGCGAAAAACCTCCAGGGCCTCTCCAATCTGCCCTGGAGGAAAATTCCTTCCCGACTCCAAATATGGCGATCAGCTAAACCCTGAGCATATGGGCAAGATTCACCAGCCAGATACTACAGAAAATTCTTTCCTGGCTAACTCAGATCCCATCCATCTAATATCCCATCTCAGGGGATTAGTCCTATTTACCCTGAATATTTAAAGATCAATTACTTACCAAAATCCCATTATCCCATCATACCATCTCCTCCGTAAACTTATCAAGTAGAATCTTAAAACCAGATAGATCTTTTGCCCCCACTGCTTCCCTTGGAAGGCTATTCCAAAACTTCACTCCTCTGATGGTTAAAAACATTCGTCTGATTTCAAGTCTAAACTTCCTGGTGGCCAGTTTATACCCATTTGTTCTTGTGTCCACATTGGTGCTGAGCTGAAATAATTCCTCTCCCTCTCCTATATTTATCCCTCTGATATATTTATAGAGAGCAATCATATCTCCCCTCAACCTTCTTTTAGTTAGGCTAAACAAGCCAAGCTCCTTAAGTCTCCTTTCATAAGACAAGTTTTCCATTCCTCGGATCATCCTAGTAGCCCTTCTCTGTACCTGCTCCAGTTTGAATTCATCCTTTTTAAACATGGGAGAGCAGAACTGCACACAGTATTCTAGGTGAGGTCTCACCAGTGCCTTGTATAATGGTACTAAAACCTCCTTCTCCCTACTGGAAATGCCTCTCCTGATGCATCCCAAAACCGCATTAGCTTTTTTCACAGCCATATCACATTGGCAGCTCATAGTCATCCTATGATCAACCAATACTCCAAGGTCCTTCTCCTCTTCTGTTACTTCTAATTGATGCGTCCCCAACTTATAACTAAAATTCTTGTTATTAATCCCTAAATGCATAACCTTACACTTCTCACTATTAAATTTCATCCTATTACTATTACTCCAGTTTACAAGGTCATCCAGATCCTCCTGTATAATATCCCGATCCTTCTCCGAATTGGCAATACCTCCCAGCTTTGTATCATCTGCAAACTTCATTAGCACACTCCCACTTTTTGTGCCAAGGTCAGTAATAAAAAGATTAAATAAGATTGGTCCCAAAACTGATCCCTGAGGAACTCCACTGGTAACCTCCCTCCAGCCTGACAGTTCGCCTTTCAGTAGGACCCGTTGCAGTCTCCCCTTTAACCAATTCCTTATCCACCTTTTGATGTTCATATTGATCCCCATCTTCTCCAATTTAACTAATAATTCCCCATATGGCACGGTATCAAATGCCTTACTGAAATCTAGGTAAATTAGATCCACTGCATTTCCTTTATCTAAAAAATCTGTTACTTTTTCAAAAAAGGAGATTAGGTTGGTTTGGCACGATCTACCTTTTGTAAAACAATGTTGTATTTTGTCCCATTTACCATTGACTTCAATGTCCTTAACTAATTTCTCCTTCAAAATTTTTTCCAGGACCTTGCATACTACAGATGTCAAACTAACTGGCCTATAGTTACCCGGATCACTTTTTTTTCCTTTCTTAAAAATAGGAACTATATTAGCAATTCTCCAATCATTCGGTACTACTCCTGAGTTTACAGATTCATTAAAAATTCTTGCTAATGGGCTTGCAATTTCAGGTGCCAATTCCTTTAATATTCTTGGATGAAGATTATCTGGGCCCCCCGATTTAGTCCCATTAAGCTGTTTCAGTTTCGCTTCTACCTCAGATATGGTAATATGTACCTTCATATCCTCATTCCCATTTGTCATGCTACCATTATCCCTAAGATCCTCTTTAGCCTTATTAAAGACTGAGGCAAAGTATTTGTTTAGATATTGGGCCATGCCTAGATTATCTTTAACCTCCACTCCATCCTCAGTGTTAAGCGGCCCCACTTCTTTCTTAGTTTTCTTCTTATTTATATGGCTATAGAATCTTTTACTATTGGTTTTAATTCCCTTTGCAAGGTCCAACTCTACTCAACTTTTAGCCTGTCTCACTTTATCCCTACATGTTCTGACCTCAATTAGGTAGCTTTCCTTGCTGATCCCTCCCATCTTCCACTCCCTGTATGCTTTCTGCTTCTTCTTAATCACCTCTCTAAGATGCTTGCTCATCCAGCTTGGTCTACAACTCCTTCCTATGAATTTTTTCCCCTTTCTTGGGATACAGGCTTCCGATAGCTTCTGCAGTTTTGATTTAAAGTAATCCCAGGCCTCCTCTACCTTTAGATCCATAGGTTCTTCAGTCCAATCCACTTCCCTAACTAATTTCCTTAATTTTTGAAAGTCAGCCCTTTTGAAATCAAAAACCCTAGTTGCAGATTTATTTTTGTTAATCCTTCCATTTAGTTTGAACTGAATTAGCTCATGATCGCTTGAGCCAAGATTGTCCCCTACAACCATTTCTTCTATGAGGTCCTCGCTACTCACCAAAATTAAATCTAAAATGGCATCCCCTCTAGTCGGTTCAGCAACTACTTGATGAAGGAATCCATCAGCTATCGCATCTAGGAAAATCTGAGCCCTATTATTATTACTAGCACTGGTCCTCCAGTCTATATCTGGGAAGTTAAAGTCTCCCATGATCACACAGTCTCCATTAGTATTTACTTTATTAAAGACATTAAAAAGGGCTCTATCCATATCCAAATTAGATTCCGGAGGTCTATAGCACACCCCAAGCACTATCGTAGGAGAGGCTTTACTAGTTTTCTTCCCCAATGTAATTTTTGCCCAGACGGACTCTGTCTTATCCATTGCATCGCTTCTTATTTCTTTACATTCTACCTCATCATTGATATACAATGCTACTCCACCCCCTTTACCTTTGTTTCTGTCTTTCCTAAAGAGCACATACCCTTTAATACCTGTAGTCCAGTCATGACTACTATTCCACCATGTTTCTGTTATCCCTATAATATCTGGTTTCACTTCCTGCACCAGTAGCTCTAGTTTCTCCATTTTGTTACCTAGGCTCCTCGCATTGGTGTATAAACATCTTAATTTTTGCTGTTTGGCCTCGCTCACATTTTGTACCCTATTAGGCACAGTCATTCTACAGCCAGTATAACCTATTAGACTAGTATCCACACCGCCCTCGCTCCTTATATACATTCTCCTACCCACGGCTGTATCCTTTCTTACTTCGTCTTCTTCCCTCTCAATGCTAAAATCTGGCGTGGAGATTTCCGGGACATCTCCCAACCATCTCCCCCTAATTCCTAGTTTAAAGCTCTCTTTATCAGTTGTGCCAGCCTTGATCCTAGAAGTCTATTTCCTTCCCTACTCAGATGAAGTCCATCCCGAGAGAACTGTCTTCTGTCCGTGAATGCCTCCCAGTGGCCATACATCCCAAAGCCCTCCTTATAGCACCACTGCCTAAGCCATCTGTTGACAGTCATAATCTTGTCACACCTTTGTTGCCCTTCTCTAGGAACAGGAAGGATCCCGCTAAAGATCACCTGAGCCTCAATTTCCTTAAGCGTCTTCCCCAGCCTAGCATAGTCTCCCTTAATACTTTCCAGCGAGAATCTAGCCGTATCATTTGTTCCCACATGAAGGATAATTAGGGGATTTTTTCCCGCTCCCTTTAGGATCCTTTTCAAACTCAGGTCTACATCCCGTATCTTAGCACCCGGAAGACAGCACACCCTTCTACTCTCTGGATCAGCTCTAGTTACAGGCCTGTCTATTCTTCTCAATAAAGAGTCCCTGATCACATAGACCTGCCTTTTCCTGATGACGGTGCTATTCTCCAGTCTCTCCCCTGTTCCCTCTGGCTGCAAGTTCTTTCCATTCCTATTTTCCCTTATAATCCCCTTCAACCCATCCTGTATCCTCCTGGGGCTCATATTTGGTGTAGTCTCCCTTGACTCTTCCGCTTTCCCTATAGGACTAGCCTCTCTTCTCTTCTTCCTTACCCTTCCACCTTCAACAAGTACCTGCTGAGCCCCTTCTTAATTTTCCAACTCTGCAAACCTATTCCTAAGCTCTATTTCTCCTTCACTAGCCCGTCTTTTCCTCTGCCTGGTTCTTTTAGTCACATGATCCCACTGACCACTCACCCAGTCTCCCCTCAAAATTCCCCAGCCCTGCTTCCATCCATGAGTCTGAGCTTTTCCCTTCAGATACCTCATATCTTTGCTCCATCATCTGCTCAAAACCCTTCCTAAACTCAACAAGACTTTCCACCTGCATCTCCAAACCTCGGATCTTTTCCTCCATAAGCTCTATCAGATGGCATTTCATGCAGAAAAAACTCTTACCGGTTCCCCCCTCCAAGATCATGTACATACCACAGCTTCCACATCCAGTTCATTTCTTACCAGATGAACTAAAATACTTTTTCACCTGCCAAGATCAGAGTTCACGGCTCTGCTTCTCCAGCAGCAGCCGGTGACATCACTAACACCTAAAGCAGAATAATAAGCAGCTGCATGCATCACCTGCTGATGTTAACTGTGACAACCCCCTGAATTCTGGTATCTTCATTTCTTGTTACAAGTGCAAAAGAGTCAAGTCACTACCATAGTACAAATAGGTGAGCAATGAATTTTTCAAGCCCAAGTTGGCTATATAACTGCACTCCCAGCAATGGAAAGATACACACTAGGGGAGTGAGATACTTATTCTTGCAATAAATGAAATGAAGTAAAGATATTAAAGGAATGTTGACATAGTTTAAGATGCATAGCTGAGATTTTTAAGGTAGTGAAGGGGATTTAGCTACCCATCTTTCTTTAGAATTAATGTGATTAAATTCTCTGCACTGATTCGTAGATTCTAAGGCCAGAAGGGACCATTGTGATCATCTAGTCTGAACTCCCGTATAGAACAGGCCATAGAAATTCCCCAAAATAATTCCAGCTAGAACATGTCTTTTAGAAAAATTTCCAATCTTGATTTAAAAATTGTCAATGATGACAAATCCACCATGACCCTGGGTAAATTGTTCCAGTAATTAATTACTCTCACCATTAATAATATATGCCTTATTTCCAATCTGAATTTGTCTAGTTTCAATTTCCTGCCATTGGATCAGTTCTCAAATTTCTGAAGATTAACATATGCAACTCAGGGGGGCAGTAAGTTTGGGCACCCATTGTATATTTCTTCACCACTAATACCTCTATCAACCAAACTTAAATTGTCATCAAAATAGATATTAAGTTAGTTTGCCAGGATCTATTTTTCATAAACCCATGTTTATTTGCATTAAGTATATTACCCTCATTTAGTTCATTATTAATCAAGTCCTGCATTAGCTGCTCCATTATCTAGCCTGGGATCAATGTCAGGCTGACCAGCCTATAATTACCCAGGTCACCCTGTTTACCCTTTTAAAAATTGGCATATTATCTTTCTTCCAGTCTTCTGGAATTTCCCTGGTAGTCCAAACTTTATTGAAAATCAACATGAATGGTCCAATGAGCTCCTAAGTCAGCTCTTCTAAAATTCTTGGATGCATGTTATCTGGACCTGCCAATTTAAAACTGCCTGACTTTAGTAGTTTCTGTTTAACATCTTCCAGAGATACTAGTGGAATAGAATTAGTGTTATTATCTCTATCTGATGAGTCTGCATCATCTGTTTTTTTCCCAAATGCAGAACAGAAATATTTATTGAACTCCTCTGCCTTTTCTGCAATATTATTGGTAATTCAACCATTTCCATCCCGTAATGGACCAATACAATTGCCAGGATTTTTGTTGTTGTTGTTCCTAACATACTTTTAAAAAATTCCTTATTGTCCGTAACTCTGCTGGCCATACATTTTGACTTGCGTCTCTTAGCTTCCCTTATCAATTTTTTATAATTCTTAACTTCTGATTTATATTCATTACTGTCAACTTCCCCTTTCTTTCATTTGTTACATATTATTTTTTTTACTTTTCATAGCTGCCTTCATTTCCCCTAAAAAACAGGTTGGTTTCTTAACTACAACAGCCTTCTTCCTCGATTATGGCTTTTGGGGCATGTAGTTAGGTGTTCTTAAATTATTCCCAATTATCACATTCATTTTTCTGATTAAATTATTTCTCCCAGCTGATGTGGCTCATAACTATTTTCAGCTTTGTGAAATTGGCCCTATTAAAGCACCAAATGTAGATATTACGGGTCTGGAATTTATTCTGCTTGCATATCATAAATGTGATCAAGTCATTATCACTTGTACCTAATCTACCATTAATTATTAGTTCAGTGAATACTTCCTCTTCATCTGTTAGGATTAAGTCTAATATAGAATTCCCTCATGTTGTGTTTGGAGTTAGGAACTTTTTGAGTTAGGAAATTATCATCTATAAGAGTGTTCTTCATTGCAAGGCCCGCAAGCCAGTGGCGGCTCTCATTGACCCTAAGTGAGCTTCCTGTTGATCACAACCTTCAGTGGTGCAGCGGGGCTGCCGCTAAGGCAGGCTCCCTGCATGCCCCGGCCCCACGGCACTCCTGGAAGCAGCCAGCATGCCCCTGCAGCCCCCAGGGGAGGTGGGGTGGAACAGAGGCCTCCACGCACTGTACCTGCCTGCAAGCACCGCCCCACAGTTCCCATTGGCCGGGAATGGGGAACTGTGGCCAATGGGAGTTGCAGGGGCGGTGTCTGCAGAGAGAGGCAATGCACAGAGCCATGTGCCCCCCCACCCTCCTGGGGCCTTAGGGGCAGGTTGGCTCCTTCTGGGAACGGCGTGGTGCCAAGTAAGTACTGCCCCCTTCAGTGGGCAGGTTCTGAATAGCTCTGCAGCATTAAGACCAGGAATAGCATGAGTACAGCAGGCCCAACTATGCTAGACCAACATTTCTCTTCCAGCACCCAACCTGCAGCCTCCCAGGCCCAGCTCCCCAAATCCCCTCCTGCACCCCTAGCCCCTCCCAGAGCTAGCCAAAAAAAAAAGAAAGATACATGCTTTGGAAGATGAAAACCGAAAGTTTCAAGAAAAGTGAACTGATGAGTTTTCTTTTGTGCTTAATGAAACAGTCATGAAGCCTGTTTATTTAATTTGTCAGCAGATATGTTCTGCTTTTAAGCGCAGCAATTTAGAACGCCATTACACAACAGCGCATGCAAACTTCAGCGAAAATTACCCACCTAAGAAAAAGTAAAATTGAACAACTTGCTGCTTCACTAAAAGGCCAGCAACAAATAATACAGAGATTGAGGTCCATTGCAGAATGTTTGACAAAAGCATCTTTCGAAACCACATGGATTTTAGTAAGACATAAAAAGGCATTTACTGATGCAGAGATTGTTAGAGTGGCTTCTGCAGAAATCCGGTATGCTGATTTGAACAACAAAAATGCAATCCTCAAGCAAATAAAAGGGCTGTAACTGTCTGACACAACCATAATGAGAAGGGTGGAGGAAATCGGAAAAGAAATCCAACAACAGTTAACTGCAGATATTTTGGCAGCACTGTGTTTTCGCATAGCAGTGGATGAAAGTACAGATATATGGGATGTCTTATAATTGTGTGTCTGGGTTTGTTTCCCCAAAGAAGAATTATTGCGGGAAGAACTGCTGTGTTTAATACCTTTGAAAGGTCAAACAAAAGGGGAAAACATTTTGACTGCCCCACTCAATTTTATTGCTGAGAATAACTTGAACTGGACACATCTAACTTCCGTTTGTACAGACAGTGCACCAAATATGCGAGGGAAGGAGAATGGATCAATTGGCCTGATGAGGAAACAAAAGAAAATACCCAAATTCACTGTGTTTCATTGCATTATATACCAAGAAGCAATTGTGGGTAAACTAAAAAATAGTGAAATGCAAAGTGTCATGCAGTTGGTCATAGAGGTGGTCAATTATATTGTTTCAAGAGTGCTGAATCACCGGCAGTGTCAAGCATTACTGGAAGAATTCGAGGCAGAGTATGATGACCTGGTGATGCACAATGAAGTGAGATGGTTATCTTGTGGTAGGGTCCTTGAAAGATTTTTGAGTCTTCTTCCTCAGATTCATGAATTCCTTGAAAGCAAGGGGAAGAAGGAGAAAGACTTAGAAAATCCAGAGTGGATAATTAAGCTGGCATTTTTGACTGACATCACTTGCCATTTGAATGCACTAAATCTACAGTTGCAAGGGAAACAGTACTCCTCGTTCTTTTTACTGATACAGACTAACACGGCTACCACTCAGAAACTTCCTAGTAACGTGTTGTGTGTTATAACTGCTTTTCAAAACAAGATTACAACATTATTCATTCCTGACACATAGTTTGTTCACTTTTCAAAACTCTGAGCAGTCACCTCAGAAAATCCCAAGCTTTTGAAACGTTTCAATTACAATTCATTTGTACAAGTGTTGGGAGAATTGAGGGTGGAATTCAAGTCTTGATTCAAAGACATAATGGAGTAAAAGGAGTTTTTTTAATTTAACTGAGAACCCCTTCCACGTATCAATGACATCTCTGTCACCAGTTATCACAGACATTTGTTCTGACGGCTAAACTGGAGAGTGAAATTGTGGAACTTCAGAAAAATGACATCATGAAGTCTGAATTTAAGACCAGTGTTTATCATTTCTGGAACATGGTCCCTGATATACAATACCCATCTCTGAAACGTGTGCAAAAAATGCTGACATTTTTTGTCAGTATGTATACCTGTGAATCTACATTTTCAACAATTAATATTGTGAAAAGAAAACAAAGGAACAAATTGACCAACGAACATTTGAACTGCCTTACTAGGATTGCGATGACAGATTACAAATACTGCATGAACAAAGTCAAGGAGGAACATGCACGCTTTCGTTCATCCAGTTTTAAAGTAAGTTTTGCATTATTCTGCTCTTAAACATTTTGCTCAGATAGATGCCTTTTTAATTCCGTATATTTTCCTGGTTATTATTTTATAAAAGGAGTATCATTTTATTGTACAAGTAGACTTTGTTTTAGTTACACGAGTGGCTCTGTAACATTATATCATTAAGGAGTAGTAAGCAATGTGTTAATTTAGTAGTTGATGTGGCTCTCATATTGAAGGGTTTTTTGCCAAAGTGGTCCCCACTTCAAAAATAGTGAAGAGCACTGATCTATAATATGTAGGCAGTCCAAGGATGTTTTAGTACTAGCATCATGAGGCACTCCACCATATGGCACTCAAATTGAAGTTGACCCATGATGTCATAGGTTTTTTTTCCTCTTCACGTTGTAGATAGATGTGTAAAGAAGTGGTCATGTAGGCAAAACCTTAAGTTACAAAAAGCCACAAAAACAGGAATACACATTTCCTCCAGCACAGTGAATTTACAAGCCAAAAAACAAAGAAAACCTAATGCATTTTCTAGCTAGATTACTTACTAACTTTACAGGAGTTGGAGAGCTTGCATCCTTGATCTGTTCCAGGCAAAGGTATCACACAGACAGACAAAAAACCTTCCCCCCCCTCCAGATTTGAAAGTATCTTGTCCCCTCATTTCTCATTTTGGGTCAGGGGCCAGCGAGGTTACCGTAGCTTCTTAACCCTTTACAGGTGAAAGGATTTTGCCGCTGGCCAGCAGGGATTTTATAGCACTGTATACAGAAAGGTGGTTACCCTTCCCTTTATATTTATGACAGCCACTCAGAGTCTTCAAACAGCTGGGTTGATCAAAGCTCTAAGGACTAGAGCCTCTCAGCTTTAGCAAGGCACTGATCAGAGCTCCAAGGGCTTACTCAATGGCCCACAGCCCAACTATGGAGCTTATACACAGAGAACAAACAAACAATCAAATAAACAATCTACAGATGGACCAAATGCACTGCTTACCAAGTCCTGCTATTTCCAAACATAGAGTCTGTAGCTGCAGCTACTCCCTCTGAAACATCCCTGGTATGAAAACCTCAACCCATCTTTTTAATATTTGGTCAGCATTAAAGTTCTTTTGTTTCTGTAAAATGCTTCCCTGCCAAGCTAGTTCAAAGAGGAATGATGCAAGCTCATTAATGCTTTAAAGGAATCCGGCAATATTGTAACTGTATCGTATTCTGTTCCAAAGGTTAGTTTCTTGCCATTAATTATTTAAAGAAATGAATTTCTCAAATGGAGCATTTTTGAGATGGTCAGTCATTAATCTTTGTCTACAAAGTTAAATGCTTGTAAAAGCAGCCTTTACTTGAAAAGACAGAATATCAATATTGTGGGTGACATGAGGCTAATTCCATTCCCGGTCAAGGGCAGAACACAGGGCAGTTAATGCCCACCGGTGAAGGACCATTTTGGGACTGATTCTTATGTTACTCTGGTTCATAGCTGTCTAATTCCATTGAAGTCATTTATTTTGGATTTACACTGATATAATAGAGGTGGGAATCTGCCCCAGTATCTTGAAAAGCCAACTAGATCTCTCTTGTGGTTGCAGCATGGAGCACTACGTTTTCTTATCCCAGACCTAGACTGGAAAGGAAGAGATGGTGTAATATTCTATTAGGCTTAGAGAAGCAGATAATTTATATGAAAGCCCTGGGTCTCCAACATATGGGTAGCATTGTCTCTATTCTCCTTCCATTGAAGTCATGTGTGAGATGTCTGATGTTTGGCAGGTCTGGCTATCTGATCACATTGCAAAACAGAGATTTTCTCATCCAGTATCTTCTCCTAACAACTGAATTAATGATAGATACTTCATAAGCTCCTGTGAAATTTAAGTGTGCATGGCTCACTTGGGTGTGCAGATAAGTGTATTTGCAAGCCTGGCCTTCTATAAACCAAACAAATAATAGGGCTTACTGTGAAATCCACACTGGAGGGGCAGGAGGAAGCACCACTTTTGTAAAAGGAGAAAAATGTATGCTGCAAACTTTAAAGACCATTTTACTATTGAGGAAAAAATCAGTAGAAAAAAACCATTAATTACAGATGGCTGGATTTTTTTTTTAAGAAAGCATTTCAGCTAGTCTTTGTGGAACTGTGCTGGCTTTCTATCTTTGAATACCTTTTGAAATCAAAAAGTGTTTGATGTGACGATACAAAAGCAGTGTGTTGCCTTTGACAAAGCCCTGGCAAGGTTTACAGTGTGGGATGATTCACTATTACTGTGAGAAATTAGTGATGTTAGATGTTAAAATTTGCCAGGAGTGTCTTCATTTGGTGAATTTTTTGCATGTGTGTCTAAATTTAATCCTTAAAAAGGTTACATGCCTCTGATCTATTACAGAAGAGAAACATTTTGTTTTATCCTTTTTAGCACATTTTAATAGCCAGCAAATACTTTGTGGGGAAGAGTTGTATGTGCGACTCCATGAACAAATGCTATATAATCCTGAACATTTGTTATCTACCTTCACCCACTTGATTAGTTTGTTCAGATGCAATTCAGGTCCATAAGGGAAAGAGACTATATTAGTAAAACTGAGCTTCTTAGAGAGGCATAACTTACTCTTTTGAATGAAGTACCGCTGTGCAGTTTGTAAATGATAACTTCTATGAAGAAAGGAGTTATAGAAGTCTAAGTGATACAGATGCTAGCATCCTGCTCCTTCTTGCAGAGCCAGCTTGGGCAAGATTTAGCCCCTTACCCATATAACACCACTGTAATGTAACCACTCCTAAAGTGAAGGGAGGAGACCAAATTAACACTTGGGGCATAGTCACTGAGTGGAGAGGAAATGTTGGCTAAAAACACCAGCATAAACTTTATTCTCACAATATTTTTCCTAAAACATTTTGGTGCAGATTTTTATAACCTGCCCTCCATTTTTCTGCACTTGCAATATGTTGGGACTAATGATAATGATCCCTACCTAGATTCTGTTAGCACCTAAAACACGCTAGGTTCTTTCTAAAGTCTGAAGAGCAAATAATTGCAGGAACTATTATTTATGGGTGCCACTCATGTTATGCAGATATATTACGGAACTGCACCCACACATCAGAGAGATGAATATCCAAGTGATATGAACTATGACTATAAATAATTGTGCCTGGAAAATTGTAGCCTCCTTGCAGATTGAAAGTTGCCCAGGTCAGCCTCTAGTTAGGACCTTAAAGTGGTCCGGATGGATATTCAGTTTCTGTTCACCATTGACAATCTTATGGCACCCCCCAAAGCTTTTAGCTACTGCATGATCACTGTGTAACAGCATTCCGTAGTGAACTCACTTTGTAAGGTGAAAAAAACTAATGAGACCTTGGAAAAGGGCCATTCTGGTATCCTATGTGTTAGTGGCAAATGTAAAATTGGTGCTTGGAATGTCCAAATAGCAAAAACTGTCATCCTTGTCAAGCAGTTGAAAAGCCTGTATATTAATATCTGTATCTTACAATTTGAGGTACGGTATTCATTTTTTTCTGTTTAATCAGAGAGCTTTCTTTTCTCCTTTTGTTCCCCTGGTACTTAATTTATTAACATCAAATGTTTTAAGAATTGTAATTTTTTTAAAAAGAAAGCTGTTTTTTTGCATGATCCAAATTCTGCTTTATTATACCAGTATAAATCCACAAAAGTCCGTAGCATCATTCTCGGCTTACAACTGATGCAGCTAACCCCAGTCCAGTATATGCTTAATTTTAAGCATGTGGGTGGTCCCACTAAAGTTAAACACATACTTAAGTGGTTGTCTGGATCGGGGTTGCTGAGAACAATACTAATTATTATGTATTATTATTTGTTATGATTTGTTATTAATAATGTTTGGACCTGTCTCTTCTGTTTCCTTGAAGGTGGCAATCCTTGGGATAAAATTAAACAATATGGCTGATTCCCAGTCACTTGAAGGTCAATATATACTACTCTGGAGTGCAAAGGAGCCTTAAAGTGGTTGTATATGTAGGTATTAAAGGGCCTTAGTGTAAATGAGAATTAGACCCCACATCTGGATTTCAGGTGCTAGAAAATGTGCAAAATATTGTATGCAAAACGTGAAAATACAGAAGCTGATAAACTTCTCTCATTAATCTTGTTTCTTGCATGTAATGTCAACCCAGTTTAGTTGATACTGACAATATTAAATCATTAATAAAGCCCACCATTGATCTAGGGAATATGGATTCATATTTGAACAGCAAATGCGCTTTGAGTTATTGAAATTTTTTATACTGAAAATTACCACAGATTCTTAAGTAAGACATTTGATCATCAGAACAAGAGGTGTACAGTTTAAATGAATCAAAGATATGCAAATACATCTTGAAATGAAAAGAAACTTGTAGATTCTCCTTTATTGCATGTTTAAAACATGGAGGCACTTACACATTCAAAAATCCAACAGAGCTTTACATAAGACGAGAATACACTAAAGTATCCGTACAGGAAACAAAATACAGATAGTGCCCCTATCAGAACCTGTGTGATTTAGTGTGACTTAACTATTTCCTATGTTCCTTATTTCCTGTGTCTCTCTAGGATTTACAAAACAAAAAATCCAAACTTTTTTTCTTGTGTGATACACATGTTGATATCAGGGCCAGCTCTAGATTTTTTGCCGCCCAAGTGAAAAAAAAAAAAGGGTGGCCGTAATGCCACCCCTGGAATTGTGCTGCCCCAAGTACGTGCTTGCTTTGCTGGTGCCTAGAGCCGGTCCTGGTTGACATAAACGTCTGTCATATTGACATTCTTATTTCATGTTTCTATGATTGTTGTGGAAGGCAAGGAAGCTGAACAAGCATAAGATCTACTTTCCTGAAGACAATTTGACTTCCTGGGGCTGTTGCTACTAAATTGCAAATGCAGTAATTATTTAATGGCATGTTTAGATTGTCCGATTCACCAAAGCCCCATTTCAGCACAGCATTTAAGCACAAAATTCAAACTGATTTCAATGAGCCCTAAACACATGCTTAAGTGCTTTACTGAATTGGGTCCAAATGAGGTAAGTGCAGTGGGTGGTGGCACTTTTTCCATAAGTATTTAAAGGAGACAAATTGGGGAAACTTGAGCAATTTTGCATCATGATGCCACTTCACAGTGGTGGGTCATTAGCTGACAGGTGATTCACCAGTGGAGATTGGCTTCAAGTGATCTTTAAGTTTTCCTTTTACCAAGGACCTGAGACTGGCTTCTACGGGAAACCATAGCAAACATTCATCCATTATACTCATAATGTTATATAATAAGGCCAGGGTGAGAAGTGACGTTTAAGACGGAGGTGGGAAAGCAGCCAACAAAATACAATTGAAAAATTAGGCCCAGATTCTACATTTTGAGGTACATTTACATTATGCAGTACCTCATACCACAAGGAACCCCATTTATTTTAGTGGGATTTCCAGAGGAATTAAGGTAGTTCTCAAAGTGAGTAAGGATGGCATGATCCATCTCTTGGTAAATAAATTTCTAATCCTGGTGCATCAAATATATTACAATTTGGCCCTTAGAAAGCAAACTCCGATTCAGGTATTTTGATAGATAATAGTTCAGTGATTGGAGGTGAAAGATAATCACTACTTAAGCCTGTTCTCTCCTTTGTTTGTTTGTTCATGTTGACTAAAATGCAAGAGCAGCCAGAATTACTGGATATGTGAAAATGAGACAGGGAAGGGAAAGCCCACTCAAAGGAGATTAGGAAGCCAGAAATGTGTGAACTGGATACTTCCCAGAAAACTCATTCCTTCCTGCTTTAATCAACTTTCCTTGTTAATCTGGCTGAGAGGGGCTATGGCTTTAAGTGTGATATGGCTGTAAAATTTGGGGCTTCCTGTAAATAAACAACTCTAGCTGAAATATGGCTTTCAAATGCAGCTGTATCTCTTTCTCTAAAGGTCCACAGAAGAAGTGATGGGGATTTCATCCCCAGTTTTGAGGGATTGGCCTGAGGAGAGAACTAGTCTGACAGTTTTATGTATGAAGGAGCGACTAGGAAACTCTGGACCGCGACATTCCTCATGAATGGGGAAGTCTGTTTGTTTGCTAGTGAGGTCCCTAGCTTTATTTGGTAAATTCCAGTTCGGTGTCCTGTAACTCTGACTGGTGTTGCTTCATCTGTGCAATTCACCTGTATAAAACTGCTGGCATTTGTTTTCTGATAACAGCATGGTACTGAATTAATTTAAGTGTGGCAGTGTGTCCCTCTTAATGGAGCTCTGAATCAAGCAAACAATCAGACAGCCTTGAAGTTTGAAGTACAATGCTGAGATTCCTTGATGGAAAACATGGAAAGAATTTATGTTAACCCTAAGCTAGTCTGTCCCAAGGAGTCATCGAATGTCATCTTCTGTCATTTTGATTTGTTCTGCGGAAGTATGCAGCACAAGTTGAAATGCACCTATAAAAGGAGGTTGCAAGTAGAAAAGTTGGTCCAGTACGTTATAAGGATTACAAAGCCACTTTACTAATTTCTTTCTTTTTAAGAAAAGATGTGATATTTACTAAAATCTTGGGTTTGGATATTGCACCCCAAAATAATGCTGTGATTCAGAAGTCAAGTGACAGGGACCTTGGGCTCGTAACTTTAGACTTTTCAAAAAACACATTTTCCAAAACCTGCTAAGACATTTTCATACATTTTGTTTTAGAAACTTAAATGAAAATCGTTTTGTTTAGATTCAAACATGCTCGTAGTGCTTGCAACCCAAACACCATACCTTTGTGCTAAAGCATCAGAACGAAGAGTGACAGCCAGACTGGCCTGATTTGTCTCTTCAAGCTGAGTAAAACACAAAAAGGGAACTGCATCAGTGGTGAAAAAAAGATGGTTCCACCCAAAAGAAATCTTTAAATCTAGTTTAAAGATATTATCACTGACATGGATAAGATGATTTTCACAGGATTTTAGTCTTCATCATGTCCTTTTATCGCTGAAAAAAGTGGGGTTTATTTTATCTTCCCAACCTACATTAAGGGGATAGAAACATTCCTTTCTCATAACATCTTGAGTAAAATAATACAGGTTTCATTATGACATGAGACTCATTATGCAAATTATATCTGAAGGGAAAATGCTAGTTTAAGAATTCATTCATTTCATTCGCAGTCAGCGGGCACGAGTGGGATCGAATGTCATTGTGTTTAGAGAAGGCTTCATCCAGATCCAGTTGTATGTCGTTGACCTTTACCTCCATGCAGCCATTGTAAAAGGCCGTCAGTAGTGTAGCACCAACGGGAACATCTGCACAGAAACCACATTAAATGAATTACGCCAAGACTTCCAACATCCTATATGCTTTTCATATGAGTAAAAGTATGGAAACTTCCCATTATTCATCAGTCAATGATCCATGGCAGGAAATGGCAACTTAATAGGAAACATTTCACTTCACTCCATAAACTCTTCTTCCCCTTGTTTGAGTGTTTAAGATGATGTTCACAAACTGAGGAAGGTTAGGAATATTTGCAATATGCATTAGAACAGTGGTCCCCAAACATTTCACATCAGGCCCCCCTTACTCCTGTCCACATCACCCCACCCACCCAGGGATCCGGGGCTGCAGCTCCTGGGAGGCGGGGGGAAAGAGTGTGGACAGAGGTAAAGGGGTCGTGGCTGGGGCTGGAGTCATGGCTGGGCCGAGAGCGGGGCAGGGACGGGGCTGGAACCGAAGCCAGGGCTGGGGCCAGGAGCAGAACCGTGGTGGTGGGGGCTGGCAGCTGGGGGCAAAGCTGGAGGGCTCTCCCTTCCCACCCCTCGTGGGGGCTGTCTGAGGCCCTGCCTTGCATCCCCACCCTGAACACACTCAAAAGTTTGGGGACTGCTGCATTAGAACCTTCCTCTAATCTAAAAACCTAACAAAACGGAAGATTTTCAAAATAATATATACTTTCTTGATTGGAGAGTGTTAATACATATTTCCTGGCATCCCCAGTTTTCTTGTCCTGACCTAGTAACAGATGTTTATGTATTTAAAATTCACTGCTAGAGTAATCTTTCTATCTGGCCAAAAAGCTACTCTGGATTCCAATCCACAGTTCAACAACACGGGACCCCATGAGAACTCTACAGGCTAGTTTTGTCATTTCTTCTTTCCAGTGACTTCTCTGTAAAAGTCCCACTCTTTCCATTTCTAATCTATTCAGACCTATTAAACTCAGCCAATGGTAGCCAATGATGTATTGTCCGCAAACAATACATTTACTCCATTACAAATGCTCAAGCAGGCATTACTATGAGGCATAGGGTACAACAGAGTTCTTGTGAGGTAGGTTGGAACTGATCCAAGGTCTAGTTCCTCAAAGAGATTTAGGACCGTAACTCACTCACATGATTTTAACGGGAGTTAGGCATCTAAATACCTTTGAGGATCTGGTCCTGAGCATGTTCACCAATTAGAATCAACTGGGTTAGTAGCTGGTCTCAAGAATGTCATCTCACACCCCTGCACAGCATGGCCATCTCTAAAGAACCTATAGTTGATGATCATCCAGCCTTGCCATGAAGTTTTCCAGTGATTGTGATTCTCCCATTTCTTTTGGAAGCATGATACTGTCGTGAGGCAGATTGCTCCCTCCCCCCAGTCAAGAAGAGATTAATTCCTGTGATTCCAATCAGCCCCAACCTGCTGCACTTGTGTGGCTTGTCAGGCCTGGGGGAGGGCCCTTAAAAAGGAAGAATTCAGCACATCTAGGGTGATATTTTGAAACAAGCAGAGCTAGTGTCTCTAGACATGGGTGCTGTGTTACTAACTGATGAACCATTGGGGAATGAGGCCTGCCCGAGCTCTCTGAGGAAGGAGGTGGGCTGATCTGTTTTTTTTCTGTTATAACCCCCAGGGACTAAGCCTTGGCTTCAGCAATGCAGGTGATTAGGAGCTGAAACTGCCTTTGGGGCTAGAAAGACTGTTTCCCACTCCCTTGCATGAGGATGAAGGCCCAAAGTTGGGGAGGAGGGGTGTGGAAGTATTTTCCTTTTGTTTGGACTGCTTTATATGCCCTCTAGAAGAGAGTGGACCTGCTACAAAGTATAGCCAAAGGTATGAACCCCATGCTCCAGAACCAAACCCCAGGATTGCTGTTTTCTAGAGAACCACGTATGAGGTAAGTAAGGCACCCAGGCAAGGGGGTGACCTTGAGACATAGCCTTTGACAGATATATTGCCTGCTTGAGTTTACTCTGCTGTAAGCCAAGGTGCAAAATCCCAGTAGGACTAATCTTCTCTATTCAGATTGCTCTGCTGCATAACAGACTGATACCACAGAACCCCACATGCCTCACTGAAAAATAATTTACTGAATTATTTAAAAAAAAAGTAATCTCTGTGTTACTGTGACTTTGGAGAAATGTAGCAAAGAGAGACATTACAATTAGAACAGGAGGGCTTGTGGCACCTTAAAGACTAACACATTTATTTGAGCATAAGCTTTCGTGAGCTACAGCTCACTTCTTTGGATGCATTATATGGCATGCATCCGATGAAGTGAGCTGTAGCTCACGAAAGCTTATGCTCTAATAAATGTGTTAGTCTCTAAGGTGCCACAAGTCCTCCTTTTCTTTTTGTGGATACAGACTAACACGGCTGCTGCTCTGAAACCATTCCAATTAGAAAAGCCACACACACACACACACACACACACACACACAGAGTATAAGTTTTAAACAATTTTTAATATTGATACACAGTGATGATGACTGTGAAGCTTGGTTGAGGTGGTGAAGTCAGAGGGTGGGATATTTCCCAGGGAGTGTCTTGCTCTAAAATGATAAACTAGCAATTGGCTGAGCCCTTAAGGGTTAACTCATTATTAATGTAGCCTCACACTCTACAAGGCAGCATGAATGGAGGGAGGGGAGAAAGCATGGCAGACAGACACACCGTGTGTGTGTGTGTGTGTGTGAGAGAGAGAGAGAGAGAGAGAGAGAGAGAGAGAGAGAGATGCGCATTGCTCCTTTACGTATGCTGACCCCACTCTTAAGTACACTGCCTTGTTAAGTAGATCAG
The DNA here is from genome assembly GCF_009764565.3 of Dermochelys coriacea. Taxonomy (NCBI): domain Eukaryota; kingdom Metazoa; phylum Chordata; order Testudines; family Dermochelyidae; genus Dermochelys; species Dermochelys coriacea. The sequence goes on along the minus strand of NC_050068.2, from coordinate 190,336,878 downwards.
CATGCTGAGACTGCAGCTGTTGCCAGGAAGCCCCTCCTGAGCCCTGTTGTGTGTCCCCTGCTCTATGGAAGATGGGGTAAGTGGGGTGCAGGAGCAGGGGGAGCTCCTGACATTAGTGTCGCCCCCCACCCCGCAAAGCAAGCAGGAGGCTTGGGGAGCAGCTCCAAGGCAGAGGGCAGGAGCAGCACATGGCGGGGGGGGAGGGACAGGTGAACTGCCGACAATTGATAGCCTGCTGGGCAGCTGCCACACAGGGAACTTAGGGGAGCAAATGGGGGGGGGATGCCAGTCCATCCTGATTCCAAGCCCCCACCAGCTAGCTCCAACTGGCTGCTCTTCCTGCAAGCAGTGACAAAGCAGGCGGCTGCCAAATGACTTATAAGGGAGCATTGCACAACTTTAAACGAGCATGTTCCCTAATTGATCAGCAACATAACAACGTTAACCGAGACAACTTTAAGTGAGGAGTTACTGTAGGTGTTTTGTTTAAAAAAACAAACACCACAACAACCCCAGATATTGAGTATGACTAATTCATTCACATCAATGAAAAGCAATAAAATTCACCTGGAATGCCACCTAAGTAGGTAACAATAGGTCCCTTCATTACTTGATCCAGGATGGACAGTTGTTGCTCTTGCTCAGAGTTGGTGCTATATGTTTGTGAATCAGCAGTCAGTTCAAGCAGCTGTTTGTTTACTCGGAGTCCCAGCAGCATTCTTTTGGAGGTACACAGCTTCTCTGACTCCAGCCGGGCAACAATAACGTTCTCAATAGTCACGATGATTTCCTAGGCAGCAGAATAAAAAACATTTCACATTCAACTCCAGCACTTATTGTATTTAGTTATGATGCATTTTACATTTGTAAGGAGAAACTGGAGGAAACATTACGGCCAACGTTTTTCAAAATAGGTGTCTGAAATTGGGAAATCCACTGAAGTCAAGAGAAGCTGCTGGGTTGTTCAGCGCTTTTGAGAAACCAAGCCACCTGTTTAATTGCCTAAATTTTATATTTAGGTCTCTCTCTTTAGGTATTCTTGTTAGAAAATCTTGATCTAGATTTCTGGGGTTAAATCCTGGTCCTGTGGAAGTCGATAGGAGTTTTGACATTGACTATAATGAGGCCAATATTTAACTCCTAGTATCTACTTCAGGCAGTTTAAAAAAGACTTATGTAGTCACCTTCATATACATATAAGTACATACTGCCTTCTGTCATGCTACTTGCCACAACTGGGAATAGAGGGAAATTCAAGGATAGCAAGACCTATTTATATATTGGCTTTTTTATGCAGTTCATCACTGTTTTATCGGAGCACCTTGCAAACAATTCAGCCTCACAACGCCCTTGTGAAGTACAGTAAGTAACTAGGATTAGTCCCATTTTACAGATGGAGAATGAAGACAGAGAGTTGAAGTCAAAAGAGCTATGCTGATTTACACCAGATGAGGATCTGACCCAGAGTTACTGTGATAACAGTAAGATCACCTGTGAGTTAGGGGAGTTGGAGTCTATTATGGACAAAGCAAGAGGCACTGTTTTGCCAGATACCAAGGCAAACATCACACCAGTGCCTGTGGATGGGCGAATAGTCAATGTTATGTTTATTAGCCATTCTTTGTCATTGGTAAGATTATCTGTTTTAAAAAAAAAAGAATGAAATTAATGAACCCGAAAAACACCTGCTTCAAGCATCCAAATACTGTTTGGTTATTTACAAGCATTTTCCCCCTACAATTTTATGTATATTCCCATTATGAAAAATAAGGCTAAATCTGCAGTGAGCTTTATATTTTTAGCTTTCCACAAAATTTCAAATATTAAACATATAGAAAGAGACATTTTAAGCTTAAAAACATAAGAATGGCCATACAAAGATGGGGTTTTTCCTTGCCTTTTCAGCTTCCTGGTCTTTTTTGTTATCTTTCTCACGGTCACATTCATAAGAGGGTTGTTTATATGGTTAAGCCAGAAAAAGCCTAACAGGTTGCTCATAATTTTTGCTGCTGAGCAGAAGATTGATAAACATGCACTTAACATCACATACAGGAATAGTCCCATTGCTCCAATAGGAATTCTCACATGAGTAAAAGTAATACAGGTACTAAAGTGTTCTCAAGTTCAGCAGCTAAAAGGGATGCCCATAGTTATTAACTGCTTTTTTCCATAATTTCACACTAATAGTGCACCATGTTACTTAGTATCACAATCAGCACCCACAATGTATCTTGCTCTAATATAATTCCGTATGACTGTTTCATGTGGGGCTCAAACCACTCTCAGTGACGTCAATAGCAAAACTTCCATTGACAAAATGGGAGCAGAATCAGATCCTTTAGAGATGGAAAGGACCAATTTGATCAAGTCCACCCTTGTAAAGGTCTTCGCAGAAATTACACTGATAATGTGTGAGGCCAGAACCTATGCTCGTTACTCAAGCAAAACTCCCTCTGAAATGAGTGGGAACTTTGCCTGAGGGAATCCCATACTCTTTTGCCATTCATTAGTTCAATCATCAGTCCAGCATAAAGACATGTTGGAGAAGGACGAAAAATACTTACTATAGTTTATATGAAATTCTGCCATGCCAGTGCCAGGGTAGTAGGACCCTTTCCCCACAGTTACTAAACAATGTTTGCTTTGTTTTTCTTGAATAACTTCTTTTATGCCTGAACTTCCCTGATTCATCAGGTTCCAGGCACGAATGCACCCATCTAGTCGAGGGTTAATCTGCAGAAGAGTTACATTCAGGTTTTTGTGTTGCATACAGATTTGCTCTAGAAACATTGTTAATCAACAGAGAATGAGTTACTTTACATGACAATTTATTTCTGGTGGACAGTAAAGCATAGTTCTATCAATGCCACAGATTACAGCACTGATCTTCAGAGCTGTCTTGGAATCAAATTGCTGTTTGCAGTGTTGTAAACTGCATGTGGTCCCAGGATACTAGAGAGAACAAGGTGGGTGAGGTAATATCTTTTATTAAACTTACTTCTGTTGTCGTGAGAAACAAATTTTGAGCTTACAAAGAACTCTTCTCCAAGTCTCAGAAAAGTACTCAGGCCTGGTCTACACTCCAGAGAGGTCAACGTAAGATGCCTTGTTGTAATAAACCATCAATCCAGAGTCTTTATTAAAACCATGATTTATAGTTTCTAGCAAAGTTAGGAATTTATGTTCCCAGGCTCGTCATTTGGAAAGTGTTTTGCAGCTTTCCTTTTAGGACGAGGACTGAAAGTCAGATATAGAGTGATCATTTTGTGATAAGTGTTTGCCCTTGGGTAATATGGTATTTTTGTCTTTTTATCATTGGGGGCATCATTTGGGATGAGGTACACCACATTCTGATAGGCATGGATAGGACAAGGGCCTTCCCTAGTGGGGTTCAGGGTCTGGGGTGGAAGTGATGGATTCGTCTCTTCCGGGACTGATTGTACCAGCCAATCACACCAGCCTGTGGGGCCTCCCAAAGTGCGGGACCCAGAGCGGTTGCCTCGATTTGCCCTACCCAAGGGACAGCACGGGGTAGGACCCGTGGATCTTGAAAGATATCTTGGGGGGTGAGGGTGATCATTGTAGCAGTGGAGATATGTCTGCAGGTTTTGCATCTATTCTTGTGGCAGGGTCTGGTGCTGCTTTAAGTTGAGGAGTTTTTGTCTGTGTGCTTCTGATATGAGGTTAGGGAGTTGTTTGAAGGCCAGAAGCAGAAGTTCAGGAAAGATTTCTTTCAAGATGTGGTCCCTGTGAGTATGGAATGTAATTGTTTAATGATGCCCTGTATGGCCTCCAATGTAGAGTGGTAGGTGACAACTAGGGGTGAGCGATCAGAGGGTTTTTTTTCCTGCAATGAAGCAGGTTCTCTCAGGGATGTTTGCGTGGCACATTCCATTGTGTGATCTACTTCTCCAAATGCCCCAACAACTATGTGGGTGAAACTAGACAATCACTATGCTCTCGAATGATCTTGCACAGAAAAAAAATGGTAAAAAGATAAAAACACTGTATTATCCAACGGCAAACACACTTTTTTCACAAAACAATCACTGCATTTCTGACCTCTCAGTCCTCGTCCTCCTGCACAACACTTGAAAAGAGGAGCCTGGGAGCTTAAATTCATCACTTTACTAGACTCTAAAAATCATGGTCTTAATTAAGACACTAGATTTATGGCTTATTACAAAAATCTGTAACCCACTAACTCCCCTCCACACTTTATTATCCCATCACTGGAAGCGTGTTAAGGGACCACTTCACCTTGAATAGTCTTTTTTTAGAATATATGTTAACGAGTTATGCTAAACAATCTGTTCCACTTTGTATTTAACAGTGACACTGAGTACCTACCTTTTCTAGACCTGAAGAAGAGCTGTGTATCACTCAAAAGCTTCTCCCTCTCACCAACAGAAATTGGTCCAATAAAAGACATTACCTCTCTGGTATTTTGTCACCTTCACCCACTTTGTGTCTCTTTGAAATCAAAGGCATGAAAGTACAGCTTTCAGTCAGCATGCTGAGCCAGTAAGCTTTTCCCATTTGGTACCACTAGCAATAGACACCTTCAAAATTTAAGTTCAAACATACTGTAGCCAAACTTTCTGCTTCTGCTTGGCCATGTCTGCTCCGCTACAACTGGGGGCTATGGCTATTAGTATTGTTTGTTGGCTGAGAGTTTGACTCATCAGCCCAAACAACATTTCTAGAATTATTTCACATTGGATAAGAGAATATTTATTGAAAAGCAGTTAAACATTTTTACCTTTTTGCCTTCCTGTCACACTGCAAGCAAAAATGGATTATTTAAAAAATGAAATATTGCAAGTATTTTTTTTTAGTGGACTGGTGACTTGTTTTCAAATGTAAATTATTTTCTAGTACACATGCAAGGTGTTGGATAGACATTCTTTTACACATATGAAGAACAGATACTGTATGGGCAATGGCAATGGAGGCTTCCCTCCTCTAGGGTGGAAAACAAGTTCAGTCTTCATAGTCCATTCACTTGTTGCCTCTGTGCTGACATTGCCAGTTACTTTGAGAATTACTGGGTCTGCGCGAGAGGTGGCTGCAGGGACCTACAGCTGCTGAGAAGGGTGAGTCAGGTGACTCAGGCCCCCTGTGCAGGGTGGACAGGGCAGGGCAGGGTAGAAATGAAGACTCCTTGCACTTCCTTTACCTTTCCTCAACACTTCCCACCCCTATCCCGCGCCCACACACACAAGACCAAGGCACAATGTGGCACTAAGAAAGGGAACATTTGTACAAGAGGCTTCCAAGATAACTACTGGTGGCCCTATTGCTTGGGAGTCTTAAAATGAGATTTTGAGATTAGGAAATGTACTCTCAGGCACAATCCTGCATAGGACCCTGGAAAATGGATTAGATTACCTGAGAGATCTTTAATTGCTGTGTTTCTATAATTGAAACCTGAAAATGGGTAGACCGCAAAGCTTCATGCATACTCATTTTCAAACAAAAATGTCACCAATGGTATTTTCATTTTCTACCTACATACCTCCCTGTATTTTGTCTCCCCAGTAACCACCACATAAGGAGAAGCAAACAAGAAAGCAGCCTTAACAGGAGGTATTTTTAAGTTACCAGTTTAATGAGGGTGTCGTTGACTTTGCGAGGTAATCCTGCAATGTACACCTTAGTTTCCAGGAAGCCATTTGTTGGTTTGAACAGATTTCTAGGGCTGTTAATATTCATCACTGCTTCTTTTGCTATTTTTACACTTATACTGTGTTCTAATTCTTCCACTGAGACCTAGGATTAAAAATAATATACAAAATATATAGCACTATATATGTTGAACATACTGATTACACAGGGAGGAATAGTGAGTCTTGTGTTAAGGTTGCCTAACATGTCCCGGTATTTAAAAAACAAAAACCCACCACCCAGATACCTGCCTCTCTCTCTCTCTCTTTTTTTTAAATATTTTTTAAATATTCTAATGGTTTGCAGCAGGATTATGAAACTGGGTAGAGGAATAATATTTGAAAGGCAAAGGTGTCTCTTGCTTTCCATAGGACAACCTATACTTGGTTGAATGACTGATTTTTGGAAAAACACAATTTTTCAGTTTGTGTTACTTAGTAGCATAGGTGCCAACTTCCCCTTTGCCCGATTGGGTGCTCAACCCCCACCCCGACCTCACCCCTTCTCCACCTCTTCCTGCCCCTGCACTGCTCTTATCCCATCCCCATTTCACACTTTCTCCCAAGTCCCTGCCCCTGCCCCGCCTCCTCCCCGAGCACGTGGCATCCCCGCTCCTCACCTTCCCTCCCGGAAAGTCCAAAGTGCCACCAAACAGCTGTTTGGCGGTGGCCGGGCAGGAAGTGCTGGGAGGTAGGTGGTGGAGCAGGGATGTGGCGTGCTCAGGGGAGGACGAAGCAAGGAGGGAGTGGGGGACCTTTGCTGCTGGTGGGTGCTAAGCACCTGCTAATTTTTCCCCATGGGTGCTCCAGCCCCAGACAACCCATGGAGTTGGTGCCTATGCTTAGTAGACCTCATTAGGCACTTGCTTCTAAAATTGCTCAACATTCATCCACACTGAGCATGCTCCTCTGGATCTCATTCAGCCTGCCACAAAGAACTGAACCTCCTGAGGGAACATAGACACCACCCCTCCCCCCCCAAAAAAAAATCATCTGCTGCTGTTGATGTTACCCATCAAAATACCTTTTGGTCTACAGGAAGGTGTACTGGACTGGACACCAGGAAACAATATGGCAGAACTAAATCTCATCCATTTAGGGTACATCTACACAGCAGCTGATGGGTGCTTCCAGCGCAGGCAGACACATGTCCAGCTCTGTTCAAGCTAGCATACTAAAAATAGTAGTGTGGCTGTAGCAGCACAAGTTGCTAGCTGCCCAAGTACAATCCTGCCCAACTTGGTGCTTTAAAAGGGCCAATTTCACAAAGGTGAAAACAATCATGGGCCAAATAAGCTGAGAGGAAAAATGTGAATGGATAATTGGGGCTTCTTTAACAAGACTTTACTAAATGCCCAAAAAGCCATAAACAAAGGAGAAGGCCATATTGGTTAAAAAAACAATCTGGCTTAGAAGAACCTGAAGGCAACTATATTTAAAAAAAAAACTTTAAAAATAATATGTAATAAATGGAAGAAAGGGAAGTTGATAGTACAGAATATAAATCAAAAGTTAGGAATTGTAGAAAATTGATAGGGGAAGCAAAGTGACATGAGGAGAAATCTATGGCTAGCAGAGTTGAGGACAATAATTATAAGATTTTCTTTAGTTAGGAGGCAGGAAGCCTTGATTTGATTGTTCGAGCTGCATTGGCCAACATAAAATAACAATTATGTTTGGAATAACAACCCCATGGACCACTTGCATCAGAATAAACATGTTTACACAGACAATCATGCACTAGGTATTACTTCATAGGCCCCAAGCACCGTGCAGAAAGTGGCTGTTTGTATCACAAGGAAATTCGGAAGTTTGCTAATGCTACCACTGTACCTTTCTTAACTGCCTTTAAATCTGGGATCTTTATGAAATCATTTTGAAACCTTTTTATTATTATTATTATTTTATTATTACTATTATAAAGTCGCAATTACAATTTTTTCCAACTTCACCCGAGTGTGCCAGCAATTCACAGGGTATTAGAAAATAACTTACTATATGCCACAGACCATCATTAATGGCTTTGCCACCACTGGTGACTTTTGTTCCAAGTTCATTCTTGAATTGAATCTCAATCTTCCCATCACGAAGGGCAAGCAAGAACCATGCTGTGCTGTCAGAGGATTCAGCATATAATATAACACCCTCTGTATCATATGTCCGGAAATCAAATTCTGCTGAAAATCTGTGTCATGGGAGAGGGATCACAATCATGGGAAGAGGATACATGAGACAATGAAGAGCTCAGTGCAATACATTAATAATTTAGCTATACAGGCAAATATCTCCAAATGACAACTCTGTATCCAAGCAGGTCCAATGGCTGCCTATGATTAATCATAGGCAGAATCCAGTTCCCCTTACTTTATAGCTGTGTTGTAAGAAAAAGTAAATTGTTTGGGAGGTGTTCCAGTACTATGATGAGGAGTGCCATTAAAAAAAAACTATCACAAATATCTTCTTAAATGTGCTTCATCATCACTGACTTTGAAAGTTCCACTCTTTACCCTTATTCTGTTTAGGGAATAAGATCTGTACATTAGTGGCATTTGGATGATCATGCACAAATTGTAGCTCCTTTTATTCTGTGTTTGTATAGCATCTAGTACAATGGAGTCATGGTTCATAACTAGGGATCCTAGACACTACAGTAATACAAATAATAAATAGTGGGGTTTTAGTATTATGGTAGAACCTATAGACTCTGTTGTGCTCTGGGGGCTGTACAAACATAAGAGAAGCTCTCTGCCCCAAAGAGCTTTCAGCTAAATATACAAGACAGAAGGAGGGCTTGAGGGGAAAATGAAGGTACAGAGGTGAAATGTCTTGTGAAAGGCACAGAACAGGTGGGTGGCAGAACTAGGAACAGAACGCAGGTGCCCTGATTCCAAGTTCAGATCCCCAATCACTAAACTTCATTGACTTTCAAACATGGTTCTATCAAAACTCCTTATTTTGAGTTTATAAGTAACTATTTAAGATGTTAGCTGCTAAGGACACTTTCAAACTTTTCAAAAATCTTCCAAGAGAGCATTAATTTCAGATCACCTTTGATTCATGACACAAGGGCATGTCTTAATATTGATGCTCTAAATCTGAGACACTAAAAATCACAAATGCAACAACTTCTGCTGTTGGCGCCTGCATTTTCAAGTGCCACAAGGAGCAAACTTAAATGCAATATAGAGCTTACTAACATTAGCAATCGCTGTAGGACACGGACATCTGAAGGGGAAATCCTACAAATTGATATTGGCATAAAACAAGGCACTGTGCTCCATCAGTGGCCTGGAATATTTTAGGAGCAAGCACTGGAGACCATTAGCTTCCTCAGTACTTGATGAACAGCATGCTACAGTTGGTAACTCCTACATAAGAGCAGCAGAACCATCATCTGAGCCTCATCATTTTGATTTACAACTACACACTATGAGATGCATATTCATTTCTATAACATCATCTGATTTTAAGGACTGACAACACTTTAGGGGGGGAACCTATATGAAATTTGCCTACTGTGAAATACCATAGACACTGTTTGGATCAAAATGTCCCTGCAAACGTACCATCAGTGGGGATTCTTCAGAGCAAGTTTGAGCCAGTTTGCAAGACTGGCCCCTGGGGAACTGCAATACCTCTACATCTCTGCCATCATCTTCCACATCTTTTCTCTTCCCTTCAGAGGGGGCAGCAAGATTCTGTCATTGTGAGACCCCATCTTTCTTCCTCTCCTAAGAAATCTCATTCACTCTAAAAACTGCTGAGGCCTCCATCCAGTTCATATTCTCTCCTCTCCCCCTTGATCCATTTTCCACCTTTTCCCACTCAGTCTCGGAACTGTTTTGATTCTCTTCTTCCCACGGTTTGTTTCCCTTTTGGTCCGTATATCTGTCTTGAACTGCAGCAACCAGCTGGCTGTCGCTGCACGAGGAATCTGGCTCTTCATCCACTGATGAGCTCAGGCTCAGATGCTGGTGCACTGTGTCTCCCACAGATCATACCAATGGGCTGCCTGCTCCACTATGTAGCTGCATCAGTCAGCTGCTACTGCCCCCATCTGATGGAAAGGGTTACTTAAGATCCAGCTGAGCCGATAAGTTACAGGAAGGAACTATACTAAAGATGTGGCTCATGGATATAATACGATCATTAAGTGGTGCTGTAAAGTGGTTCTAAGCACCTCACTCCTGTCTGTCCACTTTCAAATAACTCCAGCCTCCACTGAGTGCTATTACATGTAGGAACTTAAGTTAATTTGTCCTCCCCACAATGATACAAGGTATCTTATCCAGTGAGATGATGCTGTGAACTCTTCATGCAATCCACAGTCCTTCTGCCACCCTCTGGGAATTAATGGAAACAAATCCCCAGAACTTTCATGCACAGTGTTATCAATGGCAAATGCTCACCTGGTGATTTCTGGCAATCTAAATCTTAAATACAGCACAGGGATCGCTATAAATTGTTCTGCCAGGTAAAGCAATTCATAATTCTTTTCAAGATTCAGAGGGACACAAACTGGAACAGCCTGGAAATAATGAAGGGAAAAATCACCATGTCATAACTTTTGTGCAGTGATATTTCACTAACTTCAGGTCTTAGTGGCTTTTAGCTTGTTACATTTTTCTTAAGCACTTGATACCTAGTATACGTGAGTAATCTGAATACCTCAGTACAAATAAAACAATTTTATTTTTCTACATTATCCGTACATCAAAAATATAGGTTGCTAAAAATGTCATAACATAGTTTCATAGATTACAACTTTCATTTGAGTTGGTAATTACATTGTAAGTGTTTAATATTCAAATCAAGGCATACAGCAAAATTAGACCATTTCCTTTCAACCTGCATCCCTACCGCCTTATGTTAGGATTCTCTGGTCTCTTAATTTAAGCAGTTTGGTTGCGTTGATTGTTGGATGGGTGAAATCTACAACATCTAGGGTGATATGCAAAGTGGTCTTGATTTGAATAAGCACCACACTTTCCTCTGAGGCAGAACTGAACTAATATACAGCATAGTGGCAGGGGAAGTACAATGTCTCTTGATATGGTATCTTCTCTGAACACATGAAAAGTTTGGTCCTGGACACTAGTCACAACTAGTCCCAGGTAAGATTGTGAGATTAATCCCGGTGTCCTGGCCAAAATCAAATTTGGGTAATTATATTCTGCCTATTTAAACTTTTCAGCCTTCACTGGGAAAGGTATTCATTTCCTGGTCTACATTGTTGCAGAGTGTTGCTGCGTATGAAGTTTGCATACTTTCTGTATTGCAGTGGTAGACAGTGATGATTGTATATAGTGATAATAAATCAGTTTAAATTACAGTGACCAGATGTCCCAATATTATACGGACAGTCCCAGTGTTCAGGGCTTTGTCTGAAATATTACCTCCCACCCTGTCCCAATTTTTCACATTTGCTATCTGGTCACTCTAGTTCAAATAGGTCAGACACTGTATGGCCATATTGCCACTTCAGCTACTACTCAATGTGCACTGCTGTTTTTGTGTCTCTCGCCATGCCACAATGATGTCAGATGTAAAAAGACAGTTGGAACTTATTTTTGACTGAATCCCCTATATTTAATCTCCCAGCAGATATGTCCTCCACAGATGCAGCAGAACCAAAGCAATTGGGTGTGAAACACTACTGTGTGTGTTATACACATTGCACTTGGATAGTTTAACTCAGTGGCTCTCAACCTTTCAAGACTACTGTACCCTTTCAGGAGTCTGTGTCTTGCGTACCCCAAGTTTTACCTCATTTAAGAGCTATTTGCTTACAAAATCAGACATCAAAATAAAGTGTCAACACTATTACTGAAAAATGGCTTACTTTCTCATTTTTACCATATAATTATAACAAATCAATTGGAATACAAATATTGTACTTGCATTCCAATGTATAGTACATAGAGCAGTATAAACAAGTCGTTGTCTGTATGAAATTTTAGTTTGTACTGATTTCGGTAATGCTTTTTATATAGTCAGTTGTAAAACTAGGCAAATATTTAGATGAGTTGATGTACCTCCTGGAAGACCTCTACATACTCCCAGGGGTATGCGTAACCCTGATTGAGAACTACTGGTCTAACTCACAGCTAATACTACATTTCCCAAAATTCTTTGGGCTTGGTTCTCATTTAACACAATTTTCATGGTATAGCAATTCCATTGACTGTAGTGTAACAACTCATGAATTACAATATTATATGCAAGAACTGGACTTGAATTTTTTTTATACACCAGGTGGAGCACTTGGTCTGCAAAGAGGATACATCCCTTTGGGATTTTCCATGATACCGCTGATAATACAGATTTTTATTCCAATTAAAAGATCTGCAACTGGTTTCCACATACTGGGTCAGCCTCTTTAGCCTTAGTCCCAAGGGTTACTAAACCTGTCTCTCATACAACAGCATTAGGAGTAATGTTTAAGGGGGACAGAGCAGACTGCCCTCCCACTTTATTATCAGTAGGGAATGAAATTACTCCCTGTGTTGTCCAAGTATTAAAGCTTAGCAACTAAAAATACCAACTTCTAGTAAATATGTTTGAGCACACTAGCGGGCTTTGATCTTTGAAATATTTAAGCCCCCCTACATCATACTGTGGCAAAGATTTGTTTTTGGTGGAAGCTGTTTGAACACACTTACAGGTCCCAACCTGCCCGCTCCTGCCAAAGTAGTATAAAGAAAAGCCTTCATAAGAAAATGCTTTCATTGAAATCCTCTGTAGTCCCACTGTTTCTTCCACTAAAGTGTAAATTTGTAATTCCTTTTGGATGGGAAATGTATTTTTTAGCACTTGGTGAAACTATTCACTCGCTGCTTGGACCTTTTTTTTTTTTTTAAAAGTCATGACAACTGAAACTGTGCAAAACAATCAACTCAAAGTGAGCTTTTCCAGGAGTCACTCTGAGAGACTAGGTGGGAAAAGGTTCTCATGGCAAGAAAAATCTGGGAAATATGTGAACATGCTTTCAAAACGAGGCTGAGGCTCCCATGTCAACATCTAAGCCAGGGAGGGGCATGGGGTTTATTTTGGGGGATGGGGTAGAAAAGGGCTAGTTAAGGCAGATTTCTCTTGATGCTTTCTCTTGGAACTGAACCTGGACCGAATGATATCCAAATCCCTGTCAACTGAACTGCTGGATTTGCTTTGTGAAGCATGCCCCAACTCAAAGCCTGCAGCAATTTTGAAACTGGCTTTGGTACTTTTCCTAATCTACCTCATCCTGTCATGGAGAAACACCCAACTCTGTAATTTCCCTAGCAAGCTCATATTGTGCAGTTTTACCTCGCAGTGCTTCCTGTCCTTAGAAAGCTTGAACCCTTTCTTGCCATCACAATAGCAGGAATAGCTTCCTGGAGAATTTACACACTCTTGCGCACAAGTGTTTTCAGCACATTCATCCACATCTGCAGTGAAATGGAAGCACATTGCATGAGACTTAGACTGAACAATAATTTAATGTTCTAAAGACAAGTACATTAAGTTAATGCAACAATGGGCAAGACAGTTCTGTATTGGAATGTGAATCCTGTCGGTGGTGGTGGTGATGTATTAAAGGGCTCTCTCCAGCCTGAAACTTACATTGCCTTCTGGATGAACAACCCCAGCAAATCTGATATGGAAACCGTGCAGCGAGCCAGGGCAAGGCTGAACTGATATGTGAGAAGCTGCAAAGCTGAGCTGCATGGCTGAGAATTACAGAGGAATGCAGAAAAGGAACTGACATAAATGAACTCCTGCCACCTGTCTATCACTACTACCTGTTCTGGGCCACTCTCCTCTTGTTTCACCTAGGGTCTCACAAGCTGCAAGAGTTACTACAGCATACATGGCAATTGTGTGGAGCAGAGACAGTCTGTTCACATAAGGCCAAAATCAGTTCCTTACAGTCCCATCTGAGGGAGAGGTACCTCCTCTTACTGACGTCGTAATCTTCCCAAGCTGCAAAGTCCAGACAGCTTAAGTGGAGTCTATGGAGATCAATTTAGGCTGATTAAAAGCAAAAACCACTTGGCTATTAAGTAGCTAAACCTACTACCTTTTTCATGTTGTTGGCTATGTGCAATAAATAACGTATTAAAGAGAGGTTGTGTGAAAGGCTAATTTAATTGTTACATTTCTAATATGAAAAACACACAAGCTCATGAGGTGAGAGGCTCTGTAGCCATGAACTAAGGGCAATGTATAAAGAAATTTTGCAATGCTGGTTCTGAAGTGCACTGCCCTTTTGATGTAAATAAATGATAGTCTGCTAGTAAATATATTTTTAAAACATGATTTGGTTTTGTACCATGCTAGGTTTTTTTAAAAAAAATTAAAATCGCATTTTTAGTTGCTTAAAGAAAATTCATGATCTCCTCTTCAAGTTCTACTTTATAAAGTATTGTATTGGGTAGAAGCAGAAACTAGTTCCCAGGATTCCTGGCTTCGATTCTAGCACTTGACACTGTCTCACTGAGTGACCTAACACATCATCATTTAACCTCTCTGTGCCAGAGGTTCCCCATAATTTACATGGCAGATACTTCCTTAGTGTGTTGAAAGGACTAACCAACTAATGCTTGTGAAGGGTTTTGAGATGCTTGGAGGAAAGGCCTATTAAAATGCCTAATCTTATTGTCTTTGCTGTTTGTTTAGGTCAACAAGGGCCTGTTTAGGAAAAACTCTCAGTTCAGGAAGGATAAAGATGTGTGGAGCTGAAGATACGACCAATATCTAAGTTAAACTGTAGTGGGCTTAGGTCATTCTTTAAAACAACTTCTATTGTGTTTTAAACCCCAGGTTTGATTCACCTCCAGGATTCTGGCAATGCAAGCTGCAGCCCCAGAGCTGGTATGTCTGCTTGGAGGGGTAGGGGGTGCAACAAATGCTAGCCTCCAGCAAGACCTGCTTTGCCAGGGTGTCTGTAGTGGGCTGGTGCAGCCACACAAGTGGTTGAAAGGGGATAAGCTGAGTCAGTACCTATCATAGGCAGTTTCTACTGTAGGGATGTTTATGAACCCTGACTGGATTTTACAGCTGCTTTCCATTCAGAGAACCCCCAGAAGAGGGAGATGCTGATACTGCAGCAGCCCTCTCCAGGGGGCAAAGGGAGGAGAATCCTACCTCCTCCCCTTGCAGCAACTACCACTATAGTTAGTGTGTGTGTGTGTGTGTATAGTTAGTGTGTGTGTGTGTGTGTGTGTGTGTGTGTGTGTGTGTGTGTGTGTGTGTGTGTGTGTAACTTTGACTTCACTGATCCACGGGAATGAATCTGGCCCTTCAACATGACAATGGAAACATACATTTTGCCAACCTTTAGACAGGCTAAATTGCTGTCCATCTGCATAACCCTGTCTTTAGACTGGTTTTGATGACCCATATAATGTGGCTATAACAATTCTGAAAGCTTAACGGCATTACATCCTAAGTAGGAAGTGCTTTTGTTAATATCTGTAGTCTCACAACCTTTCAGGATCCCAATTTTAACAGTAAAATTACACTTGAGAACCCCACACAACCTACATGTACACAAGAGGGAGGTGGGGAAAGTATTTCAGATTGTTCCTTGAAACCACAGTTGTTGTTTTTTGTTTTTTTCTTTTTAATCCCAGTATACACAGTAACAAATCTGTTAGCATCCTCTCTTTAATCCCACAGTAATTGGGCAAGGGAGAGCAGATAACTTTTACACAATAGCAAGGATTTTGTAATCAGACAAGGCACCAGACAGTTGCACAAAGACATGGAGTAAAATGCTCACTGCCAGCAAAGAACTATTTTAAAGTCTGTGTGTGTGTGTGTGTGTGTGATAATAAAAAGGCAGTATCTGCAGGTC
This sequence comes from Dermochelys coriacea, assembly GCF_009764565.3. NCBI lineage: Eukaryota > Metazoa > Chordata > Testudines > Dermochelyidae > Dermochelys > Dermochelys coriacea. The sequence goes on along the minus strand of NC_050068.2, from coordinate 190,321,374 downwards.
ACCATTTGTGTTTACAGCATTCCCTGTGCTATGAAGAGCTTGTGTGTAAACTGCAGACATGGTGAATTTCTTCCTAAGGTAAAATCCTAAAAGTTCATTTTTTTCACCAGTTGGAATTTCATTATTTCCACTGTATATGGCAAACATTAAAGCTGGTGGAACAAATTAAAATGATCCATAATCAAATCTGCAAATACTCAAATATTTTTTTTAAAAAAAGGCTAATTAGACATTTGAATATTTGTACAGTGCCTTTTCACAGCTCTACCACTAGCTAAATATATATTCACCTTCAGCATGAATAGTTACGGTAACTTTCTCTGGAGCAAAAAGAAAAGGAGTACTTGTGGCACCTTAGAGACTAACGAATTTATGAAGTGAGCTGTAGCTCACGAAAGTTTATGCGCCAATAAATTTGTTAGTCTGTAAGGTGCCACAAGTACTCCTTTTCTTTTTGCGAATACAGACTAACACGGCTGCTACTCTGAAACCTATCTCTGGAGGGATGCTTTCTTCCACACACACTCATTTCATAAAGAAATGTTCTTCTCTGCCCAGAAAAAGGTCTGAAGGGACAATGTTCTGACAAACTGTAGATTAGATTGCATGGAGGAGGTGTAAATTGGGGAAGGGGAGAGGAATGGACCATTTTTTAAATGGCAGTCTCAGGTCCCAATATTTTGAGTGAATCCCTCCAGTCTTCTATTTGCACCCTTTATGAAGAGCAGTCAGACTGACTCAATATCAATGAGCACCCAACATTTGAATGATAGTAACATAAAATGTGGTCGCAAAAAGAAAAGGAATACTTGTGGCACCTTAGAGACTAACAAATTTATTTGAGCATAAGCTTTCGTGAGCTACAGCTCACTTCATTGGATGCATTTGGTGGAAAATACAGAGGGGAGATTGATATACACACACAAAGAACATGAAACAATGGTTTTTATCATACACACTGTAAGGAGAGTGATCACTTAAGATGAGCAATCACCAGCAGTGGGGGGGGGGCGGGGGGGAAGGAGGAAAACGTTTCATGGTGACAAGCAAGGTAGGCTATTTCCAGCAGTTAACAAGAATATCTGAGGAACAGTGGGGTGGGGGGGGGATAACATGGGGAAATAGTTTTACTTTGTGTAACGACTCATCCATTCCCAGCCTCTATTCAAGCCTAAGTTAATTGTATCCAGTTTGCAAATTAATTCCAATTCAGCAGTCTCTTGTTGGAGTCTGTTTTTGAAGTTTTTTTCTTGAAGGATAGCCACCCTCAGGTCTGTAATCGAGTGACCAGAGAGATTGAAGTGTTCTCCAACTGGTTTTTGAATGTTATAATTCTTGACGTCTGATTTGTGTCCATTTATTCTTTTACGTAGAGACTGTCCAGTTTGACCAATGTACATGGCAGAGGGGCATTGCTGGCACATGATGGCATATATCACATTGGTAGATGTGTAGGTGAACAAGCCTCTGCTAGTGTGGCTGATGTGATTAGGTCCTATGATGGTGTCCCCTGAATAGATATGTGAGCAGAGTTGGCAACGGGCTTTGTTGCAAGGATAGGTTCCTGGGTTAGTGGTTCTGTTGTGTGGTGTGTGGTTGCTGGTGAGTATTTGCTTCAGATTGGGGGGCTGTCTGTAAGCAAGGACTGGCCTGTCTCCCAAGATCTGTGAGAGTGATGGGTTGTCCTTCAGGATAGGTTGTAGATCCTTGATGATGCGTTGGAGAGGTTTTAGTTGGGGGCTGAAGGTAATGGCTAGTGGCGTTCTGTTCTTTTCTTTGTTGGGTCTGTCCTGTAGGAGGTAACTTCTGGGTACTCTTCTGGCTCTGTCAATCTGTTTCTTCACTTCAGCAGGTGGGTATTGTAGTTGTAGGAATGCATGATAGAGATCTTGTAGGTGTTTGTCTCTGTCTGAGGGGTTGGAGCAAATGCGGTTATATCGTAGAGCTTGGCTGTAGACAATGGATCGTGTGGTGTGATAGGGATGAAAGCTAGAGGCATGTAGGTAGGAATAGCGGTCAGTAGGTTTCCAATATAGGGTGGTGTTTATGTGACCATCGCTTATTAGCACCGTAGTGTCCAGGAAGTGGATCTCTTGTGTGGACTGATCCAGACTGAGGTCGATGGTGGGATGGAAATTGTTGAAATCATGGTGGAATACCTCAAGGGCTTCTTTTCCATGGGTCCAGATGATGAAGATGTCATCAATGTAGCGCAAGTAGAGTAGGGGCATTAGGGGACGAGAGCTGAGGAAGCGTTGTTCTAAGTCAGCCATAAAAATGTTGGCATACTGTGGGGCCATGCGGGTACCCATCTAAGTGCTGCTGATTTGAAGGTATACATTGTCCCCAAATGTGAAATAGTTATGGGTGAGGACAAAGTCACAAAGTTCAGGCACCAGGTTAGCCATGACATTATCGGGGATAGTGTTCCTGACAGCTTGTAGTCCATCCTTGTGTGGAATGTTGGTGTGGAGGGCTTCTACATCCATAGTGGCTAGGATGGTGTTTTTAGGAAGATCACCGATGGATTGTAGTTTCCTCAGAAAGTCACTGGTGTCTCGAAGATAGCTGGGAGTGCTGGTAACGTAGGGCCTGAGGAGGGAGTCTACATAGCCAGACAATCCTGCTGTCAGGGTGCCAATGCCTGAGATGATGGGGCATCCAGGATTTCCAGGTTTATGGATCTTGGGTAGCAGATAGAATACCCCAGGTTCTAGGGGTGTGTCTGTGCGGATTTGTTCTTGTGCTTTTTCAGGGAGTTTCTTGAACAAATGCTGTAGTTTCACGCTTTCTCAGCTTTCGTCTCCTAATGCCCCTACTCTACTTGCGCTACATTGATGACATCTTCATCATCTGGACACATGGAAAAGAAGCCCTTGAGGAAGGGCTCAAGGCCTACAGGACAGGCCCAACGAAGAAAAGAACAGAACGCCACTAGCCATCACCTTCAGCCCCCAACTAAAACCTCTCCAACGCATCATCAAGGATCTACAACCTATCCTGAAGGACGAGCCATCGCTCTCTCAGATCTTGGGAGATAGACCAGTCCTTGCTTACAGACAGCCCCCCAATCTGAAGCAAATACTCACCAGCAACCACACACCACACAACAGAACCACTAACCCAGGAACCTATCCTTGCAACAAAGCCCGTTGCCAACTCTGTCCACATATCTATTCAGGGGATACCATCATAGGGCCTAATCACATCAGCCACACTATCAGAGGCTCGTTCACCTGCGCATCTACCAATGTGATATATGCCATCATGTGCCAGCAATGCCCCTCTGCCATGTACATTGGCCAAACTGGACAGTCTCTACGTAAAAGAATGAATGGACACAAATCAGACGTCAAGAATTATAACATTCAAAAACCAGTTGGAGAACACTTCAATCTTTCTGGTCACTCGATCACAGACCTAAGAGTGGCTATACTTCAACAAAAAAGCTTCAAAAACAGACTCCAACGAGAGACTGCTGAATTGGAATTAATTTGCAAACTGGATACAATTAACTTAGGCTTGAATAGAGACTGGGAATGGATGAGTCATTACACAAAGTAAAACTATTTCCCCATGGTATTTCTCCCCCCACCCCACCCCCCACTGTTCCTCTGATATTCTTGTTAACTGCTGGAATTAGCCTACCTGCTTGTCACCATGCAAGGTTTTCCTCCTTTCCCCCCCCTGCTGTGGGTGATGGCTTATCTTAAGTGATCACTCTCCTTACAGTGTGTATGATAAACCCATTGTTTCATGTTCTCTGTGTGTGTGTATATAAATCTCTCCTCTGTTTTTTCCACCAAATGCATCCGATGAAGTGAGCTGTAGCTCACGAAAGCTTATGCTCTAATAAATTTGTTAGTCTCTAAGGTGCCACAAGTACTCCTTTTCTTTTTGCGAATACAGACTAACACGGCTGCTACTCTGAAACCTCTCCTTACAGTGTGTATGATAAAAACCATTGTTTCATGTTCTCTGTGTGTGTATATCAATCTCCCCTCTGTATTTTCCATCAAATGCATCCGATGAAGTGAGCTGTAGCTCACGGAAGCTTATGCTCAAATAAATTTGTTAGTCTCTAAGGTTCCACAAGTACTCCTTTTCTTCTTGCGAATACAGACTAACACGGCTGCTACTCTGAAACCCGTCATAAAATGTGGTGATTGATATACCCATAGAAGAGGATAGAAAGTTGTTTTATACATTGTAGCAATTGTAACAGCCCTGGTTGAGATACCCCTACTGGACCCTCACGAGGCTGCTGTGTTAGACCCACTTGCTGGGCCTGTGTGCCTTGAAGCTCCTCATGATCACAGGGTAGGCTCCAGCTACCATCTCTGGCTGCAGACTCTCTGGCACAGACTCTGTCTCGTACCCCTGCATGGAGGATGGACCCCACAACCCAGTTGCACTAGGTCCTTAGCATGAGTGCTGACCCCTAAGACACTTCAGTAGCTTAAGCAAAACCCTTCCCTAGAGCTCAGCCTTGTGAGTAGTCAGCCACTGGTTTATAGTTCATCCGTTCAGCAATATGTGATGATTGAAGCAAACAACACAGACTTTGCAGAGGGATTTCTAACCCACTCACTCTTTACTTTACACAGCACAAGAGATACACAGATCTAGGCAAAACATTGAACACCTGGACACCATTCCTCAATTTCCTCATCACCTTTGAGCATTCTTTGGGATTTCAGCTGGTATCTTTCCAGGGTTCCGAGTCCCCGGTATTGAATCTCCACCAACTCAGGGCTTTTTCCCCCCAATTACTGGATCTTTCCCTGACCCCTGCAGTCAGTATCCTTCACCTTCAGTTGATCTGCAATCAAAAAGCTTCCCTTTTCAGTCCCTCCTCAGCCTTTGGGTATGACTACACAGCAAAAAAACCCAACAACCTGCAGCAAAGAGTCTCAGAGCCTGGGTCAACTGACTCAGGCTTGCAGGGCTAAAGACAGCAGTGTAGATGTTTGGGCTCGGGCTGACCCTCTAGTCTACACTGCTATTTTTAGTCCTGCAGCGCAAGCCTGAATCGGTTTCACCTGGTTTGAGACGGGTGTACCCTCCGTGTCTGTAAACCCCCTCTGTGTCACATCCTGCGTCTTTGTTCCCTTCCACTGCTCCAAACCCCAATTTCTGCAAAGCACATAAGATAACTGGATTCTCTAAACTTTAGCCAGCCCCTTGTTCTAAGGTGCTCCCATTTGAATGGGAACTGTTTTAAGTTAACAACTCTCTATTGTCCTTGATCTGGGAGAGATGGTAGCAGATGTCTGATTCCACGTTCATGGAGGCATTTAATGATGCAACAATTTCATAAAATCAACTAGAATTTGTAAGTTACATGTAGACAGAATCCCCAAATTGTCACAGCAGCTATTTTAAAAAAAAAAAAGAAAGGGGAAAAAAAACTTTTACCTTCACAATTCTTTGAAGTTGAATTATATGTGTAGCCTTCTGCACATTCACATTTATATTTGCCAGGGATGTTCTTGCACTGTGCTGTTCCACAGATGTTTGGACGTATCATACATTCATTCCTGTCTATAAATTCAGAAGTGTTACTGAGAATAAAGTTTTTTCTCATGACATTTTACCCTGCCTCAAGATTGTAAGGGCAAAAAAAAAAAAGGCTCACAATTCCAGCGGTTCTTGCTAGGTTTGGCATAGTCTCCTTTGTAAAGGAGACTTCCAGAGGATTCTGCAGGGAATTTTACCTTGCCCCCAGGTGAAGTCTCCTGCATACCTTGATACTCTGTAGGCTGTACTATGGATCCAAGGAAAAGGGGCAAGTGTGTCAGAGGAAAAAAGTAGCATAAATGTGTTTACTGTAATGCTTTGCTCATCATTCCTGATTGAGAGCTAGATTGTGCAGCTGTTACTCATATTGGTGAGCCCTCATTAATGGCAGGTAACCTCTCTGGCTTCAGAGGGACTACTCGTGTGAATAACGGCTCACCACCATGAGCCAGGGGTGCACAGTCTAGCTCTAAAGCAGGGGTGGGTAAACTTTTTGGCTCAAGGGTCACATTGGGGTTGCAAAACTGTATGGAGAGCAGGGTAGGGAAGGCTGTGCCACCGCAAACAGCCTGGCCCCCTCCCACTTCCCACCCTCTGACTGCGCCCCTCACAACCCATGAACCATCCAACTCCCCCTACTCCTTGTCCCCTGATCGCCCCCTCCTGTGACCCCACCCCCTCTCCAACCCCCCGCTCCTTGCCCCCTTACCATGCCGCTCAGAGCAGCAGGAGCTCGCAGCCACGCTGCCCAGCTGGAGCCAGCCACACCGCCGCGCTCCCCGGCAGACGTGGCAGGCCAGAGCGCTGGCAGCGCAGTGAGGTGAGGCTATGGGGTAGGGGCCGGGGACTAGCCTCCCCAGCCGGGAGCTCAGGGACCGGGCAGGATGGTCCCGTGGGCCAGCTGTGACCTGCGGGCCGTAGTTTGCCCACCTATGCTCTAAAGGATTAAAAGTATATGAACAGGCTCCATTCAACCAACTTGTGAGCCTGCATTTGTCAGACGGCAGTATTGCAATGGGCTTATATAGGAGTCATGGTGTCATTGATTATTTGCGTCCACAAAAGTACATGCACTAACCAGGAGGCAATGAAAGCCAGCCTAAAAGTTTGTCCCTTTACATCCTCTCAAGATGGTATCCATAGCGATTAGTGCAGCTCAACAGAAAAATTTTGACTAGTAAAGAAATGCAATACTAGAATGAGGTAAGCTATTTTCTTGCCAAAATGCCATCAATTTTTTCTGCTAACTATATTAACATATGCCCTTTACCTGGAATTTTATTCCAAACTAAAGACTTAAATCTATAGTCAATAAAAAGGCCTTTGTGCTACACCCAGGAAGTAAGTATAGTGATGCAATGCTGCACAAGCCTTTCCCCATATAAAGAGTAGGATGACTAGATAGCCAGTGTGAAAAGTCGAGATGGGGTGGGAGGTAATAGGTGCCTATATAAGAGAAAGTCCCGATATTTGGGGCTGTCCCTGTAAAATCTGGACATCTGATCATCCTAATAAAGAGCATCTTCAGAATTCATTAATATTTTCCTTTCAAGTGAAGGAAACCAAAACTCACAGAGTGAAATCCAATCAAAGCCACAGATTTTCACAGACTTGGTTTCCGCTAAGAATGTTAACTGCCCCTTGCATTCTAGAAACTTGACTTGGGCTATGAAATGGTTTAAGTCTGGGATTTGTAACCCAAGCCCCCAGGTTTCATGTAAAAAGGTTTACACAACCCTAGATTTGGGCATATCAATTGGAATCACACATGCATCAGATGGCAGAATTTGGCTCAAAATAGGAGGGGAAAATTTAAAGGAACAGTAGCTATAGTTCAGCCTAACTTTTCTAACTGGTAGTATCCAAACATAATTTCTTTACATACAATAGTATTTTAAGTGTCTTTTCTTACCCCTGCAGTCCTGTTTATTTGGAATCATGTAGTATCCATCATCACAAAAACAACGGTAGCTTCCAGGAAAATTAATACACCTGTGGCTACAACCGCCATTTTTATTTGCTGGGTCTTCACATTCATTTACATCTAGAAGATATAACAGAATATACCCTATATACTATTGTAGTAATTTCTGTACAAGTCATGTGAAGTATCTACTACTACTTGTGAAGTATCATTTAAAAACTCATAATTTGCTGATCAGTAATATCATAGCGGTAGCGTTATATGTGAAGTTATAAACTGAAATCATGACTAAAAATGTATTTTCCAGATAAATTTGGAGAGTGGTCAAATCAGTCCCTTGGAGACAAAAGGCAAGCCGATGCCTCAGCCAGGTGCACACAAGACTGATGGACAATTACCAGCAAAGTGACCATCTTTGGCAGGGAAGAGGGTAGGGGCAAAAATCTACATCTTGGCAAAGAAACAGCGTAGAGTTTCCTTCGACACAGGTGAGAGAACTTTGCTTTGACTCTAATATAGTTTAAGTTAATCACCAGTAGCATTTTTTCTTTATTTTTCTTGTAAACATGTCTGACTTATCTTTCATTACTTGTACTCACTTAAGATCTCTCTCTCTCTCTTCGTAGTTAATAAACTTGTTTTATTGTTTTATCTAATCCAGTGTGTTCAAATTGAATTATCTGGGTAACTTCATTTGGGGTAAAAAGTTGTGCATGTAATTCCCTTAAAGGAATAATGGACTCAATATATCTGTACTGTCTGTTACACAGGGCTTTGGAGCGGAGCCTGGAGCTGAAGCGTGGAGCAGCTCCAGAGCAGTGGAGCTGCAGGTTTTTGCCTGGAGCCGGAGCGGAGCCGGAGCACAGCTCAAAAGCCCAGTCTGTCCAGGAGAGGGCTGGGCAATACAGGACATGTATTTCTGAGGGGAAATCTGAGACTGGGAGTGTGTTGGGATCACTCTGTGGTAAGCTTTAAGACTGATAAGAGCCAATGTGTAGCTGGCTGGCTAAAGCACATACAGACATAGCTGGAGGCAGTTTGTGAGCAGTCCAAGTTAGAGGCTACAGCAGCAAGGCATTGTGAAGGACATGCCCATCCCCAGATTACAGACCTGGAGTAACACAGCAACTCATTGGTCTGTATTGTGCCCTGGTATGTCACAGAAGGGAAACGGGGGAAAGGGGAGCCCAAAAAATCTTAATCTAAGAGAGGCTATTTGCTGCCTCATTTATCTATTTAAAGATATGGTACTGTTAATAATGCTCTAATTTCAGCCATAGTAATGGTTACTACCATCATAGTCATAAAATGGATTGTACCTTCTTCACATCTCTCTCCTTGCCAGCCTGGTTTACAGACACAAGAGTATCTGGCTTGCCCGTCGATGCATTCCATATATCCATCTTCATTACATGGTAGAGGGTTACATTGGTTTGAAATTTCTGTGTGTGCACAGGGGGGAAAAAAGTTCATTTTTACACTCCGCCTTTCCATAATCTTATTTCCTTCCTCCTTTCCTTTGATAGTCACCATTCACAAGAAGGAAAAAGCTTGCCATACAAGAAAAAACATCCACATAGCACATGCCCTTCTATTAATTCTGCCCAGAGGTAAGTTATCTCAAAAGTTACAACGCACTTTGTCCCCTTTGGCAGCTAGTCCAAAGACAACATTACCAGTTATGGATCAGTAACATTTTCCCCCCACCAAGAGAAGACCATTATGAAATGAATTGCTCATGGAAATTGGTATACAGTGCTTGTTATTACTGGGTGCAGATTGGTCCAGGTTGGTAATAGCAGCAAGCCACTACCAAACAAAGGCTCTTCAGTGGCATAGGTAAATTAACCTAGAGGTCTCAGTTCAGTTCTTAGTGAATAGCTGTCTGCATCAATCATCATCCCAGTTGTCTCAGCAGAGGCCAAGGTCTGAAAGGTACAGAGACTAATTCCTTTGTCATGCTAGAGGTGGCACATTTTGCGTGGAAGTTTACAACCCTGCGGCCAGTGCCGTACATGCTCCATTGACAAACTGGAAACTTCACTTCCCAGTGCTATCCAACTGGCAGCTTTCACTAACTTTAAATTCACTTACAAAAATCAAAAACTGGAGCATGGAGAGGAATCGAGAAGTCTCTGTGCATGCCTGCGTGGCAATGTAAAGCGAAGTGCAACATGCCTACCACAGGGAGAACACAGCCTATTGTTTTACTCTGTACTCCCCTAAGTTGGTAGGTAAGTTTATATAAATTCACACATCTGGGGACAAAGGTCAATGCTAAGTATAGTACAATAAAAAAGTAGGGCAAAACTCCCTGACTAAAGCAGGTGGATCTATGTTGACTTTAATGGAGTACATCTATTTTCACCGGGTGAATTTGGCCTAAAGTCTGTAAACTCACTTTTGATTAAATACCATAATTTAAGATTCATTCTTCTGGCCATCCCACACTTCAGGTCTATGGTTTCCTTTTCCTCACCCCTTCCTCACCCCCCAACTCTAACCAGTTACTTATATTTGTGGAGCTGATACACTCCTATGATCTTATTTCACTGTAAAATACTAATTGTGGTAGGGATGGGAGTATTTTGTATTATCTGTTGTTGTATGGTATGAAGATTGTGTAAGGTTGATTAAGACATCACTGCAAATTGAGCAGGTGGATTTAGCTAACCATGCCAGATTGCATTGATGTTTATCTTTGCTAAGAAGGCTTGGACTTCAGTAATAGTGAGTGGTTTACAGACCAGGTTGGAAGTGGATTGGCAGAACGCAATTATGCTACACTTGCCCACATTATGCATAGCCGAAGCCCAGTTAGTCCCCCTGACTTTCATATGAACTCAAATTAAAAATGAAAGGATAAAAATGAGGACACATGGCAAAGTTAGATGTAGGCAAAAATTTTCAAAAGCTCCTGTGTTCGATTTTCCAAAGTGACTTTGGCACTCGGAGCCAGATTTACAAAAGTATTTAGGCACCTAAACATGCAGATAGGAGCCAGTGGGCTTTATCAAAGTGTTTAACCTATGTAGATGCTTTAGAAAATCATATTAGGCGCCTAAATATCTTTAAAAATCTGGCCATTAGGCACCTAGACCTCATTGAAAATTAATGGATCTTATATTCCTGAGTGCCTAAGTCACTTCTGAAAACAGGACAGAGGCTTCTAATAGCCAGATTTATAAGGAAATGTAGGCATCTATAGATGCAGAGATTAGGTATGTACTGAAATTTTCATAAGTGCCTAGGTGTCTAACTCATGAGAGTTGGGCGCTTGTGAAATCCCAGTATGCGCCTATCTGTAACTTAGGTTCCTAAATACTTTTTAAAAATCTGGCCCCTGGAAGCATTTGAAAATTGTACAAGTTATCTTTTTACTTACTTTTTTAAAACATTTTGTTTTGGCATTTGCTACTTTGCCATGTGGAACCATATGAGGATTAAAATTAATATCTAGGTGTCCTCATGGGAGAGTGTTCAGCAACATTAAATGTTCACACACCTCTGTAGCGCCCTACCTTGCCCTGCCCCCCAAGCCTCCAATGGGGGGGGAGGGGATGAATGAGAATACACTTTAATTTGTGACTGCAGGCATGTTGGCAGAGTAATCTAGAAAGTGTGCTCATCTGTGGCAGTGTGTAGTGTAATTATTAAGGATTCTTTTTTGCCCTCATTTCCTCTCAAGGACAAACACAGGGATGGGTGCTTAAGGATAAATATATATTCAGACTGGAAACTCTTTCAAATACCTAGGCAGGGTGGTGTGCACTTGTGAACAAGCAGATCAAGCTGGACACAAGTAGAGGAGTGCGCTAAATTTGGTAATGGGCTGATGCAAAATATTCCCTTGTGATTTTGGAGGAATTGTGTCCTTTCCACAGCTCTTCTGGGGTTGCACAGCGGTATGCTGTTTCTTACTCTACTTCTGAGGGAATTTTGTGCCACTGCGCACACGCAGAATTCATGTGTCCTGCAGAATTTTATTTTTTTCTGCAGAAAATACTTTCTGCCCTAGAAGTGTTGCAGTTCTGCCTTTCTCCCACCAGAGGCCACTGTGGCACCAGAACAGCCAACAGCATGAATGCAGCAGGCTGTTCTGGTGCCACAGTGGCCTCTGGTGGGCAAAAGGCAGAACTGAGGCACTTCTGGGGCAGAATGTATTTTCGTGTGGGGGGGGGAGTTGTGTGTGCATGCAGTGGCACATAATTCCCCCAGGAGTAGAAATTCATCACAGTACCTGGCCCATGGAGCCAGATTAGGATAGACAAAGTGGGGCACACGGGGCTGCTGGGGGGTCACAGACAGCGGTTCAGAATGGCTAGTGGGGGGACAGACTCAGGTGCTAGTGGGGTGACAGCATTGAGCCAGGGGCTGAATGGGAGTGGGGCTGCAGGGACACATGGGGATGGGGCAGGGGGCTGCAGGGACCCATCAGGATGGGGGAGATGTGGGGACAGGGATGGATGTGCCTGCCAAATGGGAGAGGTTTGGGATTAGCCAGGGTCTGCATGGGCGAGGCTCCCCAACAATCCTGCCCCCCCCAAAAAAAACCCCCTGTTCCATACTTCTCCCATCCACACCAAACAACCCTCCAGGTTCACTCCAGGCTCCTACCCTCTCCCTCAGCACCTCTGTCCCCCTGACACCCTCAAGCCTTTGCACTGTGTCTGATGGGTGCAGGAAATATAGTTCTGTGTTGTAATTTAAATGAATTACTCCAAGTTCTAAATTAATATGCCTAGTAAGGAATCTATTGGTCAATTTTTTTTATCAGAATCTTTTTTTTTTGGGTCTATATTGTTAGACATACTTGCTGACATATATTTTGAAATAAATTCCCAAAATAATTGAAACTGTCCTGATTATATTGTGTTATTTTTGACAAATGAAATTTGCAGAATTTTAAAACATTGTGTGCAGAATTTTTAATTTTTTGGCGCATAATTTCCCCAGAGTATTACTCAAGAGTGAGAGTAAACTCTACTATTTTGAATGTAATTTTACTTTCTAGATAACTGTATTATGAGCTAAAATACAAGTTACTTTTTTCTTACTAGGTGAACTGCTCTGTATAGGGGCAGGGTGTATGCTTAAACCCAAATCAGTATTAGATACACCATAACTCTGTTTTCAGTACTGTTTGTGAAATTTATATCACAAATTCTTACCTTTAACACAGGTTCTCAGGTCACTTGAGGAATCTGGAACAACATCAGTAATCCTGAAAATCCCTGCTCGATGAGAGCCGAGGCAGCCTGTAAATACAGACCAACACAATCTGCTTATGGGCCAAACACCCATTTAAACTGAAATCATCACAACAGAAATTAAGCACTGCACCTTCAAAGAGCCTATTCTCACAGTTTGAGCTAGAAAACCAGTTGACACATTAAGGACACCTGATCACAGCCTCACATTCTGAATGGCTCAGTCGGGTTCTAACTGTACAGAAGAGCTGGTGAGCTACTGCACATCAGAATTCAAAAGTAAAACACCCAGCTATTGCTGCTGGAGTAACTCAACTGATAGTATGCAATTGGGAAGAAAGCCCTCAGTATCATACAAACTCTATGATAAAGTACAGCACAAAAGAGGTGTGGTTTTTGTGGGTTGAGGGGGATTGGTACTTACTTAAATATTTGGGGTAAAAATATTCCTGTAAAAAGAATAAGAGAAGTTTAGTAAGTTTCAAGATAATTGGAATTATTATAAACTGTTAACTAGATCTTTACTGAATGGTATTTGTGCTGTAATTGAAAAAGGAGGTCCATCAATTATCATTTTTATTCATCTGTGGAGTCAGCTAGGAATATTCTATAAAACTTGCTTTTAGATTCAAACACAGGCCTCCAGATTACCAGGGGGAGGGAGTGGCAGAAAAAAAAATAGGTGAGGAATCCTCTCCCTTTACGGTTCTGCTCTCCAAGAGGGAGATCAGGATTCATCAGGGAATAGTATTTCTCTCCCTGAGTCAGAGAGGGAGAAAGGACCAGTCTGCCACTTGCTGAGTCAGCACACACTATGGAGGCCCCAAAATCAAGAGGTGCAAAATTGTTTCTTGTATTGCTTATGCCTAAAAGTCCTGTACAGAGTGGCAGTCCAAGTCATACATTACAGGCAGATAAGATCTAAAAGAGAAGTAATTCAGACTTTTCAAAGGAATCTTGACCTGTCTTTTTGTAGACACAAGTGCCTGATTTTCAGGTGCAGTCAGATACTTGGTCACCTAGAAGGAGATTTTCAAAGGCATAAAGGACAATTAATGGGAGCTGGACACAACTGTCCTTTCTGCCTTTGAAACTCTCCCCCCTATATGGCAAGATTTTCACCCAAAATTAATTCTGGAAACAAAATTGCACCTAAAAATGACAGGTACTAAAAATATAGCTTTGAACATGTATATATATTTAAAATGAAATGGGAAAATATTTTGGCTTTTTATTTAACTAAGTGGTAAATTTTATGTGGTAATTTTTTTTTAAATTAAAAACTATCACCCTAACATTCAAAAGTAGCCCAATAGCCCATGCTATTTGATCAAAGGCGGATCATGCAAACAATAGACTTTATTTACAACCAAAAATAAGATAATTCATTTTCTAACTTTATATATCTACTGATTAACATCCATTCTGTAATGCAAATTTAATGTCTCAAACATTTAACATTGTAGATCCAGTGTGCTGTGCATGAGCTCAGGCATTGAACTCTTGTATTTAGAAGAAAGTCCTTCAGCAAGGGTGCCCAATATCTTTATGATAAAAATGGCTGAACCAGCAATTTGTTAGAAGAGAAAGGGCCATATTTAAATGTTTTGTTCTGCAAGTGGTCTCTTTGTAGAATTCTCATTTGAAGCCAATGGGTTTTCCATGCATGGAGTGCTGGGAAATTTGTGCCTCAAATAGAAAAAAAAGAACGAACACACAGCCATACTTTGTGCATCTGCTCGGTCTTCCTTAATAGGTAATGCATATGCACTGGGCTGGCACTCTGCACGTGGAAGAATTTCACTCTTGGTCTGAATACTTTTTAGCCCTGCTATATAGAAACCTAACATTTCTAGGTTTTTTCTTCCTCCTTGGCACAAAACTGTTCTCCAGTTGTCAAATGCTCATCAAATTCTTACCGTTTCAGGATTATTTTCAAATATTTCTCTGGCTTCTTCTTTATTGCACAGTTCTTCAATGCATTCTCTTTCTAAATTTCCCTTCTTACTTTCTTCCATAAAAGAATTGGCTCGACGTTTCCTAACCAGGAACTCGGAGGCATACTGCTGAGACAAAACTTTGTAGAACCAAACAAACATTTTTCACATTGTACAGCTCAGCAATGTGGCAGGGTAAAAATTCAGTTACCGTGAAATGCTAGAACAAAAATCAGAATTGAGTCGGTAGTCATGCTGTAGCCATGTGCAGCATTGCCAGGAAATGTGGGAGAGAGGAAGGATATTTCAGGATTGCTTTGTCTGTGTGTTAGTTGCCAAAAAAATATACATATATATAAAAAACCCCTGATTGACATTTACAAGGGTTCTTAGATCTCTTTTTACAAAGCCATGCCCAGAGCATCATTTAAATGTCACTGTGTTAATGGAAAACATTGTTTTAATCCTGGGTATTCTAAAAAAAAGGGAGAGACTTGACAGGCAGGATGAAAAATGATGCAGAATCTTACAATATGTTAGAATAACCTGTTTTATCTACATAGAAGTAAGGTATTCTGTGAACCACTTATTTTATACAAGGCCATAAGTGCCTTTTTTAAGTCAAGAATGCCTGCTAATACTTTACTTCACAACCTAAGGTGAACAATCCAGTACACAATGCAAAATCTCAGATGATGCCAGTGGCACAGCTTGAAAAATGTTTAAGCTGATGTTGTGAAAGGAAATTCATGTCCCTCTACAAATGTTAGTGGAGATACTTACAGACAACCTACGTATTTTACAGTTGTAATGCTGCATGTGTATCACTATTTATTTTTTGCACATCTGTGTTGCTATTACTACTGACTTTTAATTTTAAATGTGTTGTGAAAAAATTAGTTAGAGAAGATTTTGTTGTAGCAATAATCACTATTCTACTGGGACCTGATTCAAAGTGGAAAAACTCCCACTGATTTCAACGAGTTTTGAATCAGGCCCTTAATACATTCTGCACATGGTACTGCAGATACAGCATCTAAATTAGACTAGGGTTTTTCTGTTGCTGTATTTGTTTTTGACTATTCCTAGTCAACAAGAAAGATATAGATGAACAGACCTGGAAAAAGTCCAAGGTATAGGGTTAGAGGGTGAGGCTGACATGTTAGTGGATGGGCACCACAGTTCTATACCCGCATTGCACTAATTAGCATATTCATAATTTACTCTATCAGATTAGAATGAACGTATGAAACCTGCAGTGCATAATCAGACAGGCTGACCATACTATTCATCACTGTCCTGTGAGCATCAGTTCAGGCAGACGTAACTCATGGTCTGACAGAGGACGGTATTCATTATCTGAAATCTTGACGCACAGTAATGGAGAGCATCCCATTTTTTATGCACTGCTAAATGGACTAAAGAAGAGTGAAACTGATACGGTGTATTAGCAAGAGTGTTGTGTACCTTCCCACTGGAACATTTATCCTTTGCTATGGATTGCTCTTGGGTGGCATGCCTCAAACACAATACTAACTCATCTGCATGCCTCAAACACAATATTATAGCTAGTCTATTAAATATAAGAAATGCAACTGAGGGGCTCACAATAGCTGCATCAGTGGATATCATATCAAGTTGCAGGCATCTCTCACAAGAACTTCTTCATTATATTTCTTCTGTTTTTTTGTTGCAAGGGCTTGTGGTTTACACTGAAGATTTAAGGTTGCCTAACTGGCTTCTACCTCACCTTCATTTTAACAAGATATTAAGGGCAGGATTTCCAAAGATGCACAATAGACCGGCTGTCCTACACCTCTGAAGTATGAGCCAGACTTTTCTATCAATGGTCAGCTAGCAATTCTGGCTTGCATGGAACTGGCCACAGTATTTTATTTCTTCCACCTCTATAGTGATCCATTTGTATATGTTACAAGACCAGTGAAGAAAAATCTTGAAGGGTGAAGAATTGCACATACATAACTGTTAAGATGATGGAAAAGTTTTCCCCATGAAGGAAAGTTCATGTTGTGAAAAAACATCCCACATGTGTGAAACCTTTGCGCTTAATCTGTGCCACGTTGTATTTAACTCAGCCACTTTGGTATCTTTCTCCAGACCTGAAGAGGAGCTCTGTGAAGCTCAAAAGCTTGTCTGTTGTACCAGAAGTTGGTCCAATAAAAGATATTACCTTGCCTATCTTGTCTCTCTCTAATCAAAGATGACCATTTGAGCCATCCATAAAGATAGAGTGGTGCAGCAGCTTTACACGTAGAGGGACAAAAAGTAGTGGCCGAAAGAGATCAAGACTCAGTAATAACAAAGTTGTGTATGTTAAGAATAATCACAGAGGGCTTTTAAAAAGTTTCATGTGGGCATATTCCCCTTAGCAACAACCTTCCAATTCCAGTAACCGCTACTGTGTAAATAAATTGTTAGGTAATGCTAATCCACTGCAACATTGTAATCCTAGCAATACAGCGTAGCTGCTGTTGGTAACCCTTCTATACACAACGGTTGGATTAATTTCTTTTTTAATAGGTTTATGGAAATGTTCCCTATTACTTTTAGCAATGACAGATTGTTCACTTCCACCAAAAGGCCTGACCCTACTCCCTTTGAAGCAGAAAGGAGTTTTGTCACTTCTCTTTTTGTGATTTCCTGTGCTTCCTCCTCCCCCTCCCCCAATATTTGTATTGGAGTGCAAGGAAAGTGTTCAGAGTAGCAGCCGTGTTAGTCTGTATTCTCAAAAAGACAAGGAGTACTTGTGGCACCTTAGAGACTAACAAATTTATTTGAGCATAAGCTTTTGTGTTAGTTTATCTGCTGAACCGGCCTTTCTTTACACACATTCTGCTGCTTCATTAAAAAAAAATCCTTATCTCTATTGCATGTTTGATTACTGGAACTCAAATTATCTTGTGACTCTTTCAAACAAAAAGTGAATATAATAGGCCTGATCAAACTATAACTGAAGTCCATTGAGAATCTTGCTATTGATATCAATAGGCACTGGATGGGCTGTAGTTATCTAACAATTATTTATCAGGTGCCTATTTAGAAATAGTACTGTTGAAAGAAATAAAAACATAGGACCAGATTCACTGGTTCACTCCATTTATGCTTCTGGTGCTGCAAAGCAGCCATAAATCTAGCTTAAATAGGCTGGTTAAGAAGGGTTTACAGTTGTTTTGTGTCACCAAAGGAGCACAAAGCAACCGTAGTGTACCTGTGATTTGGCCCACAAGCACTAAAAAAAAAATAAAATAAAATAAAATAAAATAAACATAGTGCTGCTGCAGAAAGTGGAGCTAAATCAGTGATGTAGCTGCCATGTAGCAATTAACTCCTTACTTCCAAGAAAGAGATTTTTATTAAATGCATTAGTAATATGTGAACCAGTAATGGAACCCCTACATACAGAGGATTTCCCATCTCCAGGCACATGAAAAATAAATATATTTTCATTTGTAATTCTTTCATTAGGCTATGCAAATAAGATACATGTTTTTATATGTAACTGAACATGTGTAAATGTATGTTTAGATCATGCAATTTAGATCCTGACTCTTGAAAACTGGTCCCAAAATGTCTTGAAGAAAAACATTTGTTTTCTTTTGAACAAGTTTAACAGGTATTTGTTGTTACTCTGTTTACCACTGACAGTTTACTTTTTGTCATCCAGTATCCCAAATTAAATATAGCCTCTGCCCTGAAGAATTTACAGTCTATTGCCCAGTCCTGCCATAGGACCAGTGCAGACATACCCTCACATGACATTGGTGAGGCTCTACGCAGGTTCAAGGGTCTGCTCATGTCGATCTGACTACAGGATGGAAGGCTTTAAAGGCAGAGGCACAGAGTGCCTCATAGTTAGGGCTCTACCAAATTCATGGTCCATTTTGATCAATTTCACGGTCATAAGATTTAATAAATCATAAATTTCATGATTTCAGCTATTTAAATCTGAAATTTCACTGTGTTGTATCTGTAGGGGTTCTGACCCCAAAAGGAGCTGGGGGGGATGGTGTCACAAGGTTATTGTCAGGGGGTTGCAGTACCCATACTTCTGTGCTGCTGCTAGCAGTGGTGCTGCCTTCAGAACTGAGTGGCCGGAGAGTGGCAGCTGCTGGCTGGGAGCCTAGCTCTGAAGGCAAAGCCGCCATGAGCAGCAGCGCAGAAGTAAGGATGGCATGGTATGGTATCTTAGGTGCCAGCTTCCTCACAGGCCCGGGGGGTACTCAACTCCCCACTCTATCCCAGGTCCCGATCCCATAGCCCAAGCCACAGCCGGCCTCTTCCTGCCCCTGCTCCTCCCAAGTCCCCTCCCCGCCTCTTCCCACCCACACCCTGCTTCTTCCCCACCTCTTCCCACAAAGGTTCCGCTCCTGCTCCCCTGAGCATGCCCCATCCCTGCTCTTCTCCCTCCCAGAGCCTCCTGCATGCTGCGAAACAGCTGATTGTGACAGGCGGTAAGTGCTGGGAGGGAGGGGGAAGAGTCGATTGGCGAGGCCGGCAGCAGGGAGGAGGCGCTGGGAGGGAAAAGCTGCTGGTTGCTAAGTCACTGCTGGTGACTGGTGGGTGCTAAGTCACCGCTAATTTTTTTCCTTGGGTGCTCTAGCCCTGGAGCACCCACGGAGTTGGTGCCTATGTATGGTATAGCCACCCTTACTTCTGTGCTGCTGCTGGCAGAGCACTGCCTTCAGAGCTGGACACCCAACCAACACCTGCCACTCTCCAGCTGCCCGGATCTGAAGGCAGCACAGAAGTAAGGGTGACAATATCACAACCCTCTTAAAATAACCTTGCAACCCTCCTGCAACTACCTTTTGGGTGAGGACCCCCAATTTGAGAAATGCTGGTCTCCCCTGTGAAATCTTTATATTATAGGGTAAAAGCATACAAAAGACCAGATTTCAAAGGGAGACACCAGATTTCACGATCCGTTATGCCTTTTTTTACAGCCATGAATTTGGTAGGGCCCTACTCATAATGCATGTGAATGAGGATGCTAAATTAAGGTTGTATGAGTATTGCTAAGTCTGGCATTACCTAAATTTTGACTGCTTGACTTTGGAACCTTAATGTTTTTAATGTAACATTGTTTTTTTTTCCAAGGTCATACACAATAATTAAAGGTCCACAGAAGGACATTTGGGAGATCCAATTTACTTTTTTCTTATAATACAAGAACAAGAGGAGCAGGGCTGCCTGAAATTTGGGATTTTTGTAGCCGGAAATTTAAATATTTCAACATTTGGTTTTGTTCCAATTCAGAATTAAACGTTTCTTCTTTTTTACGTTTCCAGTGAACCAGAAATTCTGAATTTCATTTGTTTTGGCAATGCTGACCAAGGGCATTTCTGAAATTAAATATGCTCCCAGGGACCCCAGTAGCAGTTGATTAACAAGAATCATGTTGACTTTAGTTTCACCACTGCTGTAAAGCAGTGTTGGAACTGACAATAATCATATCAATTTCAATCAGCAGCTGCCAGGACTCCCAGGGTCTGTGGCCCTGGGGCAGTGCACATAGCACAGTCGTCCCAGAGCCACCAGCCCTGGAAGACCTGGGGTCCCAAGCAGCCCACCAGGAAACTAGGCAGATTTCTGATGGAACCCTGGCTGTGATTCAACAAAAGTTTGGCAAACCTGAGATGTTTTCACAAAACATTTTGAGTTCAACTAATTGGCATTTTCTGAGGACACTTTGTTTCACCAGAAAATTCCAAACCAGCTCCAAAGAGGACTGTAGATTAAATTCAAATTCAGCACATTTATATTCAATAAAAGAATTTTTTGATGCAGGTTGTAACTAATCCTGCAGTGCTCAATGCCGCAAGATATTATTGAGAAAAATATTTTAGTTAAAATTGATTAGCCACTTATATGAATTTGAACAACATAAGTAGTTATAGTACATATAACAAAATTTATAAGGGCTCGCCATCCTCATGCTTCAAGGCGTAAACCGATCAGCAGCCATACACAAAAGCAAACTTTTCATGATGGTTACAGTATTACACAATTCTCTGCCATTGCAGGATGAATTCCCTGATATTACAGGGGCATGGGAATACTTCGGTCCCTCCTACTCTCTGCCTGTGGCACATCATTGTTTAGTCACTTTAAAATATCAGTTGTTGGGTTTAGGCAGGTGCTGGGTGATTGTGGTGGCATGTGAGATAAAGGAAGTCAGACTAGATGGTCTGGTGGTCCCTTCTGGCCTTAAACTTAATGAGTCCATGACAACAAGATGAATTATTGGGGATGCTTTTGAAAGCACCTGGCATTGTTAGAGCCATAACTGGAATACTAGCCTAGATGAACCACTCGGGGTTTGCACTGATATGGCAATTTGAATTTTCAAATATAAATGTTAATGGAAAGATAAGTGGGAAGGTAATATAATGGGGGAGTAAGGGAAGAGAGAAAACTAAGGAAGAAGGCATGAACAAAGAAGAAAAAGTCATGAAAAAAGGGGTTTCTTTTAGGCTCTGCACAGAAATAAGGTAGAAAATGAGCTTTCGTCATTCTCTAGCATTTAAACAAAAGGTTGAATGGTAAATATTAGGTTTTTTCTGACTGTTTAATCATTAAACAGGTCACAAACATGCTTACATTTTAAAGATTCTAATTCTGCTAGTGCCACTAATTACTTCCCTGTGAATGGTCTTACTCTGGCACCAGCAAAAAAGTGCTGTTTGACCTGAGTGCATACTGACCCCCTCCCCCATTACCTCTAGAATATTTTTCCTCTCTCTACATTAACAAAAGGCTATTTGGACATGTCTTTTCAGCTAATCCGCATTACCAGTAGCATCCTGCCTAATTTCAAAGCATCAGCTTTGAAGTTATGCTGCCCAGGCAACCTTCAGACCACACTCATTTGACTAAAGAAAACAAATAAATAATAAGTCAAATATAAAAATTGTACCAAAGCACTTTCTCAACATTAGAGTTGTATTAACAATTCCCTGGAAATAAGTAATATTCAAAATAATGGCCATGAGCAAGGAAGACCCCCAACTTGAATTCAACAAGACTCATTGAGAGGCTACTTTAGTCACAGGACTGCATTTTTTTGTGTGCTAAAAACATCAGCAATATCAACCTGTTTCTGCCACAAAAGTGACCTCCACATTTAGCTAAAACAATGTGCGGGGAGTCTGGTTTGTTCACCCATACTAATGCATTTTGAAGAAAAACAAAAACAGCAACGCTGAAGCTCAAAGTTCAGGAATTGCACCACGATGATAAGGGTCTGTTTCGTGTGTAAAAAAAACGAGGGGAGAACTTAGACCTACCATTGCAAAAACTGGAACTCCTGTCACATTTTCAGACCAAACCCCTCTCCTTCTGATGCCCGGGGCAACACGAACTTGACGCAAATGGGGGCTAATGGCCTAAATCACTCTGAATTCTGCTATCTCAATGACACTGGATCTGTCCTCAGGAGAAAACAGGCAAGCAGCAAATTATTTCCACAAACGTACAAAGCAATAATGTTGTTTCTACGACTGCAATCTAGGAGCCCGATAGATTACTAGACCGCTGCCACCATCGCCTTGCGACGCGCACTAAGTTTCCAGGTGCGGTGCATAACAAGGGGCAAGAACCAATCCGAATTATGCACACAGACAAGCAAGTGTGAACTTTGCCTAAGTTTTGAAGCGGCTGAATTTACTTACATGTCCTGGCCTCGGAGAGAGCAATCGCCACAACAAAACACGCGTGGAAACCGATGCAGCGCCTGTCCAGCAGCTTCATCCTTCCAGAAAGCAGCTGGAAGGGGTTACCAGGCACGTGTGTCTGGCGCTGGGGAGATATGGCCAGACAGGGCGCCTTAGTTAGCACAGCGTCTCTGTTTGCTTTGTGCCTGCTGCAGCTTCTGAGGGAAATAGCAGCAGGGCAGCAGCCGGGGATCTCGTGCCGGACTCCGGCCGCCCTGGAGAGCTGGGGGAGGGAGGGACAGTGTCTGTGTGTGTGTGTGTGTGTGTGTGTGTGTGCGCGCGCGGGGCCCCGCTGGACACTTCCAGGAAACATTCCGAAGTGTTTCTCATGGAGCATAAACAGGATGCGCGGAGCTCCAGGGGCAGCCAGAGCCTGGAGGCTGCTGAGCGCCAAGCGCTGCTTTACAGCTGCCCGCAAAACTGGCGGGGCCGGAGAGAAAGAAATTGCAAAAAGTAAAACAATGGCCTGCAAAAATTCACTCCTGGGCTTCGTTAAAAGTTCAGTTTCGTCAACATGTTCTGACCAGGGCTTAGCTCTCCCACCCAGATCCAGAGAGGGACGGATTCCCCCCCCCCCCCGCGCCCCCCCCCCAGGGGGCACCACACACAGGGTTCAGCTCAGGCAGACGCCAGGCACAGCTCCCCTGCCACAGACACCCCCTCAGGGACACCAGGCACAGCTCCCCAGCCACAGACACCTCTTGGGGACACTAGGCACAGCTAGGGTTGCCAACTTTGGTTGGACAAATGCCTGGAGATTTCATCACATAATGTTTGATTAAAGATGAATCTTTAATTCCTGGAGACTCCAGAACAATCCTGGAGGATTGGCAACCCAAGGCACAGCTCCCCAGCCGGACACCTCCCTGGGGACACCAGGCACAGCTCCCCAGCCACAGACACCCTCTCGGTGACATCAGGCACAGCTCCCCAGCCAGACACCCTCCCGCCTCCCCCCAGGATACCAGGGACAGCTCCTCAGCCAGACAACTCCCTAGGGACACCAGTGTGACAGCCTGTACCCTTGTGTTCACCCCTTCACAGGATTATGATACATTTTATATAAAGTATGCCTTGTGGTGTATCATTTGAAAACACATAATTTGCTGATTATGGGTGTCCTGGTAAAATATGTGTGGCAACCTTGTATGCAAAGTTATAAGATTCTTGTGTCTGATATAACTAAGACATGTTCCTGAACTTCCAAGTCTGGGGAGCAGCCACAAACAAGTTGCCCAGAGACAGAAGTCAAGCTGACCCCTTAGTTGGGTGTCAACAAAATCAAATGGGCCATCACCAGGTTCAGTAGCCATTTTTTGGGAGGACAGAGGGTGTGGGGGGAAAATCTACATCTGGACAAAGAAACAACAGCTTGGGGTTTCTGTCCACACACAGGTTTCAGAGTAGCAGCCATGTTAGTCTGTATTTGCAAAAAGAAAAGGAGTACTTGTGGCACCTTAGAGACTAACCAATTTATTAGAGCATAAGCTTTCGTAATGCATCCGATGAAGTGAGCTGTTGCTCACAAAAGCTTATGCTCTAATAAATTTGTTAGTCTCTAAGATGCCACAAGTACTCCTTTTCTCTTTGTCCACACACACTTTCTGTCTCCTAAACCTCCCCTGGAGCTGCTTCTTGAAGAAAAGACAGCACTAAAAGAAGGGAAAGCAGACACCCCAAATAAAGCCCTTTCTCTTTGTCCATGGCATCCACAACACCTGAAGAACAAAGGAAGCAGCATTGATCTGGGGCATTGAAATAAATTCAGACAATAAGACTGTTTGAACAATGGGTGAGAGTTTGAACTCATTTAGTTTAATTTAGGCATTGTGTGTTTTATTTTCTTGTAACCAACAGTTACAAGAAAATGACAGTTACAGTTATGCCTCATTACTTGTAATCACTTAAAACCTGTCCTGTAATTAATAAACTTGTTTTGTTTTATCTAAAGCAGTGTGTTTGGATTGAAGTATTTGGGATAACATGGGTTGTGCACATCATTTTCTATTTGTGAAATGACAGACTTTCTATGAGCTTGTGTTGTCCAGGAGGGAGCTGGGCAGTACAAGACACACATTGCTGGGGGAAAGTCTGGGACTGGGAATTTGCTGGTGTTGTCATGCTGTGTAATTCAAGGGTGGGTGGCTATAGCACTCCTCGAGTGTAACTGCAAAAAGAAAAGGAGGACTTGTGGCACCTTGGAGACTAACAAATTTATTAGAGCATAAGCTTTCGTGAGCTACAGCTCACTTCATCGGATGCACTGGGTGCCACAGAACTTACATGCCGAGGACACCGTGGTTCTTCTCCAGGGATGGAGAGAGCCCTGCCCCCCCCCACTCTGTGTGTGTCTGGGGGGGGGGCATAAGGATGATAAGAGGCTTCAAAGGGAAGCTGGAGTCTCTCCCCCGCCCCAAGAATTCTATCCCCACACACAATTGGTGACAGAATTGGTTGCCCTTGCTCCTTGAGCAACAACCCCCCCCCCCGCTCCCCATTGGCTCTCCCACAGCTCCGCCCCCTCGTTTGGCGGACATGATGGCCCCGCCCCCTTTCCGGTCACCAGGGGTTACCGTCCTTGTTACAAAAAGACCAGGAGGGCTTGGGGCACCTTAGAGACTAACACATTTACTCAGGCAAAAGCTTTCGGGAGCTACAGCTCACTTCAGCGGAGGCATGCAGTGGACCACTCCATAGGGCTAAATTCAGTGCCTTGCATAATGACATCTATGTTTTAATGACGGGCTGCAGAGCAGCGGGCGTGTTAGTCTGTATCCGCGAAAAGACCAGGCGGGCTTGTGGCACCTTAGAGACTAACACGTTTATTTGAGCCCACTGCATGCATCCGATGAAGTGAGCTGTAGCCCGCGAAAGCTCATGCTCCAATAAAGGCGTGAGTCTCTCAGGTGTCACAAGCCCTCCTGGTCTTTTGGCGGATACAGACTAACGCGCCCGCTGCTCTGCAACCCGTCCTAGGCACCTGCCCCTTCTTCCTCGCCTGGAGCGTTCTCCCTGGGGCCCCGACCCCGGCCCGTGGGCGAGCGCAGTGGGGGGGAAAGGGGGAGGGGGAGATCCGGTCACGTGCCACCCCAGCGGCAGCGTTGGGCCCGGAGGATCCGCTTCTGAGCGGAGCTACCGACTCGAACGCGGACCCCTCCCCCTCCCGGGGCCCTCATGGCGGCGGCGGGGGGGGTGGAGGGGGCGCGCGCGCGCGCGCGGGGAGCCGCCGGCGGGCGGGGCTACAGGCGCCTACGCGGCTGCGTCGCCTCGCCCCGCCGCTGAGCGCCAGGTAACGGGGTGGCCGCGAGCGCCCGGCTTGAGCCTCTCCACGGCCCCCCCCCCCTCCCCCTCCCGCCCCGGCTCCCCTCGCGCCTGCGCGGCGCCGTTGATGTCCCGGCCGGCGGTTGCCTGGGCTCGTTCGCGGTGCCCGCGGGCCCTGCTTGCCCACCCCGGGGGCCCTGTCCCGCCGGAGCGGTGCCGGAGCCGCGTCCCGGCTTCACGCGCGGGGAGCTTGGCCGAAGACCGGCGGGGGGGGGGGGGGGTTCCCTGGGGGCTGCTGCCGGGAGCGTTATGCCGGGGCCGGGGGTTCCGGCGCATCGTGCCCGCCGGGGTGGTGGGGGGCCGCCGGCCCGTCTTCCTGGCCAACGGCGGGTTGCTCCAGTCCCGGAAGAGAAGTGTGTGGGCAAAACTTTGGGCAGACTATTAAGCCTGCGGTGAGACAAGGTGGGTGAGGTAATGTCTTGTATTGGACCTTGCTCCTCGGGGGGGGCGGGGGGGGACAAGCTTTGGAGCTACACAGAGCTTTTCTTGCGGGGGGGAGAGCCCAGGGTGGCTCCAAAGCTTGTCACTCTCTCATCAACAGAAGTAGGTCCCATAAAAGAAAATTATCTTCCCTACCTCTTCTCTCTAATAGTCTGAAACTGACCTGGCCAGGACAACAGTGCAAACAACAGATGAACTCTCCAGACAGAGTAGAGTGGATCTTTGGTACCACCCGGAAGAAAATCTCTTCCCAGGCTGGAAGAGACCAGTACACTAGACCTGTCTGCAGGGTAGTGACTGGACGCTGCAACAGAGATGCATGGATATGTTTGGATTACTGTTTGTGCAGTGACTTCCCATTACAGGAGAAGCACTTTTAGTGGTTCAACTATGGTTCGTAGTAGACCTGCCTGTTACTGTTTCATAGCATAGTAGTGTTCCCTCTTATTCTGTACATCTGTTAAGTTAGTTTTCACTGGTAGGAATAGTATTACATTTTTTGCCAAAAAGCTTTTACTGTTGAAACCACCTTGAATTTTTGTTCAAAATAAAATACAGCTAAAATAATCCCTTCCCTTCTTCTAAAATTCAAATTTAAAGAAAACTCAGGCAAGGTATGTAATAAATATAGAGCCAAATGTGATTAAATTAAAACACTTCTTGGGGAGGGTAGTTTAAAAAGTTTTTTTTTTTTAATTAGTTTATAAGTGAGTCATCAGACTGTTGTTTTGGGATGAAAATTCCGCACCCTTAGCTTACATCACCACAGCAAAGTCAAAAATTGTCTGGTAATCTAAACATGATGGTGGTTTACCTAAAAACAGTTTTGCCCTGCACTGTGGAGATACATAAACGTGTTTTAATTTTGTTCCACTGTGTGACTTTGTTCATAGATATAGTATTTTTTCCTGATAATGATTTGCCTACATTTATATCTCATAGGCTTTGTCCCTGAAGGTAAAGGAGAGAGCCGCTTATTTGGGTTCCAGTCCTTTGTAATTGCTTCTAGCTTTGCTGAGCAGCAACAGCAGAGTGAAATTAACAAGGTTCTGCTCTGTTTTGTAGTTGACATTCAAACCCTGTAGGCGGCAGAGAAGCCATCAAGAACTACTGCAGTACCCCTTTCACACAGCAAGCCTCAAGTGTGACTCCCCCCCCTATAAATTAATCTTTTTTTAATATTTAACAGTATTATCAATTCTGTAGACTAAGTGGGGTTTGGGGTGGAGGCTGACAGCTCGTGACCCCCCAGATAATAACCTTGCGGCCCCCTGAGGAGTCGCGATCCCGCGCTTGAGAACCCCTGAACTACTGGTTTCATGCTACTCTCTGGGAAAGCCATAAGCAGTAGCAAAAATAGGTGATGTAGTTATTGATGGGGGAGGAAGAGTCAGACGCTGAGATGACTATTTTACTGAAGACTTCCTTCCACCAGCGACCAAGAGGCTAGGAAAGGAGTGTGGTTGTAGAGGCACTCCTTCCACCCCTGGAAAGCTTTGTAACTTTAGTGGAGAGAAATCTGTCTCCAAACTGCCAGATAAGCTGCTGATAAATTTTGAAGCCTCATTAGTCAGAGGCTGGCATTAGAACCAGTATCTCTGAGTAAAAAAAGAAAAGGAGTACTTGTGGCACCTTAGAGACTAACAAATTTATTAGAGCATAAGCTTTCGTGAGCTACAGCTCACTTCATCGGATGCATCCGATGAAGTGAGCTGTAGCTCACGAAAGCTTATGCTCTAATAAATGTGTTAGTCTCTAAGGTGCCACAAGTACTCCTTTTCTTTTTGCGAATACAGACTAACACGGCTGCTACTCTGAAACCTATCTCTGAGTAGATTCTGAGGACAGTTTCCTGATAGCAATCCCAGCATGCTTGTGCTTCCCAGAAGCTGGCAATGGAGATATGGGCTTCTTACCAGCATGCTGCTGCTGAATCTAGTGGAGAGAAGAATGGTGTTAGGAAGGGCGGTTCCCATACTCTTCCATATCAACCACTAGATAATAGGAAAGCTACTCTGGTTAATTATTAGTTGTGGTGTGTTTTTCTGTCCCAGCAGCATAAACTTGAAGGGGCACTTAATTTAAAAATCACACTTGTCTCCTACTGCTGTTCGTAACACCTAAGGTCATTCTACCTTGAAATCAGACCATTTTTAATTTTTTGTTTACCTTGCATTTGACTGCTCGTATATAATCAGGTTTCAGAGTGGTAGTCCTGTTAGTCTGTATCAGCAAAAACAATGAGGAGTCCTTGTGGCACCTTAGAGACTAACAAATTTATTTGGGCTTAAGCTTTAGGTAATAATCCATGTATAATCAGTTGCCTCTGTTTGTTTGGGTGCTTTACACAGCAACAGTGGAGAGAGAAATATTCCCCCATCACTCCAGAAAAAAAACAGAGAAATGGGATTGTAAATCCTACGAAATCGGCACTGGCAAAGCATATGGGGAAGAGGAAGCATCTGAGACTACTCTTAAGTCTCCAAATCTGGGTAGATAAGCAATCAGAAGCCTGACCAATTTGAAAGTTTACATTTAAAAATAGCTCCATCTCCTTTTCCCAAGGCCTATGTGCTGATGCTCCTCCCATTAGGATTTTAGATTGTGACTACACTTGGAATTATTCACTGATTTCAGCCATCAGCATAGCTGTGTGATGGATCATCCAAGAAAGCAATTTGTTCCGTGGGGTTTCTCTCTGCTTGAAAACTGGGTAAATCCTACTGGTGCAAGTTGCAGATTTTCTTGTCTACACTAATTTAGCACTGCACAGATGGCTGAAATAAGGGCTAATACCCCGTGTAAACAGAGCCTTAGGATAGGGGTGGTTATAAGAGGGATGGCTCTTCCCGATAAGGGAAAGAAAGTTTGCTTTGGTTACGCTTGGGGACTGACTGTGTTCTTTGTTTTGTTTTCCTCATTGCTACTAGTGACAAGACTGCACCTGAGCTGGTGCTCTCTGCTCCTCCATCTTCTTGTCTCTCTCACTGGAGTTCTCTGACCTGTCTACACACAATTTCAGTAGCTTCCTTGGCCCTGGATGGCTGGCGAAGAGGGATGTTTAGTCTGATGGCTAATTGCTGTAACTGGTTAAAAGGGTGGCGGGAGCCTGTCAGGTAGGATTAAGCAAATGAGAGTATTCTATGTTCTACAGTGGCTTTCATCCCAAAGAACCTCAAAGAGCTCTATATATTATACTATATGTCCAGGGTTACTCTATACTACCATTTTGCCTGTCTTACTTTTCTTCTTAGCTACCCTTTGATAAAACCTGATTTTTTTTTAATTTTTTTTTTTTTACATCAAAGACCAAAACCTAAGGTGCATAATTGTTTTTTCTTTGAGAGAAAATCAGACATGTTTTTTGAGTTCTAAAGAAGAAAACACAAACTAATGATCAGTTACTCAGGTAATTTGTTTCTGACTGAAAGAATTTGTGAAGTTCAACATATTTACCTTTCTCTTTTGTGTGGACTTGTGTTGGGAATTGGGACAGAGAAGAGCAGTGACTTAAAATGTCTCATGTATGGCCGTCAAACTCATTCTGGATTTTGTTTTTAATTATTGTCCATTGGTAGGGATATATGTTTAAGGGTAAATATACTACCCTTTATCCACAGCAGATGTTATATCATTGAGAGTTTTGAACAAAGATCAAGGGTAGAATATGGCCTTTATGAAATTTTAGTTTTAATCATCATTATTTAACTGTCCTATTGTTACATTCTACATTCTGGAAGAGTAGTCTCACGTTTGGGACCACTGTTGTTTCTCCACTCTGTTTCTTTTCCTTCCATATCTTCCTTCCTGTTTTTTTTCTCTCCCCTTTCTCTGGACGGAATTGCTGACACCTCTCAGAGCCATTGTTTTGGATTGTCAGTTTCTAGACTCAGGAGAACAATACATTTGTTTATATTTGGTGTACCTTGGAAGAATTTCTTGACAGCCTTGAGAACTAGAAACTTAATTTTAAAAATATGGATTCTGCAGAATCCAAGCTTGTCAAATGGGCCACATGAGTCTGTTTAGTGGTGTCAAACCTCACCCACTTATCTGACAAATGCTTACAGACTTTTCTGCTTATTTCACTTGATTCTTTTGGTTGCTGCTTATTGCCACCACTGGAATTCATTGTGATCCTAGTCTCCACCTCTTGCACTACCTCCTCTTGTCCTTCTGGATGCCCTAAAGAAATTGGTCTGCAGCTCACAAACTTAGCCTGTCACAAAATGCTATCATATTCTGAAGGAGATTGGAAATAACCATGTTTTATTTAGCGTCCCCTTAATTAGTGGAATTTGGGGACTTGCCACCCAACTATGCCAAAATATCAGTTTTATCTATTTTCAAATGAGATTAGAGAAGGTGTTGGTTGCAAAAGCTTCTGTTTTTTGTCTTCTGTTTTCACAAATCCCTTCAAACTAACTTGAATTATTGAGAAAGTAATGAAAGTATATTTTCTCATTGCTGTATTTTAAACAATCCTAACCTTGAGAGAGAAGGGCGTATGTGAATTTAACAGGGCTACAGCACAAGTGACGTATTTGTTGTATTGCTCATCGATAGGAACTAATACCTTCATTGTGGCCTTGGGGATTTGCCTTGGTTAGACATTGATATAGCTATACCAATATGCACACATAGCATACACAGGCAATGCTGCTGTTCGCACCTGTAGAGAGTAAATTACTCTGTTTGCAACTGGGACAACTTTCCTTGTCTGCAGTGGAGTATTTCAATGGTGCAGCTACACTGATGGTTGCAGTATGATCAAATCCTCAGTGTGGATAAGGCTTTAGCTTTGGGGGGAAATGGAAGTTATGGTGGTAATTAAAGAGAATATAACCATGTCAAAAATATGGAATTCAAATTGATGGTACCTGGGATTCAATTTCCAAAAGACAAATACAAATTAAAGGCAAAATCATTAAGTCTTTTATGTATCTCTTCAAGTTAGATTATCATCCAGTATTAAGCTTATCTCTTTATTACTGCACTCTCTGATCAGCTGATTATATGTTAAACACCAAATAAACAAGCATAAGTCTCTCTGGTACTGGATATTTTGAAGCCTATTGGTTTTACAGCTTTGTGGTAACTTTGTTATTTATGCATTCAAATACTTGTAAAAGCCCAACACAATGTTCAACTAGGAAAAAAAGCCTTGAAATATCTTTTTTCTTCCCCCCCCCCCCGCCGAAGGAAGGTGACACTAGTGATGGTGGGACTTGATAATGCTGGTAAAACTGCTACAGTGAAAGGAATTCAAGGAGGTAAGCAGGAAATCTTTATATGAAGTTCTGAACTAAGCATTTTAAGACTAACTATGCTAGTCAACTCAAAACCTCTTTTTAAAATGACCAACTTAAAAAAAATCCTAAATGATATGACCTCAATTCTTACATCTCTTTAAAAGGATTTAGAAAGGGTTTTTATGCTCCTCTGTTTAAATGGGTATTCCAAGTAGGGCAAAACTGACTGTCCAAAGAAAAGAATAAAACAAATGACACAAAATTGCTGTCAAAAGTAGAGAGAGACACATTGTGGGGAAAAGATCTTTCAGTTACAGTATTCTTAGGTGTTGTGGCAGCTATGACAATGTCTTGGACAAACTTTATTGAAGTAAGTTTAAATATTTTAGGAGTTGATTGTATTCAAAATGAAAATGTTAATGTCCTATTGAGGGACTGTATGTATTTACGTGGGGGAGGGGAGACCACAGCTCTCCAGGAACTAAAAACGGGGGAGGTGTGGAGGTGTTTTGGCACATTCACTCAGGGCACAACACCTCCAGATAGGCAAGCCTCTTTCCAGTGGCGGAAGCTGTGCTTGTTCAAACTGAATTCTCCAGGGACCAACAGTCAAAGGAATTTTGGATAAATAGCCTCAGTTAAAACTGACTCAGGGCCTTCTTTCTGATCCAGCAAACAGAAAGGGCCTCTAATCCAGGTATGCCTCCCAGTCCTTATGGAAAGGTAGGAAGTCTGTCTTTGGCCCATTGAGGCCCCATAAGACATCAGCTAGTTGTGAGCTGAAGCTGTGATGAATTTGTGACCGCAGGAAAAACTCCTGTGTTGAGTTAGAAGGACTAATAACCAATCAGAACCCTTTTTGGAGTGAGGGAGTGATCCTTGGTAAGCTCATTAGCATGCTTGTCGGTTCTTTTATTGTTTTTAATGTTTTTCTCTGTAATGCTTTCACCTTGAGAATAAATATGCTTGCTTATAAAGGGCTGTGTGGTAACTTAGAATTATGGCAATTTTATTGTGTATTTGTCTTTGAAAAAATGGCAAAACAGGCCTCTTTAGGCTGGATATCACAGCATAGTTAGGGAACTGTACAGCCTTGAAGTTCCCCCATCAAGAGGAAGAGAAATGTGAATCCGCTCAAGAGAGGTGATAGCTGAGGAGCCTGGCCTGTTGGTGCTCCTGCTGGGCCATAGAGTGGAATATGGGTGCAGTTGCCCTGAACTATAAGTGTCGCTTGTAATTACATGATGTACAACACTTTGAGACAGAAGTGAATTCCCCCCTCATTCTACCCATCTGAGTTTATGGTGTCCCTTTTAAAAATGACTTTTATTTGGGCCTCTTTCTTTGAGAATATAGGCCCCAATCCTGCAGATGAATCCATTGTAAAAATCCCAATCTTAGTTCAGTGAGTCAAGGGATCTGAAAAGAATTAGGCCCCCAGTTCCCATTTAAATTCAGTGGAAGTTTAGCACATAATTACCTTGGGCTTTTTTAAAATTCCAAGCCTAAATTTTCAAAAAGGTGAGAACCTAAGTGCATGCACCCTTTTTGTCTGTGTGCACCTGCATCTGGGGTTTGTGTGGCTAAGTGTGCACAATAATGATTCATGAGTGCATCTGCTCTGGGTGAGGGTGCATGCTCATGTTTGATGACCATGCATGTCTCTTAGAATATGGTTAGTTTTTCAGTAGTTCATTTTCTGGCACATGCAATATATATTTTTCCTGATAGGGTAACATGCTGTTTCTGTTAGAGAAGGAGCTGACTATAAATTGCTAGCTTTTTGACAGAGAGAGAGAGAAAAATTATCCAGAGTTCTTTTAGGACTGATATTCTGGCTCATAGTTTTTTTGAATTATTGCAAGGATATAAAGTGTTTCTTCTGGTTAATGAGGCATTTCACTTATTAGCATAGGTTAGAGAAATCAATAGATCTGATTTCTTTGTGCAGAAATTGCTTTCTGATGAAATATACCGCAATGTGCATACATCAGTAAACTTTATGTAAAGTCAATGTTTTAAGTATAACCTGTTTTATGATATTGACTGTCAGTATAATTAGGAAAGGAATCCAAAGAAGGAAATGGTGTGTATATAACTTAAAAGATGGTTCTAATGATACATTTTTATATCCTCATTTATAACCAGGAAAGCACCAGCAACTTCTTAAACATTTTCTACAGCAAGAGCTCATTTGGCTTTGGAGAGAATTTTCTCTTGCCCCTCTCCACTGACTAATGCACATGCATGCAGGCCATAATTGGAATTGGATAAAACTGGTGCTTTTAAAGACAAAAGTTTGGTGTAACTTTGTGTTTGAGATAGTGGAAGGTTTTTCCCGCTGTGTGCATTTAATTTAGCATCTAGGGTGTGCTATGCAATATACTGACAGTTATGAAGGCAAACTCTCTGCCCCTAAATGCTAGTTGCGGGTCAGTAAATCAATGGATTTATCAGGTGTAAATGAAGTTATGAAGACTTCCCCCCCATTCTGTCCTTCTGGATCTTTTTTTTTTTTTTTTAAAGACAGCGAATCCATAGTTGATATTTAATCTGCCATTGTTTCAGCACTGATACTAACACCTCCATCAGGAAAACAAATTAATTTGACCGAAAAGTCCTCTTCCAGGATAAACTTCTTCTAGAAAGATGGAACCAAAATGGACGAGATATTTCCAATATGGGGTTCCATATTAAGAGATTCTGACTCTGTTGAAAGTTTCTTAGTGCTTTGTTGTGAAAACAGCTTGACCTAGAAATGTCACATTTGTTTTTCTCAACTGACCTCATGGAGGAGAGTGCATTTGATTAGTTTTCAGGGTTGATAGTAGCTAATTGTTTAGTTATGCTTGGGGGTCATTAATACTATTGGATGGTGAATATAGTTTTAATTGAGTGCATTGTTGTAATGCACACGTATTCCAAATATATGCACCTTAATGTATTTCGACTCACAGAACTCGCAAGGCCTGGACCAGTCAGCACAGTGGGCAAAGACTTGCTATGAGGCATCTGCAGCCAGGAAAGTTTCACAGAAAAGACTGTCCATCATAGTCTGGGCCCTCTGTACTTCACAGTACAATGGGACTAAATTCTGCAGTGGCACCCTCTAAAATTCTGCATCAACATTAACATGTTCTGCAACCATGAAAAATACCCTTAGTTCTCACTGTGCCTCCCCAACAAACACACACAATTATGGTTTATAGTTGAAAATACTCAGCATAAAACATGTCTGTTATTTTTGAAGATGGCATTTTTTCACTATACTTTCCATATATCCTGGCAGTGCAGCCTATGTCTTGGTGTTGTCCTATGATGTTGTCTAAGTGGTCTGGCTCAGAATTGCCATTCTCTGGTGTGCCAGCGAGGGAGGGTGCTTGTACCCATTCCAGTGGTTCATCTTTCCAGTTTCACAAGCCTCAGCTGCTGCAAAGTTCTTCAGGCTGCTGCTTCTGACTCTTCATGCTTTCTGTTTGCGAGCTGGACTACAGCTGTCGCTCTGTAACCCTCTGTTGCCTGGTTCTATGTAACAGTGCACAGAAATCTAATTCGCTCCCTCCAAGGGAGGAACTGGAAAGTGAGAAGAAGGTTGTGATAAATGAAGTGGAGGGTAGCTCCCTTTTATGGACACCCAGCTAGCCAGTTAGCTATAAAATCTCTCTTGGTAGCTGTTCTCTACTTGCTTTACCTGTAAAGGGTTAAAAAGTCTGACTGCATGCATAGGTAAAAGGAAATGATTGGGCACCTGGACAAAAGAGCCAATGGGAAGGCTAGAAATTTTAAAAATTGAAACAAGACTCCCCTTTTGTGTGTCTGTGGTTGTTCTCCTGGAGAGCAGGGACAGGGCTGGACTATGCTGTAAAAGGTATGAAAAATCATTACATCGTATCTAGAAACTACTTATTTGAAACCCTAGATATATAAGTACATCAGGAAATGTCTAGGAAGACGCAATTAGGTTTATCTCTTTTTTATTTTTTTTATGGCTTGTGGATAACTCTGTTAACTCCCAAAAGCTTTTGTTTTGCTTGTAACCATTAAGCTGGACCTCAAGAAGACGATTCTTGATGCTTAATTATTATATTTGCTCTTCTTAAATCTAACAATAGTTAATAAGTTCCAGATGTATGTTTTCTTTTTGTTTTTAATAAAATTTACCTTTTTAAAGAACCAATTAGGGTTTTTGGGTCCTAAGAGGTTTGTGCATATGTTGTTTAATTAGCTGGTGGCAAAAGCTGATTTCCTTTGTTTTCTTTCTCAGCTCTTCTCCAGAGGGGTGGTGGTGAAAGGGCTTGAGGGTACCCAACAGGGAGGAATTCCCAAGAGTGCCTTCCTGGGTCTAAAGGGTTTTTTTTTGTTTGTTTTTTGTTTCTCTTCACTTGGGTGGTGGCATCATCTATCCATCCAAGGTCAGAGAGAAGCTGTAACCTTGGGAGTTTAATACAAGCTTGGAGTGGCCAGTATTAATTTTTAGAATCCTTGTGGACCCCCACTTTCTGCACTTGAAGTGCCAGATTGTGGAATCAGCCTTGACATAGCTGCAGGCTGGTCCTAGCAGGGCAGGCAACAAAGTGCTGAGCATGCGACGACAGCAAAATGGCAAAATCCATGACATCCTGGAAAAATACTAAATTCCACTGCTGCAAAAACTTCCACAAAGCCTTGTTTGAGACTAATGGGGTAATTCACATCTCAAACTGCTATCATTTCATACTTTTCTGCAGAGATGGGCAGACATCTGGTACATCTCTTTAGGCTTAGTTCTTTTTTTTTTTCCCCCCCCCAACACTGTCTCAGCAACCCTAAGGGCTAAGTTTTTGCAATGAAATCTGAGGTTCATGAACACAATTCTGTGGCAAGGATTAAATTTGGTGGAACACATCAGGGGCTGCTCGTAACCCATTAATTTGTTGTGCTCTGTTTTTTATTTTAAAGTTAGTTTAACACCACATAAATAGTGCACAGATGATTAGACTTGTACTTGCATCTTACAGAAATCCATAATAAATGTGAGTCAGTCACAGGCATTCTTACACTGTTTTTTCCTGCTTCTTGTATAGGTGATGTTTTTGTTTTTTTTTGTTTTTCTTTTTTTAAAGACAAGGTAATTCTCATACAGAAGCACATGTTCTTCTGGAATTAACATTTCAAACTTGTTTTCCTGGGGAGAGGGGAAACGTAATTAGAAGTGTATTGACCATTTTAATTGTATGGGCTTAGACTCTGAATTTTGACATACAAATCATAAAATAAATGAAATTGTTATAGCAAAATGAATCTTTCAGCAAATGTTTTCTTTATGATTTGGCAGAGTCTCCTGAAGATGTAGCTCCAACAGTGGGATTTTCTAAAATTGACCTTAAACAGGGAAGGTTTGAAGTCACTATCTTTGACTTAGGAGGTGGAAAACGAATACGAGGCATCTGGAAGAATTACTATGCTGAGGCATATGGGATAATATTTGTTGTGGATTCCAGTGACACAGAGAGAATGGAAGAGACGAAAGAGACCATGACTGAAGTTCTAAGGCATCCTAGGATATCTGGGAAGCCTATATTAGTGTAAGTAACACAAATAAATGTTTTACTACTAATCTATAATTTATTAGATGTTGTATGTATTCAGATTAGTAGGATAATTCTTCCCCCTCGGCCTTACCTCTTTTAGTATCATTACATAAGTACAGAATAATGGCTGTACTTGGTCAGACCAGTGTTCCTTCTAGCTCAGGATCCTGTCTTCCCACAGGCCAGAGCCAGATGCTTCAGAGGAAATGAACAAAACAGGGCAGTTTATTGAGTGATCCATCCCCTGTCATCTAGTCTCAGCTTCTGATAGTCAGAGGTTTAGGGACACCCAGAGCATGGAGTTGCAGCCCTTGACTATCTTGGCTCATGCTCATTGATGGACTTATCTTCCATGAACTTACTTAATTCTTTTTTTATCCCAGTTACACTTTTGGCCTTCACAAGATCCCTGGGCAAGGAGTTCCATGGATGACTATGCATTGTGTGAAGTGGTACTTCCTTATGTTTGTTTTTACCCTGCTTCCTATTAATTTCATTGGAAAACCTGGTTCTTGTGTTATGCGAAGGAGTAAATAACACTTCCTTATTCAATTTTTCCATACAATTCATGATTTTATAAACTTCCATCCTAACCCCTTTAACCATTTCTAAGATGAGCAATCGCAGTCTTTTTAATCTCTCCTTATATGGAAGCTATTTTCCACCCCAATCAATTTTGTTTTAATGGTTCCTAATATTCTGTTCAGGGTTTTTTGACAACCGCTGCACATTGAGCAGATGTTTCCTGAGCACTATTCAAAATGACTCCAAGGTCTGTCTTGAGTGGTACCAGTTAATTTAGACTCCATCACTTTGTAGGTATAGCTGGGAATGTTTTCCCATATGCGTTCATCAAGATTGAATTTCATCTGCCATTTTGTTGCCCACTCACTCAATTTTGTGAGTTCTCTTTGTAACTCTTCATAGTCTGCTTTGGACTATCTTGATTGATTTTTTTATGTTTCAGAGTAGCAGCCGTGTTAGTCTGTATTCGCAAAAAGAAAAGGAGTACTTGTGGCACCTTAGAGACTAACAAATTTATTAGAGCATAAGCTTTCGTGAGCTACAGCTCACTTCATCGGATGCATTTGGTGGAAAAAACAGAGGAGAGATTTATATACACACACACACACAGAGAACATGAAAGAATGGGTTTATCATACACACTGTAAGGAGAGTGATCACTTAAGATAAGCCATCACCAGCAGCGGGGGGGGGAAGGAGGAAAACCTTTCATGGTGACAAGCAAGGTAGGCTAATTCCAGCAGTTAACAAGAATATCAGAGGAACAGTGGGGGCTGGGGTGGGAGGGAGAAATACCATGGGGAAATAGTTTTACTTTGTGTAATGACTCATCCATTCCCAGTCTCTATTCAAGCCTAAGTTAATTGTATCCAGTTTGCAAATTAATTCCAATTCAGCAGTCTCTCGTTGGAGTCTGTTTTTGAAGCTTTTTTTGTTGAAGTATAGCCACTCTTAGGTCTGTGATCGAGTGACCAGAGAGATTGAAGTGTTCTCCAACTGGTTTTTGAATGTTATAATTCTTGACGTCTGATTTGTGTCCATACATTCTTTTACGTAGAGACTGTCCAGTTTGGCCAATGTACATGGCAGAGGGGCATTGCTGGCACATGATGGCATATATCACATTGGTAGATGCGCAGGTGAACGAGCCTCTGATAGTGTGGCTGATGTGATTAGGCCCTATGATGGTATCCCCCGAATAGATATGTGGACAGAGTTGGCAACGGGCTTTGTTGCAAGGATAGGTTCCTGGGTTAGTGGTTCTGTTGTGTGGTGTGTGGTTGCTGGTGAGTATTTGCTTCAGATTGGGGGGCTGTCTGTCAGCAAGGACTGGTCTGTCTCCCAAGATCTGTGAGAGTGATGGGTCATCCTTCAGGATAGGTTGTAGATCCTTGATGATGCGTTGGAGAGGTTTTAGTTGGGGGCTGAAGGTGATGGCTAGTGGCGTTCTGTTGTTTTCTTTGTTGGGCCTGTCCTGTAGTAGGTAACTTCTGGGTACTCTTCTGGCTCTGTCAATCTGTTTCTTCACTTCAGCAGGTGGGTATTGTAGTTGTAGGAATGCATGATAGAGATCTTGTAGGTGTTTGTCTCTGTCTGAGGGGTTGGAGCAAATGCGGTTATATCGTAGCGCTTGGCTGTAGACAATGGATCGAGTGGTATGATCTGGATGAAAGCTAGAGGCATGTAGGTAGGAATAGCGGTCTGTAGGTTTCCGATATAGGGTGGTGTTTATGTGACCATCGCTTATTAGCACCGTAGTGTCCAGGAAGTGGATCTCTTCTGT
Organism: Dermochelys coriacea; assembly: GCF_009764565.3. NCBI lineage: Eukaryota > Metazoa > Chordata > Testudines > Dermochelyidae > Dermochelys > Dermochelys coriacea. The sequence continues at coordinate 190,282,158 of NC_050068.2, read as the reverse complement.
GGACTGATCCAGGCTGAGGTTGATGGTGGGATGGAAATTGTTGAAATCATGGTGGAATTCCTCAAGAGCTTCTTTTCCATGGGTCCAGATGATGAAGATGTCATCAATGAAGCGCAAGTAGAGTAGGGGCATTAGGGGACGAGAGCTGAGGAAGCGTTGTTCTAAGTCAGCCATAAAAATGTTGGCATACTGTGGGGCCATGCGGGTACCCATCGCAGTGCCGCTGATTTGAAGGTACACATTGTCGCCAAATGTGAAATAGTTATGGGTCAGGACAAAGTCACAAAGTTCAGCCACCAGGTTAGCCGTGACATTATCGGGGATACTGTTCCTGACGGCTTGTAGCCCATCTTTGTGTGGAATGTTGGTGTAGAGGGCTTCTACATCCATAGTGGCTAGGATAGTGTTTTTAGGAAGATCACCAATGGACTGTAGTTTCCTCAGGAAGTCAGTGGTATCTCGAAGATAGCTGGGAGTGCTGGTAACGACTACAGGACAGGCCCAACGAAGAAAAGAACAGAACGCCATTAGCCATCACCTTCAGCCCCCAGCTAAAACCTCTCCAACGCATCATCAAGGATCTACAACCTATCCTGAAGGACGACCCATCACTCTCACAGATCTTGGGAGACAGACCAGTCCTTGCTTACAGACAGCCCCCCCAATCTGAAGCAAATACTCACCAGCAACCACACACCACACAACAGAACCACTAACCCAGGAACCTATCCTTGCAACAAAGCCCATTGCCAACTCTGTCCACATATCTATTCAGGGGATACCATCATAGGGCCTAATCACATCAGCCACACTATCAGAGGCTCGTTCACCTACACATCTACCAATGTGATATATGCCATCATGTGCCAGCAATGCCCCTCTGCCATGTACATTGGCCAAACTGGACAGTCTCTACGTAAAAGAATGAATGGACACAAATCAGACGTCAAGAATTATAACATTCAAAAACCAGTTGGAGAACACTTCAATCTTTCTGGTCACTCGATCACAGACCTAAGAGTGGCTATACTTCAACAAAAAAGCTTCAAAAACAGACTCCAACGAGAGACTGCTGAATTGGAATTAATTTGCAAACTGGATACAATTAACTTAGGCTTGAATAGAGACTGGGAATGGATGAGTCATTACACAAAGTAAAACTATATTTCCCCATGGTATTTCTCCCTCCCACCCCAGCCCCCACTGTTCCTCTGATATTCTTGTTAACTGCTGGAATTAGCCTACCTTGCTTGTCACCATGAAAGGTTTTCCTCCTTTCCCCCCCCTGCTGCTGGTGATGGCTTATCTTAAGTGATCACTCTCCTTACAGTGTGTATGATAAACCCATTGTTTCATGTTCTCTGTGTGTGTGTATATAAATCTCTCCTCTGTTTTTTCCACCAAATGCATCCGATGAAGTGAGCTGTAGCTCACGAAAGCTTATGCTCTAATAAATTTGTTAGTCTCTAAGGTGCCACAAGTAGTCCTTTTGATTTTTATGTTGTCTCCAGATTTTGCTACCTGACTGTTTACCCCTTTTTCCGGTTCATTTATGAGTATGTTGAACAGCACTGGTCGTGTTACAGAGCCCTGAGGGACCTTGCCATTTACATCTCTCCACTGTGAAAACTAACAGTGTTTCCTGCCTTTTAACTAGTTACTGATGCATGAGAGGACCTTCCTCCTTACCCTATGATTGCCTACACAGTATTACAGTTGCCGTACTGTATTGTGATGTTACTGACGTATTTGTACACATCAGTTCAAGTATTGTGGTGTTAGGGGGCTAATTCTTTTTTTGAGTTTATTCAGAACTTTGATCTCTTGAACTGAATGTCATGATTACTCTAATTACATTTATGGCATTTGATCCTCTCATATTTAGTCCATTGTAAGTCCAGTTTATTCACATTTGTTTCAGTAAAAGTAGAGAAGTTTAACCAATAACATAGTAGTATTTTTGTACTTAATACTTTGGTAGTGTTTCCATTGATACAGTAGCTTCAAGGCAGTTTGGTGTGGTATATTGTGTGAAAACATCAGTACAGGCTTATGCAGTGATAATAACATTATTTTTATAAATGGCTCTTTATATTTTATATCCCCAGTAGTGCTGGGCATAATTTTTCAGGTGAATTTTTCTCCAAAATCTGCACGTTTGGGTTCACTTCAGTGAATTGTTTTGGCTGAAACAAAAAATGGTTTGTTTTGACACTGTCCTAGTGAAACACTTTGATTTTTTGTGGTTAGATTCACAAGGGGATTTAGGCATCATTCACAAAACCACTGGAAGAGGAGGTAGTGATGGTGGTGCTGCCTATTGTGTTAATTTAGAAGGAATAAAGGGGACTAAAGAGTCAAAGGTGTTAATATAACCCAGCCACTGCCCAACATTAGATAGTGTCAAACATGATTCAGGGTTTGGTATACAGAAATCTTAGCCTATTTAGTACCATTATAGCACAGAATTAAAAATCCTTTTTTAACCTTTTATTAAAGATATAGAAAATGAAGAAAAAACAGTGAAAGCATTTGAAATGTAAAGTATTAAGTAAGACTTGCATTTTAAAAACATCCTTTGTTCCCTTTCTGCTAAACTGAAGACATTTTTAGAAAGAGTGAAAACCCTTTTTTGACAGTCTTAAATGGTATTAAAGATGGTGATAACTATCCTTTTTTTGGAGAAAAGGGTTTAGTTGAGCTGGGTTGGAGCTGTTGTTGCTGTCCTTGTTAAAGTTGGATCCCATTTCCTAGAGGAGAAAACACACAAAGCACACACAAAAGGAGAGAGAAAAGAAGAGCAAAGATGAAAAAATGCAGCTTCTGTCTCTGATGTAGACTTTCACTTGCAACCCCATTGCTGGAGAAACACAGGCACAATACATAGTCTTATCAGCCATTTTGATCCTTGGCAAACTTGTACCACCAGTGGAGGTGGCAGTGTTATCCGGTTCCCTCTCTGACCTTTTGTGGTCAGGACCTCATTCAGGATTAGGATGAAGCAGGTCCAGGGTCCTAGGAGACGGTAGGGGTGGCAGGCATGAAGGTGAAGCTCACTCCTTCCCCTTCTCTTTTCTTTGTCAGTCAGCATCACATTAGCCAGCTTTTCCTCTCTGCTAATTTTCTTCTTACAAAAAGACACTTTGAGAACCCCAAAAGGGAGTGATGGGCAGAACAGCTTGTCTCTTCGCTAGGTTGTCCACTATGTTAACTAGGCCTAATTTGTGATATTCCAGTGTTAGTTCTTGTTTATCAAGCATGATCTTAACACAATCCTTGAGTTATACCATAGGCTTTTTGTTTTTACTAATTAATCTTTTTGTTTCTTTTGCACCTTTTTACAGGTGGTTATTGAGATTTCTTATGAACGTCACACTTCCATTTTCTACAGTTGAGCTCACTGTTAGGATAAACTTCTAGGCCCAGTAATCACAACATACCTCCTCCACCCATATGCACAATTGTCCAGTTGCTAGGGCACTCAACGGGGATGGGCGAGCCCTGGGTTCAAATCCCTTCTCTGGATCGGATCTGTTGCATCCCAGTGAGTATCCCAAACACCAGGCTATAGAGTATCCTGGAGTGGGACTCTCTCATTCTGTTGAAGCTGTTTCTCTTAGTATAAAATATTTGAATAGCCATTGGGCCGGGGTGAGGAGAAGATAGTGTGACACTCTATTCGGGGTTAGGGAGCATACCTGGGTTCCAGTCCCTGTTTCAGAGGTGAGTGCCTAATCACCAGGCTGTTGGTTATAAAGGGTACTGCTGCCTCTTCATTTGTGAATCTAGCCTTTCATTTTATTTGCTTTTAAAAAAAAATACCAAATGCAAAACAGTACATTCAGCCCAAACTGAATCTCTTCAATTTTTTTTTTACAACTGCCATTGAATAAAAAAACCCAGTTATTTGCCTAGCTCTAATTACTAGTAAATTTAAGCATTCATAAGTTGTGCGTATCTAACACAAGGTGGTGCTACTGGTACATGATCAGAAAATCTAATTAGAGAAAGTTTACTTTAATAGCAGTTGGGATTTGTGTTTGGGTTGGTGCATATGCTTAATTTTAAAAAAAAGTTGAGGGTTTCAGAAGGTCTAGCAACTAGAAGAACTTTAAATTTTGTTTGAATATGATTGACTTCTAGAATTCTACTTCTCTTAGAGTTCTTTGTTTAAAAACAAATATTTGAAGAACACCAGAAATAACAAACTTTACTAATTCTATTTTTAGAATAATTGTGCAAAAGTAGTACTGTACAACAGCTCTGTCAAAAGAAACATGGAAGTCATAAATGGTAAACTAGGACAAAACCCATGTGTGGCAGGCACAAGATTGGATTTTATAATATATATATTAATATATATACAATGCATCAGTTTAGCCATACATAACAAATATTATCTACAAGGTTACCATGCATATAATTTGGAGGAGAAGCTCTTTGCTTTAAAGCTTAAGTGCTGGGAATGTGCTAGTGTATGAGACTTCAAAAATGAAACTGACTAGTCTGTCTTGATCAAGTTAAGTGAAGTGCTGAAAGCAAACAGCATAAACGTTGAAAAGTAAATTAGGTTTTTTACTTGTCGTCTTTGTTATCTATGATGGTGTTGGTGGTACCAGGAAGACAATAAATCTATTTCTAAAAATATTTTAACCAACAGTGTTTTTAAAAATGAAATTGTGACAGTTGATTGTGTAATCTCTCTAAATGAATAAAGATTGTTCAGCTTTGTTATAAAATCTCTAGGTGTTGATCCTGTAGTTGGGAAGGGTGGGTCTTTGTGCCTATACAGAGCCCCTGTGACTTCAGTGGATTTGACAAAGGCAAATGGTCCTACCTGAATGGATCTAATTGCGGGGTCAGCACCATAATCGTCATGCAGTGGGCTAACTCAGTCTTCAAGTTTGTTGAAGTTGTTGCTTTTTAGCTGATTGACAGTACAGGATTTGTGGCATGCTGCCAAAATTCATGTTGTCCATAAATCCTAGTCCTGAAAAGGGATTCACCCATGCACAGCCCCATGACCCCACACGAGTCAGTGGATCTTTTTCCAGGTTTCGTGCAATGTGTTTTACAGTTCTTTCTCTTTTCTTTTCTTGTACTAAGATTTAGTAAATGATGCATTGACTTTTGAAGTTAAAGTTTTAGAAAGTAGAACTTTATGGCTCAAATACAGTATGTTTAACTGTTAACAAAATGTTTTTAATCATTTTTTTCCTACTCTATTGAAATTAAGAGAAAAAGCTGCACACACAAAAAACAAAGTATCAGGTGAATAATGACCATAACTAAATGGAAGGAACCAGTCTCTGGAGTCACAGCTCAATTCCACTTCATTTTCAGCATATGTGTGCTGAAGAGTGATGAGAGTAGTTGAGATCTGATCACTGAATAGAAAAAATAGATATTAATGTTTCTTTTTAAGCATGAAATATCTATTGTAGATTGAGCTAAATGCCATAATTTTAACATGGCTAGCACTGTTTTAATCCATCTATCCTAAATTATCATATACTATGTAAGATTGTTCACTCATACAAAAGCAAATGCTTGTGTTCTTCATACATTGAAGTATAGCTGAAGTATTAGAACGTACATAAGACCGTCTCTGATTTTCTGTACAGCAAGTAAAAGCCTTATTGCATGTCCATAATCGGTTTAATAAGCAATCTGCTTATCAATTATTGTATGCAAGGCCATAGAAAACCATCCCTCTTTCAAGGAAGCTGTATCCCTTTTTTAATCAGGCAATCATTTATTTTGGCTGTCCTGGTTGCAAGTCTAACTGCACCTCTACATTCGGTGTTCCCTCTCATCTCTTAGGCCTTGTGCCTTAGCCTCTCCTGGAGTGGAATTCCACAATTCTCTCACTCTTAGATTGGGCCCTGGGATACAGCACCCTGTTTAATCAACCATGCTTATCTAGACTGTCTGACTGAGCTCTAACACTTGTAGTTCTTCCTTTCAGGAGTCTGACAGTAGTGAATATAGTGACCGTACGCCCTTCTTAAAACAAAGTACTGTAGGAATAGGAAGAAAGCATTTAGAGAGAGGATTTTAAATGTCTACATGCATGTCAGTCGTACCTAAGGCTTGTCATCCCTGATGTTAACCTAGTTAGGCCTCACTTCTGCGTGTCTCCACTTGGTTCCCCTGAACAAATACCCCCCTCTCTTCGGAGAGACTTTTTGACCTGCTGTACTCATTTGCTCTTCTGCTTAGGTTGGCTGTGGCCCTTCTAGACAATATGAGATTTGCAGACTGGCTGAGGAAGAGGTAAACTCTTTAAAACTAACAGTCCTTAATAACCTTTTAAGTGTTTGCTGAAAGGTGGCTTATTTTGAGCCTTTCTTTTGTTTCCTGCATGTTTTTACTTGTAGCCCTCTATTAAACAAAACCAATATAGTCATACAGTAAATATCCCAGTAACCGTGTCAACATAGAGCATTCATAAATTATTACAGAGCAGCTCCAATTCCATCAGTGTCTAATAAAAATTGCATGGGGAAGGAATGATGGTGGTAAAGGCACAGAAATGGAACTCAACTCAGGTTCTGGTCTCAGCTCTGCCCCAAACCTCTTGTCACCTTCAACAAGTCAGTGTAGTGCCTGACTTTTTTTTTTTTAATAGAACAGGTGCAATTATATGTATTCAAATACCGCAATTGTATACACACAGTATTTGTAGTTACATGGTGAGTTATGCACCTAACTGGTCATGGGTGCATGAAGATGCCTGGCTTGTGCATAATCATATGGTTGTTTGAAAATCAGGCTTTTAAATGTTTCTTCCTCCGGTTTGCTCTCTGTGAAATGATGATAGTACCTCACTCACAAGGGTGATGCAAGAGTAAATTAATGTTTAAGCGCATTTAGACTTTCTGATAGAAGGTGTTGATTACAATCAATGCAGGAATAGTTTTTCACAAATAATTCCATCTTTGGGGCTGCCCCAGATCAGCCCTGTTCCCAAACATGTGTTGATATTGGTAAGTGCAACTGGATAATAGATTACGACTAAAATTAAAATGTGTCTTTCCAAAGAGGGGTCAATTTCATGTCCATAAAATTGTCATGCTGTAGCAGTCCGTAGGTCCATCTAGTCCGGAATCCTATCTCCAACAGCAGTTAGTTCCTGATACAGCAGAGAGAGGTGCAGTAAGAAAGCAGAATCGTGATAATTAGCCCCATACACAGGGTCTCGAAACTTTCTCTAAGAACTGGAACTAGGGTTGAAACATGAAACATGAGGGTTTATATCCCTTCCAGAATTTTTATAATTAATTATAATTCTGAAGATTCTTGTTATGCATATACATGTCCACTCCCTTTTTGAATATTGCTAAATTCTTGGCTTCAGTTAATTCAGGTGTAAATGAGTTTCTTATTCTAACTTTTGTCAGTTTTGAATTTTCCACCTTCTAATTTCATTGTCCCCTTTGTTTTGTGATATGAGACGGGGGAGAGCAGAAGTCCCCGACCACTCTTCTCTCTACCACTTATTATTTTATATGCTTGTATCATATCCCCTTTTATTTTATTCATTTCCTAAAATAAGCAATCCCAATCTTTTAAACTCTGCATATGAGGATTTTCCCATGCCCATAATCATTCTTGTCACCGTTCTCTGAGCCCCTCCTTGATTGCGGCAATATCTTTTTGAGACAGGATAACCAGTTCTGTATGAAGTATAGGGTATTCCAGATGAGAGGACACCACTGATGCCTATTTAATACAGCTAGGTAGAGTTTCTAGATCTGCCATCTCCCTTTGCATTAACTGATATGTCTGAACTTATAGAAGAGCATGTCCAAATACAATTCCGGTCCATGTCAGGTAAAATAAATGCCTATTAAAGTGTGTAGTCCATTTTATCAGTATAGCTGTGCGTACTCAGTTTTTCTGAAAATCAAAACCTAGGTGTGTCAAGTTGAGTGTACAGAAATTCAAAGTTGCGCAGTTGATGAACATTTTTGGAAAGATGTTAGGTCAGTAATTGTGTTGATGCACAAGAATAAGTAGAATCTGGTTCCTGTAAATTTGAGCAGGGCTAATAAGTAAAAAGCAGTAAAAATTGTTCATCTCTTTTCTTCTATTAACATTAACAAATATAACTGAATACACATAGGGAACAGACCTTCTGGATTAAATGGTTCCTTTGTTATTTTTAGATATAATTGTTTTTACTTGAGCTGTACTTTAAGAAACCATGACTGCAGTGTATTTTTGATTTAGTATAATTTGGTTTTATTTTAGCATAAAAAAATCATGCTGTTCATATCTCTGGGATATAGTTTGTGAGACCTGATTTCCATTAACAGTGTTTAAATAAAACTATATTCAAGGTTCTTTTAAGCTGTTACGTGCTGACATTTTGGCCCACTGCTTTGTGCAGTGGTTAACTTTGAAGTTGCTAATGTTTATATAAGAGCATCATTGTAGCAGTAAACAATTTACAAGCTCCCCCCACAGCCCTCAGCTACAACGCAATTGATGTTGCATGGGGTGCTTTCAGTTAAAGGCCCTAAACTATAATCCCATTCTAGTGGAAATAGGGCTTAGCCTATTTTTCCCCACTTAAAAAGCACAATGCAAGATCTTTGGGCAGATATTTCCCAAGTAATGGAGCTATAGAATGGCTCAGTTACATTCTACCTGAAGATGACCATCAATGTGAAATCATTCAGATTAGTAGCTAAATTGGGGTGGGGGGGAGAGAGAAATATGAATGAGACGCATTGTAAATTCTGTGAGCCTCATTCATACGTTTCCTAGACATAGCTGTATGTATTAGAAGTGCATACTGAAAGCAGCATATGAAAGACTGATACATGGGACATCATCTCTTTCATAAAATCTGCAGATATGTTGGCCACTGACACCTCGTGCAGTACTGTAGGATCCTTCAGGTGGAAAGAGCATGAGTTTAAAAATGCTGGGGGAGTTTTCCTTGTAATTTTTTTAAAAAAAAGTGTTTTTCAATTCGCTTCAAAAACCTTTCACTTTTTGACAGTACCAAAAAATGGTTAGTGTTTGGTTTAAAAAAACAAACAAACAAAACTTTTTGGTTTTCACAAACAAAAAAACTTTTAATCAATTTTTTTAAAATTTTTGTTGAAAAAACAACCTCAACCAAACTGAGAGGTGTGAGTGAAAATTTCCATTTTGACTGAAAAGCCATTTTTGTCAACGTTTAAATGAAAATATTTTGAGCAACTTTGCTGAAAGGCTCTATACAAAAGTGAAAATATTTTCTAATTTCTTGTCACCTTAGTTTTGTGAGGTGTGTGACACATTATGCCCCATATTCTTCATAGAGATACTATGATGTGATATGTAACTAAGATGTATTTTATGCAAGATGGGTCATGTGAGGTATCACTGAAAAGGTTGTGATTTACTGAATATGATTATCATATTTGTTTGCATGTATCATTTCTGTATCTGAAGTTAGGAATATTGACTGTATCAATTACCAGTGGGTTTACACCTGGGGAAAGCCCACAAGACAGAATGCAATCAGTCTAGATGGCTCGCTGTGAGGAAGAGCCACTAGACAGAACAATAGGTCTTTGAAGATGCTAATCTCCTACCTTCCTGGAAAAGCTTCCTGAGGATCTTACAATTTAGTCTTTGAGTTATGGCTGTAGGGTCATGTGATCAAGTCACCTGGTACTGGAATCCATCTTGGAATATCAGTGTTTTTTCACTGACTGGCATGGGAACTAAGTTTGGAAACAAACCATATGCAAAAGCTATTTAAGGCAGGGGAGTGACCTCAATGTGGGTCATTCTTCACTGTCACCCCACCCAAGATGACTGCTGGAAACATCTAAGAAAAAGACTGGGGAGAGAAGAGCTGAGCCCAGGCTGGAAAGGTATCTGGCCTATGAAAGAAATACCTAGAGTTTTAAGCTGCGAGCAAGAGTAGCTTGTCTTCAAGAACCTCTGCAATCTGCCTAAAACAACATTAGGGTGAGAATTTTCTAGATATAACCAATTTCTTTAGGATATTGAGCTTAGCTTTCATGTTTGTTTCATTTACTAGGTAATCTGCTTTGATCTGTTTGCTATCCCTTTTAATAAATTAAAATCTACCTTTTGTTGTTTTGTTTTGGTCATAACCCAGTGTGTGGAATTCATAACTCGGGGGCAAAAAGCTGTTGCATATCTCTCTCCACATTGAGGGAAGGAGCAAATTTCATGAGCTTACGCTGTGCAGTTCTCTGTGCAGCGTAAGATGTTGTAATTTTGAGTTTGCACTCCAGAGGGAGGTGTGCACTAGAGTATCTGTGTAGTTCCTTGCTGAAGCCTTCCCATGCATGGGCTAGTCAAAAAGCCTTTTTGCATGTTACAACAGCTGGGTGTGTCCCTACATGTATGTATGCTGATGAAAATGTGAGATCGGGAGCGGGTCTGCAGCTTGTCACAGCAATACAGTTAAAGGGAGCACAGGCTGGCTCAGTGTTACCCAGTTCCAAGTGACACCCCAGGGGGAACCTGTCAGAATGTAGTTATCAGTAATAATTATGTCTTGGAGTTTAATGTCCTTTTAAGACATCTCTCTTTAGATCCTGTTGGCATCTGCTTTTTAATTTATCCATAGCTAGAAGTACTATCTAAAGACATTGATCTACTACATTTTCTTTGCCATACAACACTACTGCTTAATTTGCTAAACTTGTTTTGCTAATGTAGATCTTGTAAGAGTGTTGGAACACTTAAATGGCTAATCAATATTTTATATGCAGTGAACAGCAGTGGAAAATAAGTTAGAGTAATAGAAAGTAAGACTTGTGTTCATGTGATTCATATGGGTCAGTTCTCTCATTGATGTCCTAGCAGTTTAAACAGATCTCTAATGCTAATGGTTTTTTTTTCTTTTGTGCATAAATTCCCCTATGCTCTAATTGGGAGGGAGGGTCTAGATCTCATATTATGTAGACAAATATCCAACCTGCTGGCATTATTAAAAATGATCTTTTCTCTCTAAGTGCTTGAAAGTATGGCAGTGAGAGAGTAAATTTCATAAAAATGTCAATGATAGCCCTTGAGGCTTATAATAGATTGCTGGATAGGGCAAGGGGAAATGTTGTATTTTCAAGGCAGAAAGTTATTTTTCTTTTCTGCTATCTATTTTGTTAATGAGGGAATGTAGCTGCTAATGTATCAAATAGTCGCATAACACAGTCATGACTAACACACTTTTCTAACCAAAATGTATTTTCCTTTGTCTGTTAGCTTTTCTGTACAACTCTGCGGCTATAGAAAGCCCATTTTATGTTCTAGTAGACTGCCCTTATAAGATCTTGTGTTTTTATTAGTTGCGCACATATACTTCAAGCACCTTGGTTAACCAACATAAATGATCTACATCAAAGTCTCACAATGTCTACATACATTCTACTTTCATCAATTAATAGCAGCCTTTGCTTGACAAAATACGACAAGGGATCTTTACACATTTTGAGCCCTATGCCTGTTTTTTTTCTTTCCTCTCAAAACCTTGGCAATATATATTTGTCTGTCTTATTGTGCTCTAATACGGACAGCAGAAACAAAATTCTTTCACTATTTACTTCCTCCTAGATGGAAAATTATTTTCATAACTATTGTTGAAAACCTGGGCTTTATTCCATATTAAAAAATAGAAGCGTTTTTTTCTTTTGAAGTAAACAGTGTTTTATTAAACATCCCTACAGTGTTAGCAGGAAGAACTGGACTGGTAACACATTTCTTTCACAGATAAAAGTGCAATATGTACATCTATAACACAGGGGATCTTGTGTAAACAGGTGGTGTTTGTTAAAATGTGCACTTCATTAGAATATTTTAGGCAGGGTTTCTTGAACTTTTGTCATAGTTTCCCTCCCATTCAGGTACAGAAAAAAGGCCACAGGGAATGGTGCATGTTAGTAGCATATTAGCCATGGCAGCTCGCTCCTGCTCTCTCTCTCTCTCTCTCTCTCTGCTGTCTTGTTTCCACTTAACTCTTCCAAAGCCAAAGTGGCTATATAGGATGTACACAATATACCATAGAACTGTGGTTTTCAAACTTTTTTTCTGATGACCCAGTTGAAGAAAATTATTGATGCCTGCGACCCAACGGAGCTCAGGATGAGGAGTTTGGGAGGGGGCTCTGGGCTGGGACACGGGGTTGGGGTGCAGGAGGGAGTCAGGGCTCTAGGCTGGGGATGCAGACTCTGGTGGGGCTGGGGCTGAGTGGTTTGGGGTGCAGGAGGGGGCTCTGGGTTTGAGGGGGTTCAGGGCTGGGGCAGGGGATTGAGGTGTGGGGTTGAAGCGCAGGCTTACTTCCAGTGGCTCCCGGTCAGTGGCGCAGTTGGGATGCAGAGGCAGACTTCCCGCCTGTCCTGGCACCACAGACCACACTGCGCCCTGGAAGCGGCCAGCAGCAGGTTCGGTTCCTAGGTGGAGGCACACAAGCAGCTCCGCGTGTCTCTTGCCTGCTGTGCTCAGGGCAGAGGCTCCCCCACCTAGGAGCCGAACCTGCTGCTGGCCACTTCCGGGGTGCAGCGGGGTGTCAGAACAGGTAGGGACTAGCCTGTCTTAGATGGGCAGCACTGCTGACAGGACTTTTAACGGCCCGGTCGTCGCTGCTGACCAGAACCGCCACGACTCAGTGCCTTCCATTCCGCGACCCAGTACTGGGTTGCGACCCACAATTTGAAAACCACCACCATAGAAGGTTCTGCTTTAGTAGAAAGCTTTTGGAAGAAAAAAGTTCTTGTGCTTGAGCCTGAAACTCAGCTTGATAAATATTATCTTAACGCTGATGCACCGTGTGTGTGTGTGTGTGTGTGTGTGGAGAGAGAGAGAGAGCAAGCTCTTAGCCCAATTAGACTTTGTTTTCACTGATGATTTTGGATGTCCGAATTTGCAGTTGCTGAACTTGAGACTTGTTTAAAGAGGCCTGATTTTCAGAAAAACCTTCTGGAAATTAGGCCCCACTCAAGTGTGTCAAATTGAGCACCCCAAATAGCTATTTGCTTTTAAAATGTAGGTCTGTATTTTATAGAAGTTGCTTGCTATAATCACAGCCTTTACATGAAATCTTGACGGATTGTGCATTAGTGTCCAAAGGAGGAATTCAAAGAAACTTTCTGTTAAGAATTACTTTGAAATCCAAGGTTCTGATAATGCTTTAGCACAGGTAAGTGTGGATTATAATTTAAATTTGGAGTGGGGAGTTGCTCCATTATATTTCTAAGCTAAATGTAAGCTTTTAGAATTAGTTTAGTAGTTCTCTATGTGGGTTTATTAGCACCAGTAGTGACTGCATGGGATTCTAGCATAATTATCAGAGAAAACTAGCAAATCCAGTTTCTCAGAATTTCAGTAGGTTTTAATCTGATCACTCTGAATATGTCTCTATTTGCTTGGTTTCTAGCATGTTCCATGGAGGTTTGGAAATGTTTCCAAGTTTTTCCTGAACGAATTTATCTCTGTTCCATTGGCATTCTCAGTTAGAATCGCAGCAGGCCAGCATTTTGAAAGCTGGAGGGTGCAATGCTATTCCAAATGGGACCTTGAGCAGAGGAGGGAGATGGCAGTGGGGATGTAGATGGTATGAAGCACTCCAGATCCACCTACTTCTTCCCACTGCAGAAATACTTCTGCTGCAGGGAAAGCAATGGGCTGCCTGTCAAAAGTAATTTGTCTTCACTTCCTGCCTTCCTAATGCAGTTGTCCTTGGGAGCAGCTTAAGTGTCTAAGGCTGCAGGCTCAGCTAGCTCAAGCTTTGCTTCTCATCTTAGCTGCTTGTGGCCCCAAGGGACTCAAGCACCACAGCACATAGCGCTTTAGGCAGGATGGGAGGGGGGAATAAAAACACCAGAAAGAGCAAAACAAAATTAAAAATCGAAAGGCAAATATGCTTAAAAGAAGAAATAAAAAGGTAAGGGGAGGTAGAGAACAGAGATAAAAGGATGAGAGGAACCTGGCTGGGGCCTGGTGCAGGTGGGGCCTGGAGGGTATCCAACCATCAATCTATCTTGAGGGGAACTAATACAAAAGAAAAAAGCTGCTTGGGGGCCTCTGCATTGGGCTCCAATCTAATCTTTGCTACCATCTCTGCGTTGGACTCCATTGCAGGTTTGCAGTGGCTGAAGAGGTAATGTCCGATTGTTTAATCGTAAGCATAGTTTTAAAAGGCAAATTCAGACTTTTTTAAAAATTAATTTGCTAGAAGTTGAAAATCTTGGGATATAGATTCTGAAGTTTAAAAAGGAGAATTAATTCATGTCACTTTGGCTACATCAGGGAATATACTTTTTTTTTTTTTTTTTGAGTCCACAGTGCTGTATTTTGGTATCCCCGCACATGGAACGCTTTTTTCATGGTCTTGCTGTTGTATTTATTGCCACTGTAACATTCTCAGTGTAGTTTTATATGGAAATATTCATGTACTTGCATATTTGATGAAAGTTCAGTTCTGCTGCTCCGACTGCTTCTAGCATAGGATTGCCAACGTTCCAGGATTGTCCCGGAGTCTCCAGGAATTAAAGATTAATCTTTAATTAAAGTTTATCATGTGACGAAACCTCCAGGAATATGTCCAACCTAAATTGGCAACTCTACAGGTTAATTGAATTTAAGAAATACTTGTCTTGAAGTGCTAGTAATTTGAGATTTTTAACTAACTGAAGACTGAAAAAACTGACTAATTTAAGTTGGCAGCTTACTGGTATGTTCTAAATACCCACCTTCCTAAATAGGAACTACTGGATAATGATCTCTTTGTGGGGATGGGGAGAGGGAAAGTCTTGAATAGAATAAAGTATGGACAGTATAACCTGTCATTGAATGAGGTTTCTATATTTCTCTAATTCACACTTTCAAAAAGCAGTGGTTACCTTAATAATTTAGAATTGTTTGGTTCAGTCCCTATATTTAAATAGTTAAGATATAGACACATTAATTACTCATCATAAACACATACATTCACTCTGGACAGAAATATAATTCATACATTTTATAAATGGAGAAATGTGCGTGATTCCCCTCTCCAGTTGGCAACGCTTTTGATTTTTATCATGATTCTAGCTGTATATGATGTTTTAATTTAAAGCCTCAGTTCCTGGAGAAAAGTGATTAAATAGATATCTCAGCTTGCAAATTAAAAAAAAAAAATTGCTTGTCCTCATAGTTGCTGAGAAAAGCCTGAAAACATGACTCGGGTGCAAGATGAAGGCTCAAAAACTAGAAGGCAAATAAAAATAACCTTAAATTTATTTTGTTTTTAAAAAAACATAACTAAGCCAGTCTCAGGATTTTTGGGGCCCGACACATGACTTCTGAATGTTTGGTGTTAGCAATACTATTAATACTTCCCAGCACCACAGGCGGCACCTTCTATGACCTTGCGTTTGTCGCATTGGTCGCTGTGATACCCCACCAGCTCCACTGGACAACCTCTGGTAAAGCAGGATTACTCTGGGTTGGTAGGATCAGAAAAGGTGATCTTTCCACTTCATCTGTGTTTCCAATGTAACACTTCTACCATAGCCTAGCAGAAGCGGAAAAACTGCTGAGAATCCCTAGGTACTACTTCTCTAGTTCTGCCAGGAAGAGCCACTTGCAGGAGCACAGATAAAAAAAAAATAAAAATAATAATAAAAAAAAATCTTAAGTGTGAGATGCACGGAAGTAAAAGGAAAGAGCCCTCGAGATGCGGAGAGTAAGCAGAAACAAACTGAAGTGTAAATGGAACCCACAGAGCTGCTTCAAAAGTTCTACTGGCAAAATGGTAGCCTGTGAAATTTGAGAATCATCCCTTTTTGTTATCTGCAGCGTGGACAACACCAGCAACATACTGCTTTACAAAGGTTTCTCTTTCTATACCTGGCTGCAAGTCTAAACTTTTCTCTTGATGTTTGAACATAATCTTGAGTATTGTTTACACCCATTTCAATGTTGTTGATGATTTCTCCTTGTTCCTCCACCAGAAGCGAGATCTGGATAAAAAATTCCTTCAAGTCTTTGATATGGTTCTCCAGATTGATCAATTCTTTGTGTCTTTGTTCAATCTCTGATAGTTGAGCTTTAGTGATTTTGACTTCAGTAAGCAGATTTTCATTGAAAATCTCCCATTTTCCTTGTTGAAGCATATCATTCACTTCTTCCTCAGAGACCTCTTTCCCAACCACATCAAGCTGGCGGACAATGAATGTCTTGCATTTCTCCTGCTTGGCTGTTATAGCATCATTGTATGAAAGCATGGTGTTTTGGAAACGCAGGAAAAGGAATGCATGCTGAGATGTAAGGATTCTTGCAATGGCGGAAGATGGCCCTTGTTCGCTTTCAGACTTCTTCACTGTTTTTGACAGTTCATCCAAGCATTTACTTACGTGCTCTGCTTGAATTTTTATTTCTCTTGTAATGTTGGACTCCTTTTTAATAACACTGAACCTTCTCATTGAGGACATGAGGTTTTTCTGCTGCTGACCAAACTTTTGAACATCCTCTGCCAAGTTACTAATCTCATCCTGAAGTCTCTGGATTTCATTTAGGTGCCTCTCAGTTATGGGCTCTTTCTCATAAATAATAGCTTGCTGTTCAAACTCCACTTGGTCGTCTTCCTTCACCCCAGGCGCACAGCTGTTCTCTTCAGCTAGCTGCAGTTCTTTTGCTCGCAGTTTAAGTTCTTGAAGGCGGTCTTTCATTTTTTCTGTCGTGCAAGGAACAGCAGGCTGACTTTCTTTCCTTGTGAGTTGAAGTCACTGTAATCCTAAACGTAACAACAACAACAAAATCCTGTTTAGCAATTATCTGCACACAAACTGTCTATGCAGATGGCAGAGAGCTATTACTGTGCACAGAGATAAGATGTCAAAGAAGCACCAAATGGGAGAATGAGCGTCTGACTAAATGTACCTTGTATCTGGTGATTACAGCTATTCGATAAATTGCATTTAATATGTATTGCTGACTGCCTCACCTGCACCCTGCCCACTAATCTACTTCCACTAGGACTTGCTGTAAAACCGCAAGGCTTTGACTTGCTTCAAAAAAGTGCCAGTTAAGAGCATATCTCAGCCTTTTCACTGCAGAATTTATTCCCCAAATTTATTCCCCACACTAACCTGAAGCCCAAGATGGGCTGTTCAGTCCTGGGGCAGCAGTAGTTTTATGATTTGGTATCTAGAAATTAAAATGGATTAGAAAATGAAGGTAGGGCATGTTTGAAAAAATTGTCATTAAATAATTTGTTTTAATGTGAATTCTTGGAGTGT
The DNA here is from genome assembly GCF_009764565.3 of Dermochelys coriacea. NCBI lineage: Eukaryota > Metazoa > Chordata > Testudines > Dermochelyidae > Dermochelys > Dermochelys coriacea. The sequence goes on along the minus strand of NC_050068.2, from coordinate 190,264,906 downwards.
GAGGTGAAATTCCTACTAGCATAGCTCTGAATTTGCAGGATTAGAACAGGAGTTTTATACTATTCTCAGCTTCCCAATGGGCATCACTGCACTTAATTTCTAGTCCTGGGATGTTAAAATTCCTTTATTGTTCTGTAAGTTGTATTTGGTTCATACAGCATTCATGGTAGTATAGTTGGAAGGTTTTCTCTGCCTTTATTAGAATTACAATAGAACCTCAGAGTTATGAACACAGGATTTTGAAAGGGAATGAAACCAATGTCTGATGATGCAACTTTAACCAAAGAGCACACTTGGAGTGAAGCTTTCTTTGAATTTTTAGCTTATACTGTCTTTGGTGTGCAATAGTTTTAAAGTATTTAGTTAAATGTTATACTGTACGGGTCATTACATAGAGCAGAGCCCCAGATGGCTGCTTGTGTTGCTTGTGCTTATTGCTGGCTCACAGATTCATAGGGGCTTTCAAATAGTGGTCGTCTTAAACAGGGTGGTGAAAAACCTTGTATGGGCTGGTGTCTCAAATGTGGAATTGACATGTTTTAATGTAGTGACATTTTTGTGGCTGTTTCAGTGCTATTGCTGTTAAGCCCTCTTCTCCTCTTCCTACCCCTCACCCCCCCCATCAAAGGAGAAAATAATTGATGGGAATAATTGATGGGATTGTTTTTGCAGTAGAATCTCCGTTCCAAGCTACTGCTCTGGAATAGGACTTGGGGTAACTGTCTAGTTCAGGATTTTTGTGAAAGTACAGCATAATATGAGAAAGTTGTATAGTACCTGATAACCTTATATTTGGAGCTACTAGTGTAAAATTCATTTTAATGTCTCAAAGCTTTAGTCAGCCCAAATATTTTTTTCTAGAGGACCTCTACAACATGACTCTGAAACTTTTCTGGAATTAAACATTGATTATACTAGATCTGAGACAGAAGGGATATATTGAAATTATAAACCGAAGATAACTACACTTGGGAGTGTAAATTACACAAGCATCATTAAATGTGAAGTGAGTGACTTCTCAGTGCTTTCTTTAAAAAATTGTTTATATGTTGAATGGGAAATGTATTCTATATATAAAATGGAAAATAGTTTATATCTAATCTAAACAAATTTAGGATTTTCTTTAAATTAATGTCTAAATTTGTTCATGTTGATTCCAAACTGCTGCTTTGTCTATCAGGATAACGAGTTGTCAGCATAATACGTCTACGTTAGCTGTAACAGAGCAACAAATTACCAAGGGTAGATCACTTCTGGGTTAAATTATGTTCATAATCTTTTCTGTGAATGATCAGGAACCATAGGTCTAGTCAGCAAAACAGGTATGTACATTAGGAATGTCAACTCGGATATCAACCAACTAGTGCTGTAGTACTGTTTTTATTAAAGTTTGCCTAGTAGAACATGTGCATTGAAGAAAAACACAACACTCTCCTTGAACTCAAAAATGACTAATATTTTGCTCAAACTTTCCAAAAAACTTACCATCTGGCAAAAAGCAAGAATGGAAAATTTCAAAGTAAGAGGTAAAGACTGAAGGAAGAGAGGAGCATGTGATAATGGGGTTGTAAAATAAACTTCTGTGCGTTCTTAGCTATAGAGGTCATTACTGACTGCTGTGACAAAGGATAAATGATGAAAACTTATTGTAAACTGTTCACTGGTCCTTACAGAACTATACACAGTACAATGACTACAGTCATGGTCCGTTGTTTGGCTCTGAAATCCTTTTCATTGTGTCTACAGAGATGATCCGAATGTTCTAACAGTTAGCATTTAGGTAGATTTACTCTCTGTTACCTTTACCTTTAGGATAAACTTCTTACTAGTGGCAAAAATGGAGGATTTGTGCAGACTGGGACACTACATCTCCCTTCCTATGGACTTAAGGGGAGTTCAACTGCGTCCTATCTTGAAAATTTCCCACCGCTCTTAATTGAATTGTACCTTTTGCACAAGGTTAATCTTCAGATGAACTTCACCAATTAGATCAGAACATATTCAAATATATGAAGCAAGTTATGTTTTTAAGGCCCTTCTGTAATGTTATCAGAGTTCACCATCATGCTGCCAAGTTTCAACTCCATAACCTTCAAATAATTCAAAATTGCTTAGAGTTACTGTGTAAGGAGTTGCCCCCACAGTTAGTAAGTGTAAACTAGTGGAATGTAGTGCCATTTTGGCTGTTTTTTTGGTGGTGATAGGATAATTTTTTAATATACTGATGTTTTTAAAAAAAAGTGAAGATCTTCAACAATCAAGTTATATATCATCCAAGTAGTGACACACGTAATGACAGCGGAGTGATTCCTATAAATTATGTCAGTATGCAACATACCTTTTGTACATATTTATACAGTAGTGTGAACACCTAATAGTACAGTTGTAGTTTCTCTGATCCCTAGTCTACACTTAAGGTCCCTAAATACATTTTTGCATAATGAAAAGTTATGAAACTAAACGCTTGGGAATATATTTCCCACAAACTCTTAACTATGCCTGTCCACAAGAAGATTTAACAGGAAATCAAACAACAATAAATGTAAACTGTGTTAAGACTTTTTGCTGCAGGCCATAAGTAATTGGAGAAAAGATAGATACTGTATCCTAGCATTGGCAATCTCCCCCCCTGCTCTCCTTGTTTTTTCTTGGTTTTTGCTGCTATTTTATAGTTTTTTGTGATACAATGTAATATTTTTCTAAGAGCCAACAAATCCACCAGTGTCAGTGTTTTGGTAATGTACAGAGACTTAAGTTCAGGCAAGCCTGTTCATCTACTGGAAAACATTTTGCTCAAAACAAAGAAGCCCTTGCATGATGTATTCATGTTACAATAATTCCTTAGCATTGCTAAACTTACTGTACATCTGCCCATAGTAGAAGACATGTGATTTGTTAAAGATAACATTCTTTTGAAATGTTTCAGAATTGCTTGGCACCCTTTAGACTGCTCCAGGGAAAGTTCAGATTGGGGCATGTGAAAGTAATCGGGAGTGCTGAATAAAACTTCAGAGAAGTGACCTGAAAATCTGTTTTAGCATAACCTAACATGTCTGTTGACCCATGTTAATTTAGTATGATTTAAGAAACCTATAATTGAAAGGCAAGTTATAAGGGAACACCGTTGGTGGTAATGGGGTGGGAAAATAGAGCTTTTGTGAAGCTGAATGATTTGCAGTTAATTGTTGGAAAACTTTAAAACAAGCAGTCACCATGTTACCCCTTCAAAACCAGTTATAACCATATTGAAAGTTGGCTGCCAACTCTGTTAAGGTAAACATGCAATAGCAGAAAAACACTGGTTTTGGACATTATACGTGTTCTGTATATCTTTAAACAACTGTCTGCTTAGTTTCCAAGTATCTGAGTGACATTATCTTCAAATTGGCGAATGCACACTTTTTTTATAGGAAAATATAGTGATAGTGTATGAATGTCCTGGAACTGTGTGGAATATTCAGAATGCCGGTCTCCTCTCTTTCCCCACGCACTCACAGACTGAGCAATTAGTGTTCAAATATTAAACTCACAGTTAAGAAGAAAACACTTTAAATAGCTATTAATAATTGGACGACTTTGTGCTTTTACTTTACAGTCTTGGTGGGAATGGAATGTAAGCAATTGAAACTTATTTCCATATCTGACACCCGAACAGCCTAGTCCCTGCCTGCAAACACTGCTTGCCAATTAAGCTTGTCAGTGTGTTGGCAACTAAGAAAAATGCAAAGTCAGACGTTTCAGATAAATACAGTTGACAAGTTGAAAGTGGGGGATAGGTAGATTGTGTAATTGCTGGTAGTCTCATTTATGCTGTTGCTCAAAACAAACGGTGTAAGTGCTCAGTATTTTCAGTCAAGCCAGTGCAGCCTTAAATGGCTGTAAACACACTTGGTATCCATTTCTAACATGGTTCCAAGCTATATTACAACTGTGTTCAGAAACAACGCTATAGACTATATAAGAGAGAAGAACCCTGCATGACAGTCGCTTTTGAGCATAGTGCCTGGGAGCAAAGTTTTAAGAGTGTAGTGTGGTCTGGAGTCCAAGTCGTCATTCTTAGGTGTCTCATATTAGTAGTGCAAGAATAGGCTCAGTGAGACGTGCAACATTTGAAATGCCTATAGTTAAAATACTTTTTTGCTCCACATAGGAAAAATTAGATTACATCAGAATTTTCAGTTTGTTCAACAGCTTTTCTTGTGTATTTTCTCACAAAATTGGAGAAAAAATTGCTATGCTTTCAACATTTTGCTGTAGAATCTTCCAATGTTATCCCTAATGCTGCATTAAAGTAGATACAGAAGAAAAATTAAGTGCAGGCATAAGTTTTCTTTTTTGAATTTAAAACACCTTGCTTTCGGATATTCAAGCTAATTTTTTTGTTTATAAAATGGTAAGCAGGCTTGATGAATATTTCCTCTATTAAAAAAAGTCACTGCTTTAAAATGTTAAATGAGCTGATGTTCATGGAAAAATAGCTATTCTTAAATTGTATTGGAACGGGTCACATTTTCTGTTTCTATGCCAAATTCAGTCCAGTTAGACCAGCTTCTATTTTTAAAACACTGCTGCATTTGTGCATATTGTAAAAAAAGAATTATTCACAATAAACGCTCTGGGTATCTGTGTTATATGTTGTGCAATAAAAGGAATGTAGCAAACAGAGGGACTCTGTGAAGGTTGTTCAGCCTGAAAAAATATACTCGCTATGACAGGCTTTATATACTGAAGGTTGCTATAGTGTATTAAACTGCACTGCACTTTTATAGTGCAACATCGTTGTCCATTGTGTTGAAAAAGTAACCAGTAGCAGGCAATAATGCTTACGTTAAAAATGCTGATGTTTGAGGCTTACATTAAGAATGTGACGCCCAACTGGCAAAAAGGAATTGGGATCATACTAGAGTGAGTGCTTTGAGGGCTATTGTCCATACAGCTGTCCTAGCTTGCTGAAGGTAGGCTCTGCCACTGACTGCTTATAGGGTTGTTGATAGAGGGTGCCTGGAACAGGGCTCTGCTGTAAGCAGAGAGGGGTGTATTTAGATACTTGGCAATTAGCATGAGTAGGTTTTGAGGAAAAGTGATGGTATTGGGTGCAGTGTGTCAAACTGGGAGTCGGAGTAGAGGACAGGTTTGAGGGGAAAACAAGGAACAAGCTTTAAGAGCTGGAAGGGCTAGTGGTATTAATGAGGGGGTTGTCTGAGGTTGTTTGAGGGGGGTTTGGGGAGTTCTGGATGTGACAGACGGGGAAAAAAGTGATTTCTTTGGACATAATGGTAAGGATTTTAGGGTTTCTGAGGGAATGGTAAACTCCAGGAGAGGGGACTGCAGAATTTTGTGAAGCCGTTGTTCTGGGAAGCATGAGAATTACTGTAGATTGCTAGCCTTGACATGCTGGGTGGAGGAGAGGATTGTGAGTAGCTGAGATAGTACAGGGTCGAGAATGGGCTGAAGCACTAACATTAGTGGAATGGGAAGAAATGGTGAGTGTTGTGAATTATAGTCTGTGTAAGCTTTTATGCCTTCAAAGTGCTCTATAACAGCTGATTCTCCACATGTTCCTGTGAGGTAAACCTCTATTTACAGTTGGGGAAACTGAGATAAGAAGTGAAGTATCTTGTACACATTGAGTCATTGGCAAAACAAGGATTTGGATTAGAACTTGTGAGTTCTGGATCCTTTATTTTAAACATTGCCATAATAATAATAATAATCACAATTCCCATGCATAAAGATAGCATTTGTGCTGTATCTCACTGTGTCTTTGGGTAGTGAAAGTGAGAAGTGCATTCAGTATGGATTTCCAGAACTCAACACTAACAGCTTGGAGATGGCCTCTTGCTGTTAAATGTACACTGCACCTGGAAGTCCAGAGTGACAAACCACTCTTTTACTAACTGCCAAAACAGGCAAGCTGTGTAATGGGAATGGATAAACTTAATTAGAAACCAGAATGGAGCTTTTGAAGTTTTTAACGTGGCTTTTACCATAGCTAATATCCTAAGTTTAAAAATGTCTTAATGTTGTCAGTGCCCCCTTTTTAAAAAAAAAAAAAAGTGGCAGGGTTTTCAAAATGAGTAATGGAGATGCTGATCTTTCTTCAGTTCATTTGTGGCTACAAAATGGAGTAGCTGCACCTTTACTTGATTGTTGATGCAAATGTAATACCACAACTACTAATCACAAAACTCCCCCAATGAAAATTAGGCAAACTTCCACTGTAGTGGTGACTATTTTGGAAGCTCAGCCACTGCTATACTTCGAGGGTAATAAAACCGGGTAGCATGGGAGATGGGTGAAATCAATGCATTTAATTTCTGTGGCATCTGGTAGCTACTGAGACCATTCAAGGTTTGCTCTCCTGCTTGTACAACTGGAGATTAAAAATTCATACTCTGTAGATTACCAACTAGTGCTTGGTCCCATTTCACAGCTGCCAGACCAGAATGCTTGCATTGTAACCATGAAACAGAGCTTTACTGTTGTGTGAGAGCTTTCCAGACAACTTTCAGTATTTTTATCAAAAGAACTGCACTGTGCAAAGACCACACACCAACTATATGCTGACTCCACAATGAAGTTCTCTATCCAAGTACAGTACAGCAGAGGCAGTAGTAGTGTAACTTTCTGTACTGCTCTGCCTCTGCGGGTGAGAGATCTTAAACCTTCATGATAAACCAACCCATGGCCCCTAAGATGCTACTGCTAACAAAGCTGACAAGTTTTTTATGGACACAGTTATATGAGGAAGTAGACTAAACCCACCAATTCTCTTTACATTGGCCACCCAACTAGCTCTCAGTATGATCTGGGTCAAATAGAATCCAATGAGCTACAGGGGAAAGACTTTATATTCCATTACCCAATTACTACAAGGCTAGAGCTGGATTATTTAGTCTTCAGTCTTTTGTCTGTGGAAGGTTTCCAGTTCCTTCTCCTTTATAACGTGTTTACATATAGCTTAAATCCTGTGCATGCACATATGAAAATACCAGTTACAATCTATTGTCTGTCTGCTCTTCAGCCTGAAGTTTGGAATCCTTGTGTTGAACTCAGAGTTCTCTCTAGATAGAGCCTGTTTGATTCAAAGTCATGAGTCATGATTCAAATAGTACAGGGTGGAGAGCTTTGAGAAAACACTCCCAGTAAATAGGAATGGGATTCAGAAGTGAGGCAGGAATGATTCACAGGGTAAGTTGTTCTAAGTGAAACAAGAGTTAGAATTGTCATTATCATGATTACTTCAAGTGGTATCTTAAGAAAGGAGCTGCACTAGAAATGGCTACAAATAAAACTAACACAGAGAAAGATTATTACTATATTTCTAAGTATATCCTATACTAAGAGGTGATGGAGTTGGCTGGGGGGAAATCTTGAATTGGATAAAGTTGATTTTCTTTAATTTCCTTCCAAATGCATGTATACAAACTCTTCATTCCATCCCCATAGCAGGTGGATGGTACTGCAGCACCTTATTTCAAGGCATATCATGCCACCAGTTTTTCAGGATAACTCACTATTTTAAATGGGGAGTTTTGCTTTAAAAGTGAAGGCACAGAAGGCCCAGTTTGAGACTTAAAGTGGTATAATTCACTGTATTTGAGAGAGAATACCAGTGCCAATTTATTGGTAAGTACAAAAAAAGCACTGATGGATTATGTGTCTGGCACACTTCTCAACAAATCCAGAACATACTGTAAACTGAGTCTGTTATTTTGGAAATAGAAGGTAGGAGACTACTTATAGCTAAAAATCCATTTTAGATTACTAGTTTCATTTTGTAATATTTTGCTTGATTAATATCTGTTAAAGGTGTTCTGCAAAGAGGAGATGGGAATCAAAGGAGGCTTGCTTTCTAGTTCTGTCATAATATATAAGGAGGACTGAAAGTGCGAGTTTTTGTATGTGTTTCTTTTATATGTTAGAAATATCAATATAGTCTTGTCTTTCATGACTTTGCCAGAGATTTTATTGGAAGACTAAAAAATTGCAGAGGAGCTTACTAAGCCCTTAGTTGAAGGGGAAGGGATGTGGAATCTAAAGAAATCTTTTCTCTCAACTGTAGGCCAGGTGTTTGAGTTAAATAGGCATAAATGAAAAACACAGTGTAAACAGAGAATAAAAATCCTTTCCTGTCTTAATTGCTGAGGTTTCACTTTCCTGGTATTAGTAGGAGTAAGTCATTCCATTAGTTGTCCATATGGCCTTGCAGGAAGAACAAGGTAGTTAAGACCAGAATTTCTAACGTTATAAACAACAAAACCAAACTGAACACTTTTTAAAAATAAATGCATTTATTTTAATTATGAATTATTAATACAAGTAATAAATTCAGGCCGCCTCTATATACCATGAAGTGCAGAAAAGCATAACCTACTTGCTTTTCCTTTGCAGATCACTGTTACGATCAGATCTCCTCTGTGCATACACATGCACATACCTCTCCTTTGTTTTTCCCATTACATATGGTAAGAATCTTGGTTAATACACTACCTTGGCGGAGGGGAGAGAGAGACCAGTATCCGTGATCTCTAAATGAAACCACTGTTGCTCATGGAAAGCCATTCCTATTGAATTACTTCTGCTATTGCTAGCATTTCTGATACTGTACATTTTCTGAATTTGTGGTACCTTTCACTGTTCGTGGTTTTTGATGGGCAGTATTTATTAGAATTTCGGGAAGTACAAAGGCTTTAGAATCAATTAGAGTCACATTTGAAGGCAATACATGATTTATCTTGTCACGTCAAATTGGGTCCAAAATTTTAGGTTCTGTAGTCAGACTTTTACAAAAATTATTCCACATAGAAATGTTTTTAATATACTTGTTAAAGAAAATCCATTGGCAAGATAGGAGGCAATAAACCCCTTCAGTATTTACATTGCAGCATTGTGCTAATGCGTGAAAATCACTGGATCTTGAGCCAAGCTGAGACGGGCAAAAAAACAGAGAAAAGTAAAATTGGTTTTGTAAAATTCTTTCATGTATGATGGAGCTTCAAATATAAATACGGAAATGTGCAACATTACATTAATGTGAAAGTGTCCTTTTTCCATATTTGGATTAATCCACTAAACCATCGGTTGGATTTCAGAAACATGTAGCATTCATGTTGCTCAGGTGTCTTAAATTTTAGAAATAGGCAAATCAAGGATTAAGTTATTTTGTAATATTATGAGGCATTCAGATTTTGCCTATAGGTGAACAGAACTTTTTACTGAATGCTCGTCTGTGTATCAGCAATACTTTTCTTAAATGCCAGATGGATGATGTCAGTACTACTAAATGTACACAAACACTCCCTTTCCCATGACTCTTCAAATAAAGTTCAAAGCTCTAGTCATCATAAAAATCCTAATTGATCTAAAAGTTTGTGCTTTGACTTTAACATATGCAGAATTAAATGTTAATATGCAATCCTAAAAGAAACCCAAATATCTTAATATAAAATAAGCGTGCTCTTCTGTTTATGCAGTTTTTCACTTGGTAAACTTAATTTGACAAACTGAGTGAAGCACTCTGACGGTTTATCACTTCAGGTATGTTTTGATGTATGCTTCTCGCAGTTTTAAAACATGAACCTTCCTAATAAACGATTCTACTGACTTGAAAAATTAAAAGCAAGTCCTTTCCTTTAAGGTAATTCTGGCACACTTCCAGAAAAATACATTTATGCATTAAAACTTGTCTCACAAATTAGCATCCATATACATGAGCCGTAGAATTGTTGAGAGCATATTTACTAGTAGCACTATCAAATTCTGAGCAGGGGAGACAGCCACTATTTGTGCATCTTCACACTTATTTCATTTTAAACTGTACTGCAAACTGTTTTGTAATATTTGCAACTATTAATGCAAAATAAAACCAACTGTTTACCTTATAATTCTGTGCTGGTAGCAGTCGTCTTTTTTGTTTTGTTTTGTTCTTCGGTGCTGGAATCCTACTTCTAAGGGTGAACTTCAGTGTATCCTGAAAAGTATGATTTTGACCATTTGCTTAAGTAATGTGTCTTGAGTGCCTTTCTGTTACAGTTTCTGCATGCCTGCTCTTCCTGGTTCTTAAATAATCATCTGGAGGGTGCATCTCGGAGAGCTGTGGTATGAAAAGCTGACTCCTTGCAATGTATAACTACAGTAGAAGAGCAAACTGGTTACTTTACTCTTGAGGAATCTGGTTCTGCCAGTTGGAGACTCAGCCTTGCATTAGAGGAGGTTCATTTTATTATAATTGGCCAATAGCAGAAAGTTCCTATGACTAGCTTCTTAGATACACTATTTGTAGACTGGAAGTACAATATTCATTTAAAACAAAATAAAAACCAAAAACCTCCTTGAACAGGAATTTAAATTCTACATTGAAGTGGGGGAGGAAGGCTCACAGACCTATTCACAAAACTAATTTGGAACGATAGCCGCCCCCCCCCCCAACAGTCAGTATTTTAAGTCTTTAACTCAGTTCATAAATTGAGTCCAAAGATAACACAGGAACATGTTTAGGCTTGTCAGAATTCAATTTTCATTTTTTATTTCAATGGATAATATCAGTGTGTGTTTATAAGATTTTTTTATTTATCAATTTTAAATTCACAGCTGTGGGAAATTATGGGGTCAGCTAATTATTTAATGACATCTTGAATTAAAAAAGTTAAAGCTTATACCCATTTAAAACCCAAATTTTCAGCATCCCATGTCAAAGTGTACAAAGTAAATGTACTTCAATCAAACTAAATTCTCAAGAAGCATTTTTCTTACTTTGCCCATCTGTAAGTTTTGATTATCATCAATGGAAATATGTTTTCATTTATTTGTGTATGATGAAATCAACGTTTGCCAACCTTTACCAATAAAAATCTATTCCCTCCAAGCATATGTAGGTTGTATCATCTTGATCAGTTTTCTTCACCAGTTGTCCTCTTCTCTTCATCTTTACCTTGTCCAACAGAGATAAATAGTTAGTTATTTCACTTCTTATGTAATTGTTACTTATGCCAGGTATAGAAGCCTCAATACTTTGTCCAAATATTCAGAGTTTAAGGCCAGAAGGGGCCATCAGATCATCTAGTCTGACTTCTTCCATGTCACAGGTCACCAACACCACCCAGCAGCCGCACACTAAATCCAACAACCCAAATTAGACCAAAGTATTAGTGTGATACAATGTGTTCCAGAGGCAGATAATAGGTGGAGGTGCTGAGGTGTATCAATGCTCAAGGCCCTTGTAATGGCAGGGGAAGTATTATGTGGGTATATCTCACTTGATCAAAACAAGTGACCTGCTCTCCAGGCTGCAGAGGTGGGAAAAGAGGTGGAAAATAGCAAGGATTCTTAAGGTTAGGGTCCCTTGTCTATTACGCACCTGATTCAGTGGCCTGGTTTACAAAAGCTCTGAGCATCCAGCAGCTCCAAGTGAAGTGCACTGGGAAATGCTGGGTGGCCAACATTTTTGAAAACGAGACCAGATGTTCAGGTGCAAAATGACACTTAGAAGCCTAAACTTAGGTACCCATTTTTTAAAAAAATCTTGTCCTCAGCAATTTCCTTTCCTTTAGTTGTCATGGCTAGGCTTAAGTCAGTGTGTGCAGGAAAGTAAGTTTCTCTTCATATTTGATGTCCTTGGTTGACTGAGCTGAACTTAGGTACAAGAATAGTATTTCTGTGAAGCTACCTTTTACATTCTCCTCAAGGGGTTGTCAATGAAGACGGGACCTACTTTAACATTGAAGCTAGAATTTTATTTCTCTATTAGTATAAAAGAATGTTTACATTTGTTGTTCTTCCTCCGTTTTCTAAATATTCTAGATGGTGTCCTGCAACCAGATCATCTCCTGCCAGCTTTTTGGACATAGTAGTGTTGTGTAGTAGCTATTTACCATGCCCAGGGTGGCGCACTCAAGATTTATTCCCACATGCTATCCACTCCCTCTCCCCCTCCCTCCTCCTCCCTCCATTTTCAATTTACATTCAGTTGAAGAATCTTTTGTGCAAAATGCCCCATACACTGTCTTGTTTAGAAGCCATGTGTGCAAATACACCTTGAGCTACAGTCTCTAGGCAAAAGTTTAGTTCCTAGCCTGTACATATGGTAGTGTTTTGGGGTCATGGATTATGGGTCTCTTGTGCTTGGAGCTACACAAACACATAAGGAGATACACTGAATAGTTTACAGGCTAGTTTTAAGGCCATGTCTATATGTGTCCCCAAGAATCCAACTGGCAAAGGGTTCCATGTTCTGTAACAGCAACTGCTCTCAGCCCTGACACGCTCACTGTACCAACACACTGCTTTCATAGTATTTATCTGTAAAGAATATCATGTGAGGTAGCAAATGAAAGCCGAGGACATGCTGATCATTAATATGGTGGAATCTACTGACAGTATATAAGGAACTGTGTGTATGTATACTGACATAATGTTTTAAAAGTCTATAACAAGGGAGAGTTGATGAACAGATCTTCTGCCAGACCAGAGCATGTGTATGCAACAATCCATCTCCAGTGTAAATTAAACATTGTAAGGTCAACACAGAGAGTCCTATTTACATGTGAAAGTCAACAGGAAAAACAGGTCGGAGGAGAATGTGAAACAAACTAGAGTATGGAAGACACCTTGGAGCCAGCACCCCAGGAAGGAAATCACAAGGAGTCATCCTGACTCTGGGGACAAAACCAACGGACTTCGGAGTCATAAAAGGAAGGAACCAGGACCCTTCTTTTATCCTGCACGTGAGTGGGTAACTGGGCAGTTTATTACATTCATGAAAACAGGATCCCAACCAACCTGGGTTGAAACACTGCAGAAAAGGCTTAGGTGAGATAAGACTGCTTCAGACAAGGATTGCAGCCTAAGCTGAGTTTTAGTCTCTAGAAAGCATGTTCTACTTTTGTTTTATTTGTAACCTGTTGTTCTGATTAGCCTTGCTCACTGTCTCTTAAATCTTAAATTCTGTTAATATACATACTACTTTTCACTACAAATTGATTAAAGTTCTGTGTTATGTGAGAGCTGATACTCCGTTGAATCAAACAAGCTTTTGTATGTATGCTATTCCCTTTGGAGTAGTGAACCTGGTAATTACTGTGAGTTCTAGTCAGAGGGGCTAGACCAGGGATGGGCAAACTTTTTGGCGGGAGGGACACCTCTGGGTATGGAAATTGTATGGCAGGCCATGAATGCTCACAAAATTGGGGGTTGGTGTGAGGGTCCTGCTGGGGTGCGGGCTCTGGGGTGGGGCTGCAGATGAGGTTGGGGTGCAGAAGGGTGCTCTTGGCTGGGACAGAGGGTTCGGAGGGTGGGAGGGGGATCAGGGCTGGGACAGAGGGTTGGAGCTTGTAAGGAGGTCAGGGGTGCAGGCTCCAGGCGGCGCTTACCTTAATCAGTTCCCGGAAGGAGCAGCATGTCTCCCCACTGGTGTAGGCATCGCCAGCCAGCTCTCCACGCTTCTCCATCCACAGACGCCATCCCTGCAGCTCCCATTGGCTGTGGTTCCCAGCCAGTGGGAGCTGTGGGGGCAGCGCTTGGGGTGGGGGCAGCGTGCAAAGCCCCCTGGCTGCCCCTACGTGGGAGCCTCAGGGGGGACATGCCACTGTTTCCGAGAGCCATGCGGTGCCATGGCATGCGCAGAGCGGGGCCAGCCCCCGACCCCACTCTCTGGCTGGAGTTCTGGAGCAGGGCAAGCCCCAGACCCAGCTCCCCTGCGGGAGCTCGAGGGTCAGATTAAAACATCTGATGGGTCAGCTGGGGCCCGCGGGCCGTAGTTTGCCCACCCCTGGGCTAGACACTACAGGGAAAAGTCTTCAAGGGGATTCGAGGGTTGGATGCACCTATTATTAACCTGCAAAGTAAAGTAGGACTGGCAGAGTCCTATGGGGAGAGGTTGAGTGAAAGCAGTGTAGTTGTTGCTGTGTCGGTCCCAGGGTACTAGAGAGACAAGGTGGGTCAGATAATAACTTTTTATTGTTGGTCCAATAAAAGATATTACCTCACCCACCTTGTCTTAGTGGGTGAAAGACAATTGGAGTACAGGTGCAGACAACCAGCTACCACAAGAAAGACTCTTTCATGAGTGCGGGATAACAAGGTGACTCTCAGTCCTGGGTGTCCTGAGAAAGCATCACATTATACTAAATGCTGTGCTGGTACAGTAAAGTCGGGGGGAGGGAGGTGATTTTGGTTGGGTGTTTTTTTTTTCCTTTGGCGGCCTATTTTATACTGGCAAAATACTAGTGTAGATGCAGTTATACTGGCATAACCATGCATGTGCAAGTAGAGCTCATTTTGTTTGCCAAACCAGCAAAGGCATGCTGGTGTTGGTATAAGTCGCCTCTATGCTAGGAGGGTTTGCTGTATAGCTCTATAAAAAACCTTTTATGTAAACCCAGGGTAAACCTGGGCTAAGACAGAATTCAGTAAGTCAGTGGGTGACTTTCACATAATTTAAAAAGGTCTTAATTTAAAGGGTGCACTTGCAACTTAAAAATCATATGTTGTAAGTATTGTACCTATGCACTCAATGTTCCGTGTCACCATTTATGCTCTTTGTTTACTTTTTTTTATGCTTCTTGCACTTGGACAATGAAAGCCAAGTCAGTTGTACTTTTAGGTTTTTAATGCTGCTGTGTTTCAAGCATATCAGGGGAATGTTGATTTGTTTAAAAACTGTTTATTGGAAGCTTAGTGTTCCTTTAAATATTTTTCTTAATCTCTGTCTAAGATATTGACACATCTTTACAAGGAGATTTCTTTCTTCATCCCATTGTTTATGAGCAAATGAATGTTCAGTCACAATGAAGGAAAAAATTAACAGGAAACCCAATTTAAAATTTAACGTTTAAAAAATTGGTTAATGTATAATGAAAGGTCTCTACACACATACAACAGAAAGAGGAGTAGCCACTCAGTAATTAGAAAATGACCAATAAGAGATGCAATCATAAGTATTCCCCTCCCCCCAAATCCCAGCTAGAAATGGTCCTTATTGCATGACAAAAGTTTGTGAATAAAGATAAACTTTGGATGCTCTGAAAGTCAACAGATTTGGGTTATTTTGAAGGAAAGGAAAGAGTGCCTTTCGCAGCTGTGGTCTGCTAATGGAGAATACATATCCAGCCAACAATTTCCTTTCTTTTAGTGGTATCCTGTCTGAATGCCTCCACCAACTGCAATTAGAATAGTGTGGCACGAGGCGAGAATTGGTCTATGTCATTTTGGGTGTCATGTTAAAACTCCACCTGGAAACCAGTGCAATCATAAAGCATAGGTGTCATACAAAACGGTGCATGCTCACCAAGGGTTTGTCTACACTGGCACTTCGTTGGCAAAACTTTTGTCATTCAGGAGTGTTTAAAAAAAAAAAAAAAAAAACAACAACCACACACACACATGCCCCCGAACAACAAAAGTGCCAGTATGAACAGCGCTTTGTTGGCAGAAGTGCTCTCCTGCCGACAAACAGCAGCTATGCTGCGTGCCTTTTCGTTTCACGGCTGTAGGGTCGTAGCCATATCGTAATGTAGCCATAGTCCAGGAGGGCTGTCGCATTCTGTACCAGGTTCAGTGCACTTTGAATTAAGATGCAGTAATCAAGAGCACACTGCAGTAATCTAATCTCAAAGTGACAGTGAATCATGGCAGCAAGATCTGTGTCTAAACAGATCACAATTTCTGGCCCAGGCGTGGAGGGAGATGCTGTGGATTCAACAGTACTTCCAGACTGAATTCTTGTAACAAATTGTAGATGTACACCCTCGGTTAAGGAAGCAGTTGTAATTGTCATCTTATTTCCTGGTTACTTTCCCCAACCTTCCAGCATCATCTCAGTTTTCTCTTGGATTTAACTTCAGGTCCTCATTCATTTCCCAGTCTTCACCATATCTTGAGTAAGGCATTTAATAGCACTGGCTAGACTGGATAAGAGAGGAATAGAGCTGGGGGTCATTTGAGCATGCTGAAAACATCGTTGGCTGTATGCACCAATTGAACAAGATGTGGGAGCAAAATGGAGCTCTGTAGAAACTCTCATATGAGAGCAGTGGGTAGCTCTAAGTTATTGCTTTTCTGTTGCCTCTGGCATTTCCCTGATGGGAATTAAATTGCCAAATTGCAGCTCCATCTGTCTTTTCTGTGGGTTTGCAGACAAACCCAGCTACACCCTATAATCAATGGTATTGAAGGCAGCTGAGTCTGTCAGTAGCAGTATTGCTCTTAATCCCTCACCAGGTGATCTGCCAATTCTGTCTAGCACAGCCCCAGTAACATGAATAGTTCTGTAACTAGACTGACAGGGAGAGATGAGGTAACTGGATACTGGGGAAGTTCTCTTGCCATAACCACCACCTGAAGAATATTAACCAGCAATGGAAGGTTAGATACTAGATAACTACTGGATTATCAGTGGCAAGTGATTGATTATACAGTGCAACAGCTTCCTTAATAGTTTCTGTGAGTTATGAATTCTTTTGAGAATAAAATAATGACTAAGGCTCATTACTTCAGTATTGGGAGCTTTTAAAGTACTTAGATTAACAAAAGCTGGCAACCTGCCCTTAAAGAGGTGCTGACAATTTCTGCCAACAGTTGAACCAGTTCTTAAGCACTGGCTTTCTCCGGTCAGGAATGAAATGGGTCCAAAGCGCAGGCTATGGCACTGCTAATATTTTGGTGAGTAACAATGACGGAAACTCCAAAAGAAAAGAGATATGGTGTTTGGCTCCTCCAAGGTAACAACAAACAAATGTTGTGTCTTGCCTTTGTGGAGGTGACAGTTTTTTTTTTTTTTTTTCAAAAATTCACATACAAGTTTCATCACAATGGAAGGATTGTGAAAGACTTTTTGATGGTGCTCATTTCAAAATATTATTTTTAATGAAATATTAAGGAAAGGGGGGTGTAATTTTCAGACTTCTTGCTGCTGTTCTTTGCTGTTGCTGGTTTTCTATTTAGTATAGAATCATAGCAGTTACAGAAAGTTCAAAATAACATTACTTTGATTTATGCTTGTATCCCAAAATGTTCTGCATCGTCTACAAGCACAGTAGATAGTTACTATCGCTTTCAGGATGAGGAAAATAACGCCAGGGAAATATATTGCTTAATAGCAATCTCACAGTTCAAAGAGATTTGCCAAGGAGCAGTAATGCCATTGTGGAAGGTTTCAAGAATTATTAGTTTTTAATTAAAACAGGTAAAGGGAGGGAAATGCCATATTGTGTTGACACCGATCTTTTAATAGCAGTGTGGTTGCTCAGAGAACTATTATTCATTGTACTGATGTCATCAGACTATTTGTTCAATCCTTTTGGAACCAGAAGCATTCAAGAAAAGCTAAATAAGTGGTTGTTTTTTTAAAAAATTTGCCAATTTAACATGTTAAAGTCCCTCTAAATAACCTAGAAAATCTTCCAACATTAAAATTTTAAAATGATCAGTGAATTTATTGTGTGACTTGTTGTTCCTTGTCTTGTTTTACAGAAGATAGTTTGGATTACATCTGCGTCTCTGCATTTGTTTTTTTAGTAAGCTATAATCTATTTGTGTGACTGTAGGCTTCTCAGAAAACTGTCAAACAGCTGATTGCATGTTTATCTTGGCTATGGATCTGGAAAAAGACTACTAAGAAAAAGGTCTCTTCAATAAATGCTTTTTCTGAAACATTTAAAGTTAGGATTATTTGCAAAGCTCAAAGTAAATGTTCTAGCCTGCTTCTCTGCATACTGTTTCAGTCTGATACAATTATGGTAAAATTGAGAAAAGTACATCGTTATATAGCAGGGATCAGCAACCTTTGGCACGCGGCCCACCAGGGTAAGCCCCCTGGTGGGCCGGGCTGGTTTGTTTACCTGCCGCGTCTGCAGGTCCGGTGATCACAGCACCCACTGGGTGGGTTTTGCTGCTCTAGGCCAATAGGGGCTGCAGGAAATGGCGCGGGCTGAGGGATGTGCTGGCCACTGCTTCCCACAACCCCCATTGGCCTGGAGCGGTGAACTCCAGCCAGTGGAGCTGTGATCTGTGATCTGCCGAACTTGCAGACATGGCAGGTAAACAAACAGGCCCAGCCTGCCAAGGGGCTTACCCTGGCAGGCCGCATGCCAAAGGTTGCCGATCGCTGTTACATAGTATTACATTTTTCAAGATGTTTTAGTATTTGTGTATTGGGAAGATAGACATACATTGACATGTAATGATGGCACATTTAATGGAGGAAAATGGTGGGTAATGGGGTAAAACTAAACCAAGCTTTTGGAGAAATGATGGGGATAGGCTGGTAAAGCAGTACTTGTAGTCTATGGTCACACAAGCTGATTTCAAGAGAAGTGAAATACTTCCAAAAGAGTGTTTGGCCTCTGAGTGTCCCAAATTTGGGACATGCAGAGTCTATTAGTTACTTGGTTTCTATGGTCTTCCAGCAGATTTTGCAGTATTTTCCAAAAGGTTCTGCTTATGAAAATATTACAAGTGCTTTTGGTTGTAAAAGGGGCCTTGACTAAAGCTGCATGAATAGTGATTCCTGAACTGATTCCTTTCAGTGCAGTGGTCATCTTCCTATGCAAATATATTTGTATCTTCCTCTCTGCTGCCCTGTATACCTAGGACATCCTCCTTGAATTGATCCGTAAGGCCTTACATGAAGTATGTCTTTTCCCTGTCTTGTAACATAAGAACAAAGGGACCTTCGATTAAATTAAGAGGTGGCAAATTCAAACCTACAAGGAAATACTTTTTCCACACCTCTGATTAGACTGCTGAACTCCATGCAACAACATCCTATGACAATGACTTAGTAAGATTCAAAGTGGGAGTGGATGTTTATATATAGAACAAGATTATTCAGAATTAAACAGTGACTGATAACAAAATTAGAATGGAGATAAAAGGTCATTTTCAGGTTGTAAGCGCCAATCTCTATTAGAGAAAAGACAGAGACTTACATGTGGGCTCATTATCTTGCCTCTGCTTAGTATGGGGTTTCTTGATCTTCCCTGCAGCATCTGGTGTTGGCCATTCTTAAAAACAGGATATTGGATTATGTGGATCATGTCTGATCCAGTATGATAATTCCTATATACCTTTTCCTTTACATCTCTCTTTGCTGCAATGTCTATAAGAAATTGGCCAATTTGATGGCATCTTATCGAGAGTAAAAAGAAAAGGAGTACTTGTGGCACCTTAGAGACTAACAAATTTATTAGAGCATTTGTTAGTCTCTAAGGTGCCACAAGTACTCCTTTTCTTTTTGCGAATACAGACTAACACGACTGCTACTCTGAAACCTGTCATTATGCAAGGCACTGAATTTAGCCGTATAGAGTGGAAATCTGTCAACTTCATGAAAAAACTGGCACAGATACAGACAGACATCATCTTCCTCTCCAAATGCAAACAGATGGACATCATACCGAATGCTCTAATAAATTTGTTAGTCTCTAAGGTGCCACAAGTACTCCTTTTCTTTTTGCGAATACAGACTAACACGGCTGCTACTCTGAAACTTATCGAGAGTAATAGGTGCTTTGTCAATTGTATGCTTTTGATTGTATGCCTCCCCCTTGCCCCCCACACTTTGGGTGTTACATGTATTTTGGGCCCCAGATTCAACGAATACCATGCAGACACAGGATTCTGTCCATGCAGAGCAGCTTGCAGGATTGAGACTTAGATTGTACTTTGTCTTTGGAGAAAGGACTGCATTCCTTTGTACAGCTTCTAGCACAATAGGACCCCAGTCCAGATGAGAGTAGCTGGGTACTGCTGTAATACAACTATAATTCCTATTAATAGTTATGACTCTCTAGAGTCTTATTAGTTTTCTTCCACTGAGGAAGTAAAAGTTGGAGCTATCCCCGATTGACTGCAATCATCTAGATTTCAAGTCATGCCTTCAGTAGGTGGAACACTGGAGTGCAGGAGGACCTGGAATGGTCTCAAGCATGATGTAGCATGATCTAGAGCAGTGTTTCTCAATGACCAGTCTGTGGACCTGCATTGGTCCCTGCGATCTCACTGACACAGTTTAGGAAGGCAGCAAGCCAGTCCTTGGTATCAAAAAGGTTGACAAACATTGATCTAGAGAAGAGCTACTCAAAGTGGTGGTCTGCGGACTGGTGCCGGTCCGTTAGCCGTCGGCTGCGAGTCTGCGCTCACATTGGGGGAAAAAAAAATTGCCAATCCCCCACATCAGATAGCTTGAGAAGCACTGATCTAGAGGAATGAGTATGGGAGTAGGTGTCAGGCAGTCCTGAGTTCTAATACAGAGACTGCCACAGATTTTACTATGTGGCCTTGAATAAATCGCTTCATCCCTCATCCTGTTTACCCGTTTGTAAAATGTACTCGCCTATCTCATGGGTGCATTGTGTGGATTGATATTTGTATAGTTCTTTGAAAATTTAAAATGTATGGGGTGACAAAGCTCTGTCCTTGCTTCCGTGGGTCCCGCATTTCCTGGCGGATTTCGCTAACCTCAGAGGCTCACTGTGACCCTCCACGTAACCTTTCTTTCTCTAGAGACAAGGGTCACAGTCTACTGAGCCATTTTTATCATAAGCCAGTGAGGGAGGTGAGGAGAAGTTATTCTTCCTTGCACAGTCTCTGTTATCTTCCAGTCTCAGTGATTAAACAGAGGCAAAGGTGGGGGGGGGCGGGGAGAGCAGCCCAAGCCCTCGCTCTACTACAGGCTCCAGCCCAGGGACCCTAATAGTAGCAGAAATGGTAGTTGACCTTTTAGAAACGTGACATGTACAATTCCCTGGGCTACTTCCCCCACAGCAGCCCTCACTTCCTCAAGCTCCACTTCACCCTTACCTCAGGGCCTCCTTCCTTGTGCCTGATATGGTTGTACTGCTCAGCCTCTCCAACAGCACAACTCCTTCCTACAGCTCCTGACGTGCACACCCACCTGACTGACTGGGAGGCTTTTAACTAGTTTCAGGCAGCCCCTGATTGGCTTCATGTGTCCCAATCAACCTTAATCTTCTCCCTGCCTTCTGGAGTTCTTAATTGGATTCAGGTGTCTTAATTGACCTGGAGCAGCTGCCATTTCACTTATCCTGGTACTAGGGATTTGTTTAGCCTGGAGCTAATATATCTATCTCCCACTACTCTTCCATAGCCATCTGATCTTGCCCCGTCACAATGGATTAATAGTTGTTTTTTTATTGAGTAGATAAGGACACCAGAACCATAATTTTTAGATGAGCAACAAGCTAGTTTTCGCTACTTTCCCTCTTTCCTGCTCCCATCCGTCCGAAATTAGTCTGAAATATATATATGGAGTTTGTTTTCTGAACTCTAACCTGCTTGACTCTGGTTGTGGATCAGCATGGTAAGTGCTTTTACTTGCCTTCTCACTTTTGGTCATCTTTTTTTTAGGCTGGCAAATAAGCAGGACCGAGAAGGAGCGTTGGCAGAAGCAGATGTAATTGAGTGCTTATCGCTGGAAAAGCTTGTCAATGAGCATAAATGTCTGTGTCAGATTGTAAGTATATCTTACTGACTTGATTTATTTGTATAAATGTAATGCGTGAGAAAGGTGATAATGTGGTCCTGTAATCTCAGCAAAGATACAGCGTGTTGGTCTGCAGTACAAACAGTTCCAGATCTCACCCTGCCTTTGTGCCTCTTGCCCATCCCGGAGGAATCCTTTCTAGGGCCCCATCTGTACATGGGCTCAGGCTGAACCAGTTTGAAATCATATTAAAATTATTTTTCTTTGTGTGATTGCTCATGTGTATTCCACAATAGGTGTGCGTGCTCGCCACGTGAACTGGTGCTGGAATTTTTTCCCCTGGTAGTACCCGTAGGGGAACGACCCCTGGAGTGGCGCCTCCATGGCACAGTATAAGGGGCGCTGCGCGCTCCCCCCAACCCTCAGTTCCTTCTTGCTGCCAGTGAAGGTGCGACGGAACTGCTCTGCTCCAGCTATGCTGTAGCTCGTCCCCAGAACTGCTTGTTCATTCAGTGTTGGTACCTGTAGTTAGTTAGTTGTTTAGTTAGTTTAGTTTAGCCAAAGCGCCTGGGCCGGGGCATGCCCTGCACCCCAGATTTTAAGTCGTGCGACACTTGTAGGCGATCCATGCCAGTGAGTAATCCATATGCGGACTGTTTATGCTGTTTGGGGGAAACGCATCTCAGCGATTGCTGCAAGATTTGCAAGTCTTTTAAGCCTCAGACCAAGAGAGAAAGGGACATTAGGCTCCAGGCTATTCTGATGGAGTTGGTGCTGACCCCGGCTCTAGAGCGCCTCTCCGAGTCGGCACCGGTCACTGCGGTGTCGGTGCACGGTGACCCTTTGGCGCCATCAACTAGTTGGCACCGCTCCCTGTCTATGGAACGCGCCAAGAAGCCTAGGTAGAGGTCTTCTTCACCACAACACCGGAGTAAATCTGGGACAGAGGTTAGACCCATGTCGGGCAGTCCTCAATCCTCACTGGCCCGTAAGCCTCCGACTCCAGTCGAGCAGAGTAGCCCGGCCCATTCGGAGCAGGCTTCCCCAGATGTCCGGATGCCCTCCACACCGGAGGCCCTGTAAGCGGCCCCGGGATGTTAAGTCCATGCCGGTACCAGGAGCACTGCCGATGTCAGCCATGCGCTCCAGAGACAAGCTGCCGCTGGGATCTCTGCAGTCACCCCTGGCTCGGTCCCGGTCCCGGTTGAGGGAACATTCCAGACGCTGTTCGCCACCCAGCAACTGTTGAGGGCAAAATCCATGTGGACCGCCCCCAACGCCCACCAGGCAGGCTGTCTGGGTTCCGTCCGATCGGGACTCTCTGCACCGCTCCACCTCGAGGAGCGAATACTGGCGGGACCGAGGCAGATGATGCCAAAGTTCTGAGTCTGCTTATAAGAAGTCACAGGACTATAAGAGGCGCCTACAGAGGCGGTCTTGGCCTGCCCCTCAGCCTGAGTCCTCCAAGGGCAAGCAGGCAGGGAAAAGGCAGTTTTGATGGGATGCCAGGGGGTGCCCTGACAGTTCTCATCCAGGATCCACCCTCAGTAAAGCTTCCCTTCTCCAATCGGTTGTGTGCTTTCCTCCCAGAGTGGTCGCGGCTGACCTCGGACCGATGGGTCCTCAACACCATCACCTGGGGCTACACCCTCCAGTTTACTTCTCCCCCACCCAACTCACCCCTCACACGAGGCTCTGCTCAAGCAGGAGGTGGGGTGGCTCCTGGGCCTAGGAAGCGGTACCAGGGGAGTTCAAAGGCATGGGGTACTACTCCCACTATTTTCTTATCCTGAAGGCCAAAGGGGGGCTCAGGCCAATCTTGGACCTGCGAGGCCTGAACCAGTACATGGTGAAGCTCAAATTCCGCATGGTCTTCCTAACCTCAGTCTTCCCCCCCCGGATCCCGGGGACTGGTATGCTGCTCTTGATCTACTGGACGCGTACTTCCATATTCATATATTCGAAGGGCACAGACGCTTTCTCCATTTCACGGTGGCACGGGAACACTGCCAATTTACTGTCCTCCCGTTTAGCCTGTCCAACTTTGGTTGGCCTCAGAGTTCTTCCAGGCCAGGGACAGGATGGACAAAGTGCTTACCTCCCTAAGGTGGTGGTCCTCCCTGAAAAATATGTTCAGGGGAGGGCCCCATCACTGGAACTGGTGTCTGACGCATCGGACCTGCAATGGGGGGGGCCCATCTGGGGAGCTTTCAGATCCAAGGTCTGTGGTCAGCTCAGGATTTGACCCTACACATAAATGTCAAGAAGCTCAGGACGGTATGGCTGGCATGCATGGCCTTCCGCTCGCGCCTGGAGGACTGGGTGGTCAGGGTCCTCATGGAAAACACGGCCTCGATGTTCTACATCAACAGGCAGAGCGCAGCCAGATCCTCTGCCGCAAAGCCCTCAGGCTGTGGCACTTTTGTATAGCCCACGACATCTGCCTACAGCCCTTCCATCTGCCGGGTGCCCGGAATGTGAGGGCGGAATTTTTTGAGCATGGACGACTTCTTCTCAGCACGAGTAGTCTCTCGACCCAGAGGTGGTGCACAGACTTTTCCAAGTTTGGGGAACTCCCCAGGTGGACCTGTTCGCATCTTGGCAGAACCATTGCTGTCCCCGGTTCTGCTCCGGACGGGGCTGGGATGGGGAGCTATCTCCAATGCCTTCCTCCTGTCCTGGTCAGGCCAGTTTCTCTATGCCTTCCCCCCCGTTCCCACTGATTGGCAGGTACTGGACAAGATAAAGATGGACAAGGCCCGGGTCCTCCTGATTGCCTCGGCATGGCCCAGGCAGCATTGGTAGGGAACCCTCATGGGCCTGGCAGTCGCCCCGCCATGGCCATTGCCGGCCTGCTATCCTAGGACCAGGGCTGCCTCCTACACCCCAGCCTAGCGCATTCAACCTCATGGTGTGGCTGCTCAATGGTTGGGTAGGGAGGAAAGGACGTGCTCGAAAGCAGGTGGCCCTCCACACGACAAGCCTACTTGGCAAAGTGGTCTCGGTTTTCCAGATGGGCGGACAAGTGGAGAGTCTCCCAGTGGCCAGCTTATTCTAGACTACCTCCTTCACCTTAGAGCCCAGGGCCTGGTGCCCTTGTCAGTCAAGGTGCACCTGGTGGCCATATCGGCCTTCTATCTGCCGGTGCAGGGCCACTTTATTCTCCCATGGTATGACCAGCTGATTCCTTAAGGGGTTGGATCATCTCTTCCCATACGTTCGGCCCCCAGTGGGACTTGAACTTTGTGCTGGCCCGCTTCACAGGTCCCCCGTTTCAGCAGCTAGCTACGTGCTCCTGGTCGCACCTCTCGTGCAAGGTAGCTTTCCTGGTGGTGATCACGTCGGCTAGGCGGGTCTCATAACTCAGGGCCCTGACCTCCGAGCCTCCGTAAACGGTGTTCCATAAAGATAAGGTCCAGCTCCGCCCACACTCCTCGTTCCTCCCGAAGGTGGTCTCTGCCAATCACATGGGTCATGCTGCTCATGTGTATTCCACATCCCGCCCTTCTTCCCCTCTGTTGGAGTTGTCTGTCAAGAAGGAACTGAGGGTGGGGGGAGCACGCAGTGCCCTTTATACCACTCCAGGGGTCGCTAGGGGCGCTCCCCTATGGGTACTGCTAGGGGAAAAACTTCCGGCACCAGTGCACGTGGCAAGCATGCACACCTATTGTGGAATAGACATGAGCAACACATCTCGAAGAACACCAGTTATGGAAAAGGTGTAACTATCTTCTCATGCTAACTTGGTTTAAAGATTGTTTGGCCAGCCAGTATTTTTAGAGCCAAACCTTGTTAAAAACAGAAGAGGAAATTGGGTTCTGACCTTGGATTCTTGTTAGGTTTTAAACACAGTTTTTTCAAACAAGATTTTGGCCCCATATTTGTTCTCTCGCCTAGCCTTCTTTAAACGGAGTTACCATCTCAGAAACTGGATCTTTTTGTGAAATAAATTGGAGACGGGGTTGGTCTTAGTCCAGTTTGCCAGTAAAGAACTGTTCACAAAGCAAATAATCGCTATGGCGATCTCAAACATAATTAGAGTCTCAAATTTACCATGTGTCCACATTGGGGCTCAAACTGTGTTTTCAAAACAGTGCTTCAAAAGCTGAACAGATGTTAACTGTTGAACATGGGCTAGCAAATCTTGGTTGCTACCTAGTATAACTGTCACAAAAACATCAAGGGCCATTGGTTTGAATTCCACTACCAATCCCCTGAGCCATGTAGGTCTACCTAGTTATAAGTTTTTTCTTTGTGATCCATTTTTAATCAGGGTAGGATAACCTGTAGTTGAGTTGATTTCCTGCTCTTCCCCCTGCACCCACCCACATTGCCAAATTGTATCATTAGTTTTAAAGTGGAAACAAAAGCATTATAAAGTAAAATTACCTTAGTTTTAAAGCTAATGGCAGTCAGATTATTGAGTTACATATTGTTACAAGAAGTTGCAGTGAATGACGGCATATTTTTTTGGATTTAGCATCAAGATCACTTGATGTAATGAGGATTTGACTTGACAACGCTAGCTTTGATAGTGTGAAGTCTTTTTCACATAAGGAAATATTTGTAGGGAAGATACTTCCAAGTGACTCATTGCACTGCTATAATCTCTCCAAGAATGAGATCTTCCATCCTATTCACTTTTCTCTCTAGATTGTCATCCTTCAGTTTATCATCTAGTTTATATATTTGGTACTCTCACGTAAAGCAGTTCTATCTATGCTGCAGCTTTGATCTACAGCAGGCAGCTTCACCATGTTCTTCCAGAATCTAAGGCCTGGTCTACACTACAGAGTTAGGTTGACATAAGGCAGCTTACATTGAGCTAACTCTGTAAGGCTCCAGGCTAAAATGTCACTCCCGCCAATGTAAGTTGCTCACTACTCCGACTTAATAACTCCATCTCCACAAGAGGCATAATGTTAAGTTGATGTAGTTAGGTCGATGCAGTGTCCATATAGACACTGTTGCTTGCATTGTCTATTGCTGCTTGAGGCTGACAGCTGGAGTCCTGCTGCTGCCTCCTGGTGAGGGAGGAGAGCCAAAGACTGGGCGGCAGGGCTCAGGCAGTCAGCCCTGGGTGGCAAGTGCTCCACAATGCCCCAGGCTGCCAGTTAAATTTGTGCAAGTGCTCCTGGTGAGGACGCGCACTGCCATCAGAAGGAGCATAATGTGGACATTAAATATCAAATTAATTGCTGCAGTGGTTGTATGTTGACTTAAGTCGACTTAATTTTGTAGTGTAGACATGTTCTCCAGAGAAAATTCTGATAACAAAAATTAGTAAAGAGTGGAAAGACCAAAAAAAAAAATCACTAATTTTGCCAGATACAGTTGGAATTGAATGGCTTATGTAGCAAGATACACAAATGCAGAGAACTCACTGCATATCCTGAAGAATCAGAAGTTGGATTTCTTTTCTCTTTGTGTCTAGGAAGTCTGAGACTTAACCTAGATGTTTTATCTTGGCTCAGAAGGGCTTTCCCGTCACTCAAGGGATAATTCCCAAACGACCAACCTGTCTCCAAAATTAATTCAGTAAAGGTTGGATAGAGTGTATGACTGGATTAAAAAAAGCTTTGTTTCCTAGCAACATAAGAATTGCCATACTGGATCAGACTTGCAGTCCATCCTAGACCCTTACTCCTTTCAGTTAGAGGTGACGACTGTGAAATCTATGATTAAATGTAAAATGCCTGTTTTAATTTGACTGCTCTCCAGAGTCATGAAATGAGCGTAGCCTCTCACTGTTCTCTCTGGTGCAGGCTTTTTCATTTGTAGAACTTTGACAGTATTGTGGGAGAACTGGCTATATCTTACTATATAGCTCAGGGGTGGGCAAACTTTTTGGTCCGAGGGCCACATCTGGGTGGGGGAATTGCATGCAGGGCCATGAATGTAGGGCTGGGTCAGGGAGTAGGGTTGCGGGAGGGAGTGCGGTGTGCAGGAAGAGGCTCAGGGCAAGGGGTTTGGGCGGAGGAGGGATGTATGAGGGGGCTCAGGGCAGGGGGTTGGGGTTCAAGAGGGGTCTGGGATGCGGCAGGGGGCTCAGGGCAGTGGGTTGGAGTTTGGGGTGCAGGAGGGGTTTGGGGTGTGGGCTCCAGCCAAGTGCGGCACTGCTTACCTTGAGCGGCTCCAGGGTAGCAGCGGCATGCAGCGGGGCTTAAGCAGGCTCCCTGGCCCTGCGCCGTTCTCAGAAGCAGACAGCACCATGTCCCTGCAGCCCCTTGGGCCTCCATGCGCTCCCCTCGACTGCGGGTACCTCCCCCTAAGCTCCCATTGGCTGCGATTCCCTGTTCTCGGCCAATGGAAGTGGCGCGGGCGCTGTGGCACCACGGGGGTGGCAATCCCGTGGGCTGGATCCAGAGCCCTGATGGGCCGTAGTTTGCCTACCCCTGAGATAGATGGTTTGCACTCTATATTTGGAGCATAAGAAAGCAAAGAAAAACAGAGTCTTTAGGAAACTTCTAAGGCAGCACAAGCCTTGACTGTTCACAAGTCTGTACGCATGTTAGAGACCATTTCTGGAGGAATACCTATAACAAGGACACTTTCTCTAAAAGCATTAACAAAATGTTTTGTAAATATCTGAAAAACTACTGTAATGTCTTTCTCAATACTCTAAAGTGGTCTAAGCCAGTGGTCCCCCAACTTTTTTCTGTTCTCCGTGCCCCTTTCCAGTGTTCCCTCTAATATTTTAGGTCCATGTGTGGAATGAATTTTATGTGCACCAATATGGAGGTGTTGGGGGTGGGGTCCTGGGGTTCAGAATGTGGGAGGGGGAGGTCAGGGCTGAGGGAGAGGGTTGCAGTGCAGGGGACGGGGTGAGGGCTCTGGCTGGGGTGGGGCTGGGGATGAGGGGTTTGGGATACAGGCCCCCTGGGGCTGCAGCAGGGAGAGAGGACTCCCCCAAAGCCCTTTCTTGCCACAGCAACCTGGAGCCAGGTGATAGGCACCTCTCCCCAGCCACAGCAGCTTCGGTGGGGCTGTTCTGGGCTAGGCCAGGGGAGGGGCTCCTCTCCCCACCTGCGTGGCCCTTTATAGCTGGCTGCGCAGCTTAGAGGGAACTTAGCCCCTTCCCTGCAATGGAACCTGCCTGTGCCCTCCACCCAGAGCTGCAGTCGGGAGCCACTGAGAGCATGGGCTGGGCGCACGATATCCTGAAACGATACAGTGCCTGTTTTTTCAGAAGTACTGAGGGCCCGTAGCACTCACTGAGGTCAGTAAGAGCTGCAGGTGCTCAGCATTTCTGAAAATCAGGCCCTTAATGTCTCCATTTAAAACTCTCGCTAAAGTATTTAACATTATGGATTCCTATAGGGAAATGTCTCCTCCTACATCCCATTATCTCTAACAGAACCAGGAAGCTAACTTGTTTCCTCTTGCTCAACTGTAGTAGTATGTCACAAGTTTCTGTGAAAGACGTGCCCTAGTTTTCTAATATATGCCGTGCCAAGATAGGAATTAAGAAGTGTTTTCTCAATAAACTTTTCCAAAGAGTTTTTTTTCTCAAAACGCACAGAGCTCTCAGCTCTGTCTTAGATAAAAATAATTTAGGAACGAAGAACACTGACGTACTTGTCAGGTATGTATTGGTCCTTCGTGAGTCAAAGAATGTATTATGGAAGCTAAGTGTGGTAGGTCTTATTTGTCTTTTTTACAAAACACACTACTTAGTCGTTTTCACTTCCTAATAAAAGATTGACTTCTGTGCAACTCGATATGGTCAGTCAAGAGCATCTTCATACCTTATAAAAATCATGCTCGTCTTGGGGCACAGTGTTTTTCCCCTTTGCTCAGAGTATTGACAGTTTCCAACCTCATTCATTTTATTATGCAGAAAAAAAAACGATTTAAAGAAAACTCACAATGAAACTTGCAGATATCCTACCAACAAGCAAGTGATTTGTAACCTCCAATTACATTTAATGTATTTACCATTATAGTATCTATTAATTTGAAAATACTGTCACTTCCTATATCCAGATATAGTCTCTATGAGACTTTGGGGTTAGTTACTGCCATGCTGCAGAAAGCCCTGTAAACAGCTAATGAGGGAAACCAAGTCAGAGCATATGATGGTGCTACCTGTTGATTTTCTCAGTGATTTGGCTCTACCATCAGATGCTGCAGCTTTCACTGGTAAACAGCATGCTGATTTAAACCTAGGAAAGTGAACACAGCTCTCTAGAGTGCAGGAGCATATAATGATAGAGCCAAACTGGGATTGTGGTGTGGTAGGTCCTTAGCAGGTAATATTATTTTCTTCTGTAAGTTGTTTATAAATTCCATGCACAGTTTTGGTGCTTTATGTATAATAAAAATATCGTGTATCAAAGGCATGAACATTTGGTTGGTGGTATAATTGCAGGAGAATTAACTACTGTATTCTGAAAACAATTAATGGGCAACTTTTTTCTTTCATTTTTAAAGTAGCACGAACAGTTTAGCTGTTATGCAGAGGAAGGCTTAAGGGTCAATCAGTCATTAGAGAATGGATCCACTTCTGAAGTTGCTATATTTGGATTTGTAAGGAAAAGATGGAATGCATAATTTAGACTACTCATAAAGTAATGCTGTTGTGAGAAGAATATGGTTGGATTCTCATGGTACTTGTGAGTGGGACAGGGGAATTGTGTGCCCATCTTTTTTTATTGACTCTAGAGATTCTACTGTTACTAGAGTGGGACTGGAAATAAGGAATTTGGATAAAACTCATGATTTACATGTTGGCAGAAAATCTCTTAAATTTACAAGATATTTTAAATGTGTAGTGCTTTAGCTGAAACAATATTTTGAATACTTACTAACCATTTGCTAAGACTTCATTGTTTATAATTTAGGAATGTGATCAGAGATAATTTAGGAATGTGATCAGAGATATAATTATTCTTTTTCCCCTTTACTTTCTCTATTAAATTTACAGGAGCCTTGCTCAGCTGTCATGGGCTATGGGAAAAAAATTGACAAATCTATAAGAAAAGGTCTGTATTGGCTGCTACATACTATAGCAAAAGATTTTGATACCTTAAATGAGCGCATACAAAAAGACACAACAGAGCAAAAAGCATATGAGGAACAAGAGAAGCGAGAACGAGCTGAACGAGTAAGGAAGATACGAGAAGAAAGGTATTCTACCTTCCTTGGCTTTCTTTCCTCCACATGGAGGGGTTCCATGAGTAAAACAGTCATGTTAACGATTTGTTGTGGAGAATTCTCTGAAAACATCCACTCAATGTGTAGCAGCAGTCAAAAAAGTTAACAGAACGTTGGGAATCATTAAGAAAGAGAGAGATAATAAGACAGAAAATATCATCTTGGCTTTATATAAATCCATGGTTCGATTACATCTTGAATACTGCATGCAGATGTGGTTGCCCCATCTCAAAAAAGATGTATTGTAATTGGAAAGGGTTCAGAAAAGGGCAACAAAAATAAGGCGTATGGAACGGCTGCCATATGAGGAGAGATTAATAAGACTTTTCAGCTTGGAAAAGAGATGACTAAGGGGGGATATGCTAGAGGTCTATAAAATCATGACTGGTGTGGAGAAAGTAAATAAGGAAGTGTTATTTACTCCTCATAACACAAGAACTAGGGGCCACCATATGAAATTAATAGGCAGCAGGTTTAAAACAAACAAAAGGAAGTAATTCTTCATACAACGCATAGTCAACCTGTGGAACTCCTTGCTAGAGGGTGTTGTGAAGGCCAAGACTGTAACAGAGTTCAAAAAAGAACTAGAGAAGTTCATGGAGGATAGGTCCATCAATAGCTATTAACCAGGATGGGCAGGGATGGTGACGCATCCTCCCAACTGTAGACTTTGCTATTTCTGACAGCAGTTGTGGGTTCAGATTTAACAGTTATGGAATTTTCATTTGGCTATTTGCATCAGATAAATCTCTTGTCATGAGATATTTGTACGTATTAATAACTCAGGTGGAATTCTGTTTCAATCTATACTTTAACAACTTCCCAGATTGATTACTGCAGTTCCATTCAGACAGGTCTCCCCAAGAGTTCCCTCTAAGTGCAGTTACTTCAGAATGCATCAGCCAGAGAATTTATTCACATCAGTTTTAATCAGCACTACACCTATTCTCAGGCATTGCCTTGGGTGTGCGCTGTTCAAGTGATTATAAATTTAAGTAAACAAACAACCAAAGTTCTCATGCAAGGTTTAATTAGCCAGTTAGAATTAACCATAAAGGACTTCTGTGAAATGTAGTGTTGTAGTACCAATGCTGAGCTATCAGAAGCAGTCCACCATTTACCTTGGTATGTAGGAAATCCAAGGAAAAGCAGTGCTAGATAAATTGTAAGGATTTAATGTAGTACAGGCCCCTTCTACCAAGCAACTGCTCTAAATACAGATAACACCCCAATGTACTGGCCAATATCTCATTCTTCCTGAACTCATGTCAAAGCCCCGAGGAAACAAGTGGGCCCTGTAGAAAGGTTGCAGTGAAAATGGACAAATATGGGCTAAAGCACAGCAGGGATCAGAGGACATTCCAGAGCCATTGTTCAGAACATCCTGCTAGCAGCCCTGTCTGTAGCTTGTAGAGGGGAATCAGCCTGTAGCTCTGCTGATCATAACTGTGGCAGTATGTTGTGAGGAGGGAGGCAGTTTCAGGTAGCCTGGCCCCAGGCCATTTAGAGCTAAATAATTGATTTTATGGAGTTAGTTTTCAATCTTTGTTTTTTTACAGTCTATTTTTGTGTTTTGAATACTGTACTCCAAAATGATGAAGTTCTAAGCTAACCTAAAAAAAAGAATCTAGCATGAGTTTGGGGATGAATTAGATGACCTAATAAGTGTTCTAATATTTCTGATTCTATTGCTTCAAAATTCTTCTGTTTTTTAACCAAAAAAATAGAGAACAAAGGGAGAGAAAAGAAAGTGAATGTGAAGGAAGAAATGTACCTAAGGAGGTTGACTCTGAGCCAATTTCTAGCAACCCCTTCCAGCCAATATCTACTGTAATCACTGAGGTACGAATATTTAGAAATATCAATCATATTGGACCTACAGTTAACAGAGTATCTGACTAATGATACAAATCTGGGCTCTTGAGAGTTTTGTTCATCTATAAAGTTGCATACACATTGATAGCTTTCATCATGAGAATCTTGGTTTCTTCTTTGAGTGTTTGTTCATGTCCATTCCATGTTACCTGTGTGCATGCCACATGCATTGTTGCTGGAGATTTTTCCCTCAGTGGTATCTGTCAGGCCGGCTCTAGCACCTTCTGCAGCCGCATGCTTATGCGTCGCTATAAGGGGCACTGCCAGCCACGTACCCTCTCATTTACTACTTACCGCCCATGATGGTTGCTGGAATGACCCCACTTGCTCTGGCAAGGCTTTCTTCTCAGTGATTTTTGGACTCTAACTTCATTCTTAGTTATCATAGTTCAGTGTATATAGTTTTTGTAATTAGTGTTAGTGTACATAGTGTAAATATATAGTTCCTGGGACTCTTTCGCCCCAAGGGCTGGGCATGCCCCTGTGCCCAGGCTTCAAGCCTTGTACCTTCTGTGGCAAACCTGTCCCTGTGAGTAACCCACGCTCCAGCTGCTTGAAGTGCTTGCGGGAGACTCACTTGAAAGACAAGTGCCAGATGTGTCAGAACTTCAGACCCTGCACTAAAAAAGACAGAGACATTAGGCTGACGGCTATCCAAATAGAAGCTGCCCTCATGGATTGAGCACCGAGCACACTGGCATCAGCCTGAAGCACTCTGGCACTGAGCTCTTCCCAGTACCGTTCACCATCTCCAGTGTCAAGGAAGAAGCAGAAAAGGCAATTCACCGACAAAGTGCTCACTGGTGCAGAAAAAAGACAAGCGGAGGAAGGCAGCACAGTGAAACCCATGCCGGGCTACTCTTCCTCTCCTGGTCCTGTGATGGCACCATTGACTCCACCTAGAGCATTAAGAAAAGGAGTACTTTTAATTTGTTAGTCTCTAAGGTGCCACAAGTACTCCTTTTCTTTTTGCGAATAGAGACTAACATGGCTGCTACTCTGAAACCTAGAGCATTGAGTCCAGTGTGGGACCCTCCGCTGACACCTGGAAGCCACCGTGATACCAGTGGTCTGACCGATCCATAGACCCCGGGGGCTTTTCAGTGGGACATCTGTCAGTTCCAGTGACCAGAAGTAGGAGGGAACAAAAGTGTCAGGATTCTTCCCGGCACTTGGCCCCCTGGCACCCTCTAAGGGAAAGCCATCCCTGATCCTGGTGTCAAGATGACCTTATGTGCAACCTAAAGCCCATCACCAGTACCCAGCCTATCTGCCACTGGACTTCCGTTCCAGTCCCCCTGCCAGCACCTGACCAATGGGCCACTGGCCTATGCCATAGCCTTACTGGAATCCCTGAGGGTTTTCCCCAGTACCAGGTCCTACCTCCGATCGCTCCTATGGGTGGTTTCCAAGAGATGGACTACTGCTCCTTCCCACTCGGCACCGGACCCCGACTGCGATACTGACCCCGATACCAATGTTCAGGAGTTGGCTTAGGTGAACATACTTGAGGAAGAGGAAGGAGCCCCTCTGATGCAAGCTACCTCCTCATCCTCCCAAGGCGAGGCTGTCCCGTGACCCAGTAGCCTGCTTCCACAGGATGACTTCAGGGCCCATCAGAACTTCTGTATCAGATAGCTGTGGCCTGGGTCTCGAAATTTGAGCAGCTCAGAGGCATCACACAGCCTTATTGATATCCTGGTGGCAGCAGCTCCCTCCAAAGTGGCCTTACCCATCAATGAGGCAGTAATGGGACCAGTCAAGTCCCTGTGGCAAACTCCTTCTCTGCCCCCACCTCAAAGAGGGCAGAGAAAAAGTATTATGCTCAGCGAACTGATTCAAGTACATGTACTCAGACTCTTTCCTCCTCGGGGTCTCTGGTGGTGACTGCAGCAAATAGGGACAGGCAGGGCCAGTCGAGTGCAACCCCCAAACAAAAAGACGCTAAGAGAATGGACCTTTTTGGGGAAAAAAGGTTTATTCGATGGTACCCTTCAACTGCATATCTCCAACCAGCAAGCTTTGATGGAGAGATATGATTATAATCTATCAGACTCCTTGGCTAATTTAAGGACTCCTTACCCCAAGATTTAAGGCAGGAGTTCACTGCCCTCATGGAGCAGGGTAGGAATGTGGCCAGGACCTCTCTCCAGGAGGGTCTGGATGCTACCGACTCAGCAGCTAGGATAATGGCCTTCACTGTCACCATGAGGCGTTATTCTTGACTCCAGTCCTCTGGGCTTCCTCACTAGGTCCAACAGTCCATCCAGAACCTCCCCTTTGAAGACTTTGGAGGAGGTTCCACAAGACTTGAGAGGGAGGGAGTTTTACTCCTGGTATTTTCTAATCCTAAAGGCCAAAGGGGGCTTCTGGCCCATCTTGGACTTGCATCACCTCAACAGAAACTGAGGTTCCGCATGGTCTCCCTGGCTTCCATCATTCCATCCCTGAATCCAGGAAACTGGTACATCACCCTCGACTTAAAGGACGCATACTTTCACATTTCTATCTTCTTTGGCCACAGAAGATTTCTCAGCTTTATAGTTGGTCAATACCACTACCAATTCACCGCTGTTCCCTTCAGCCTATTGGTAGCCCCCTGGGTTTTCATGAAATGTATGGCGATAGTAGCAGCCTTCGTCAGACGATGAGGCGTCCAGCTCTATCCGTACCTTGACTGGCTGATCAAAGGTTGGTAGCAGGCTTAAGTACAGAACAGTGTCAGCACGGTCCGAGCCACCTTCCGATCGCTGGGCGTGCTGATAAACGAGCAGAAGTCAACTCTTTTCTCAGTTTAGAGAATAACATTTATTAGGGTGGTGCTCGACTCAACCTAAGCCAGAGCCTTTCTGCTGGAGGCCTGATTCAAGCCATGTCAGACCAGATATCCAATGTTAACGTCCACCCAATCATGACAGCTCAGGTTTGCTTCAAGCTATTGAGGCACGTGGCAGCATGTACTTCAATCTTGGATGTGTCGGTCTTAGGATGGGGAGCCGAACTCAGGGCCTCTGGTCCCAAGAGGAACTCTCCCTGCACATAAATGTCAGGGAGCTCAGGGCAGTACGTTTAGCATGCCAAGTGTTCCTTCCCCAGATCTCAGGTGAGATGGTGCAAGTTCTGACAGACAATACTGTGGCCATGTTTTACATCAACAAGCAGGGTGGGGCTTGATCTCTGGCCCCGCGTCAGGAAGCCATCCATCTGTGGGACTTCTGTGCAAAGCACTCCGTTCATCTTGAGGTGTCACATATCCCGGGAGCCCAGAATGTATTGGTGGATCACCTCAGCAGTTCCTTTCACCAGGTTCATCTTCCAAAGGTGGGGGCCTCCCCAGGTGGACCTGGTTACTACCAGGCAGAACAGGAAGTGCCATCAGTTTTGTTTGCTGCGCGGGCACAGCCCAGTCTCCGTCTCCGATGCTTTCCTCCACCCATGGACAGATCTCCTATTTTATGCCTTTCCCCCGATCTCCTTGGTTCACAAGGTCCCCCTAAAAATCAAACGGGACAAGGTGAGAGTTATTCTGATAGCCCTGGCATGGCCATATCAACACTAGTTTGGCACGCTCCTGGACCTGTCGGTAGCAACCCCACTCTCGCTCGCACTCGATCCAGGCCTAATTTCACAAGATCATAGCAGGTTGCATCCCCAAACCTCGCCTCCTTGCACCCAACTGCATGGATGCTGCATGGCTGAACCCAGAAGAACAGGCTTGCTCAGAACAGGTCCAGCAGATCTTTCTAGGTAGTAGACAGCCTTATACCAAGGCTACCTACCTGGGTAAGTGGAAGTGTTTCTCGATTTGGGCTTCTCAATGCACTCTCTCTCCATCTCAATCTTCTCTCCAGTCTATCTTGGTCTGTTTGCTCCACTTAAAGCAGCAGGGCCTGGCTCTCATATCTATCAAGGTACACTTAGCAGCCATCTCAGCATTCCACCCTCCAGTGAACAGCAGGTTAGTGTTTTCCCAGGAGATGACAATATGGATTTTCAAGGGGATGGAGAGGCTGTCCCCTCAGGTCCGTGAGCCAACCTCCACATGGAACTTAAACCTGGTTCTGTCAAGACTCACAGGTCTCACCTTTAAGCCGTTAGCATCGTGCCACCTGCTACTTCTCTCTTGGAAGGTCGCCTTCCTAGTGGCGATCATCTCAGCCAGAAGGGTCTCTGAAATCAAGGTCTTTATGTCAGAATTGCCTTACTACACTGTGTTATTTAAGGTCCAGCTGTGCCCCAATCTGGCTTTCCTACCAAAGGTGGTGTCACAATTCCATAACAAGCAAGCCATTTTCCTACCAGTCTCTTCCAGAAACATAACAAGAACTCTGAGGAACGGCAGCTTCACTCGGACGTTAGACATGCCCTTGCTTTTTATATTGAGAAGGACAAAACCCTTCCGCAAGTCTACACAACTCTTCGTAGCAGTAGCGGAAAGGATGAGAGGGGGGCTTCCTGTGTTCGCCCAGAGGATCTTGTCCTGGATAACTGCCTGTATTTGGGCTTGCTATGAGCAGGAGAATGTCCTGCCTCAGTCCTCCTTAACCGCTCACTCCACACAAGCCCAGGCTTCATCAGCAGCATGTCTCGCGCAGGTCCAAATTCAGGACATCTGCAGAGTTGCAACCTGGTCGTTGGTGCATACCTTCACATCCCACTACAGCATTACCCAGCAGGCCCAAGGCAGTTACAGAAGAGTGTCCATGAACTCTGAGCCCACTTCCTGGGGTACTGCTTGTGAGTCACCTAACGTGGAATGGGCATGAGCAACACATCTCAGAGAACAAGTTGTGAAAGGTTAGTAACTGTTTTTTGTATGCTGTGAAGTTGTATTGGTAATCCAACAATAAAGAAATATCTTAGTACCAGTTTAAGAAAAATGTTTGCCATGCAGTTTACTGCAGAATCTTCGGAATAAACTGTTGCAATGTTCAGAAGCAGCCATTTTTGGTTACGCATTTAATTGGAATCAGCTTTATTCACTCTTTTTTTAATTTTTGTTGCAAAAGTGGGGTTTTATTTTGGCTTTATGGGAGTTGTTTCAACCATGTGGCCAGTCATATAGGGTCCTCCTGCCTTACTTAACCGTACAGACTTGCGGCATAATACAGTATTTTTGGTTGGTTTAGAGCTGTTGGAATGGTATGTTAGTTATGAAACATTAAAACTGTATACATATTTTTCTTCAGATACTTCTTTTTAATTCAAATAGTCATCAGATTCATAGTTAGTGTACCATATTTTTCAAATTTAAGATATTGTGCTTATAGAAAAAATACTGAGCTCTGATAAATGTAAATAATCAAGGCTTGGTCCTACTCTCCAGTACGAGCATCCACACGATCATATCCTGTAAAGTCAGCTATGTGCACAATAACAGATTTCACAGGATCCTACAGTACCGTACATCTGTGGGGCGGGGGGAGAAGGAGAGTGCTACAAGTGCTGCAGATTATGTGAAATTTATAGAGCAGATACTCTATCAAGTCTGCATTACGTAATCCGTGTTTCACCAAGACAAAATGGTGATTTGCAAGGTATTTCAAAAGGTGTGTGTTTTTCAAAACAAAATAAACCAATAGAAATTGAAGGAGTTATTAAAAGGTTTTTTTAATTCTCTGGCTCGGGGTATTGACACTGTTTGTACTTGTATCTTTTTCTCGCATGGCATTTAAAAAAAGTAACAAGAATGAAAACACATTTAGGCCATGAAGCTGTATGCAGCCATTCCTCCCTAAACTGGTTACCACTCAGAAATCTAAAGATCACTTCTAGAGCTTTTAGTTTTTCGTTTTTCTAGGTTAAATCTTGAGCAACATCTTGTGAAACTTGGGGTTTTATTTC
This sequence comes from Dermochelys coriacea, assembly GCF_009764565.3. NCBI lineage: Eukaryota > Metazoa > Chordata > Testudines > Dermochelyidae > Dermochelys > Dermochelys coriacea. The sequence goes on along the minus strand of NC_050068.2, from coordinate 190,226,589 downwards.
CTCTTTTGCACATTCTTGAAACTTGTTAATTACGCTACACATGAGAATTTTTTTAAAAAATGGTCTATCAGTGTCTTACCCCCCACCCCCCCGTGTTTAGGATGCTATTCCTATCTTTTTAGAGCAGTCTCTGACACTAAATATTGTTAAAATGATGTCTTGTACTACTTTTGCTAGAATGAAAAAAGAATTGAAAAAGAGAAGAGGCAGAGGATGGAGACTGAAAAAAATGCCATTGCCTTGAAACCTAAAGCAGAGCAGGAACAAATGGACACACAGAGCCTAACCAGCAGCTGTAGCCAAAAAACAAATGATTATAGACTGATAGAAACATACAAATCTGCATTCGCACAGCAATTGGAGCGTGAAGAAGAGGGTGACCAACAAACCTCGGAATGCCTTGATTCAGGTGATCACTCCAATATGAATATAGCCACTTACTGTCTTAACTACCACTGTTTATATTTAATTTGATTCTTATTTTTCACCCAACTCTTCCTTGTGTCTGTATGACTTTGTGCATGCCATAACACAAATAACTGAAGGATACAAATGCACAATTATGTTACTGTACAGAGTAATGTCATAATTCAACCAAGAATTAGTGTATTCATCAGTCTTATCCAGTTACAATTGACCCATTTTTACCAGTACCTTCAAATCCATACCACACCTTGCATTAATATCAATGAGTTGTACTCACATATCCCCTAAAGACAAACTTTGGATCTTACATGTACATACTTGATTATTTACAGTAATAAGGTTTAAAAGTCAGTTGTGTTGGTTATATATCATGTCAGGACTGCTCTTCATTGCATACAGAATGAAAATACTTAGAGCAGTCCATCCCAACACTTATAGTCATCAAAAGGACACATCTGTACAGTATCGTAAAGTTCATTCTTAACAATAAATGTGTGATCCATGAACTGTTTTCTTTCCATTTGTTGTAGATACCAGTAAAAAGAAAACAAAGAAACTGAAGTTAAAAAGGAGTCACAGGGTGGAACCAGTCAGTGCAGAGGAAGCTGTTCCCAAAAATCCGACCCCACCTCCACCTCTTCCACCAGGTGAGTTAAATACCCTGTGGTAATAAGTGTGCCACTTCATGAAAGCTGGGCCCTTAAAAGACTTGGCTTTTTAAATATGCAGAGAAACAGTTTTCACACAGGATTATGCCATCATAGTTTGATTAGTTTCTTTTGAGAATTGTCAATGTAGATCCCCACTTGTACGAGGCTGTTGAGCGCTATCATTCTGTCAGTACGCTTTTCCTAAGTCTCTCAACTCATGAGGGCAAGCTAACCTGCAGGGTATATTTGCTCCTAGTTAGGGGCTGAGAAAATAGACCAGCATGGCTGTAGAAGAGTAATATATAGCTATGCTTCAATAATTCCCCATTTAGATGTAATTTATTTGGTATAATTACATATATCAATAATAACCCTTTATAAATTGTTAATATTACTTAATGTAATGTGTGACCATTCTGATTTCTTGCTCGTCATATTGTGAGCTTCTTCAATAGGAACAGCTGGAGAAAACACACAATCGCTTGCTTTCCAGAAAGCCAAAAGAAGGCCCAATGACATCCTTCCAAGAAAGCTCATAATGTGCTGAGTAAGAAAAATCTGATTATTAATATGTAAACCTGCCAGTAGAAAACTTAATCTTCTGAACTCCTCACAGATCTTGGAAATCATGCACCTTGGTATAACTTGAACATTACTTTTATGACAGGAAAAAAAAATACTGATGGTACCTACAGCAATTAACAGGCAGGTACAAAAATATTTGAGATGATTTAGACATCTTGTCTTACAAATGGTTAGTGTCCTGATTTTCAGGATGATCTGCTTGTCCTATCTGATTGAAGTACACTGTTCTTCCAGCTTTTAATTGGGTAACTTTTTCAGTATCTACATCTATTGATGGAATCTCTTACAGTGTATGCAGTTAGTATTAGATTGAAAGTGTAAAGCTGGGGAAACATGGAAAGTGTTTTGTCTTTTGCATTAACAAAAGTGCAAGAAAATTCAATAAGTGCAACTCTCTAAAATATTAAGATATTTTTCACTGCTTTTTATATTACATTTTAAATATTTTGTTTTCAGTGGATTCACTAATACACCAAGTATAAAGTATTCCTTTCCCTACTCCCTGATACTTTCTTGTCTCCTGAGGAGAAAGATTCCCCCTCCCTCCCTCCCATCTTTTCTTCAGAGCCAAATATTTTGACAGAGTGGTACGTTTTTTAATGTGTTTGTTTTTCTTTAGTTGGCTGGGGAACCCCCAAAGTTAATAGACTTCGAAAACTTGAACCTCTTGGTGAAACCCGTCATACTGGTAATTTTTTTTAAAAAAAAACACTATTTATTGTTCTCTTATACATTCATTCCATTCTTCACCTTTTTATTTCTTTAATACCTTCAACCAAAAACTAACCCTTTGCTTGTTAAAAGCATCTTTTTGATTTTCAGTTCCTTTTTTTAATGTGTGTTCTCTTTATTTCCTTTTCCCCCAATAGGAATTCAAAGCAGCATGTGGTGTCATGAATCATTTGAGGATGTTTGTACAATAGCACGCACCTACCTATTATGATATGCCATATAATACTGCAGTAACAGGGCCCATCCCTAAACATTTCAAAATCAAACACTTTTTTTTTTTTACTTCATAGTAGTTTAAAACTTTTTTAAAACTTAGAAGTAAATCAAGTATACATTTCAATTTTCCAAATGTATTGGCAATATCCTGAATGTGAGGAACTATAATTTGATAGTTCCAAAATATTTTAAAACAAAGCACTGCGTTTAATTTAAAAAAAAAAAAAAAGCAACATATTATGGGCCTCATCCATGTGTACTGTGGCATAGATCTGGATACATTTTATTGCCAGAATGAAAATTAAAGGCATCTGTGCACCTTTGAATTAGATAGATTACATTGTAATTGAAAAAGTCCCTGTAAACTGCAAATGCTGGGAGGATTAAGCTTAGTAACTTGTATTAAAATGTAGGAGATTCCTGGTTTTAACTTTTCCTCCTTGATCTGAATTATTATTTCTCTTAATTCTAATATCAATTTAAATATCTATTTAAGGCAGAAATAATTTCAGTATTGTTTGTTTGCATAAAACATCTCCTTTTATGGCAGACCCTGCAAGAGATGTTTTGTATATTGTCTGGTATTACAGCTTGTTCCCAGTGCCATACAGAGGCTTTTATAGCGTACGTTATTTTTCTTACATGTTAGTGTTTTTTCAAATTCTGATCAAATGGATACAAGTGAAATTAGATTTTAAAAGAAAAAATTGACTTTCTACAGGAGACACTGTTATGTGCAATAAAAGTAATCTGTAGTTTATATTAATCAAATCTTAATCATAAAACAATCTTACTCTTCTTTTAAGGAGTTTAAAGAGAAGAAAGAGAGAAAGAAAAGCCAGAAAAGAGGTAGGGAGGGAAGGGAAGGGGTCATATTCTTTGCTTACATCTGATTTGCTCATAAGTGAGACTTTATGGTTTGTGGCTAGATTATGGGACTGGAAATCAAGTTACCGAGGTTCTACTCCCAGCTCTGCCACTGGCTGTGTGTGACCTTTGACAAGTCACCTAACCTCTGGATTCCTCAGTTTTCCCATCTGTAAAATTGTGATAATACTTTAAAACCACTTTGAGATCCTTGAATGAAAGATGCTCTGAGCGGAACTCCTATTGACTGGAGGTATCCATTGAAGACCATGAGAGTTTGGATCTAAGCAAGTGCAAAAACATTGTTTACCCTTGTTCTCAGGGATTTATTTAACTAGTGCAAAATTTTCCCAGTAATTAACTCTGTGAAACAAGTTTTTAAATCCTAGAGCGGTGAAATCCAGTGTGTTTTGTGATTTCAGGTCCTTTTGTCCCCAGCTATATATAATATTTGCTGAAGTTTAAAAACTGAAGTTCTTCTTTGAGTATGTTAGTGTGAATCCCACTTTAGGCATTCCGGTGCATGAGATCACATGGTTTTTGGTTAACAGTGTCTGTTGGGGCTACCATGCTCCCTGTGCTGCCTCGTACTCCCATGCTAGGGCATAAAAGGCGGAATGGCTGTGACCGTCCTTCGGTTCCTTCTTATTGCCTATGGCAGCAAGGTGGAACCTGGTGAATGTTCAATGCACTACTTTTCTTAGAGACTTTTAAATCATTTCTTTTCAACCAACTTTGTGAAGAAATCTTAATTTTCATGCTGCCGTCATTGAACATTTTTTTTAAAAAAGCTACCATCCAGCCCTATCCTCTGTACCTTGCGGTGAGGCGCACTTTGCACTAACCGCACTCTCATGGCAGACTCCAGACCTTCAGAGTTTAATCCCTTCCCAACCTGTGACGGATTCATCCCTGTTTTCATAGGCATAGTTGATGTCTATTCTGTCTGGGGGAGAAACATATTCCTGATAGGTGTTCAGTATCCAAATGCTTCTCCCCAAGGACTCTCAAGTCTAGGGATGCATGACTGAAGCTACACCTACTTGAGCAATCCATGAGGCAGAGGAGATGACCACCTCCAAAGAGCAATTGAAAGAGTCATCATTAGGTAGTGCTCTGTTGAGTGGACACCATATCATACTCCTGGGGGAATTTTGCACCACTGCGCATGCACAGAATTCATGTCCCCTTCAGATTTCTTTGCTTTCCTGCAGAAAAATGACTTTCTGATGGTGAAGCAAAGGGAAGCCACAAGAGTGGTCATGCAGCCCTCTCCAGCAGTATGTTTTGGGTGCCCAGGGCAGCCAGCAGAATGGTAAATCACTGTGAGGCAGGAGGCTGGACTGGGGAAGACCCGGCTGGTGTCTCCTGCCCTGCGCTCAGTTGGTAGTCCCAGCTGGGCTGGACAGAACTTCCTCTTCCCCTGAACAGCATCCAGAGTTGGGTCAGACCCACCCCTAGATTTCTCCCCAGGCTGCAGGAAGGTCTGCAAACTGCCCCTGCTTCCTGTACCCATCGCTCCTCAGCTGCAGGGGGAAGGATCACTGTCCAGAACCTCCCATGCTGAGCACCACTCCCCCTGCACCTGGACTACCCTGCTAAGTCACCCGCACCCGGATCTCCACCCCACCAAGCCCCAACTAGCTGCACCTGATTCCCCACCTCTGAGCCCCACTCCTCCCAGTATCTGAACCTCCACACTGAGACCCCCTGCCAAACTCTATCTCCCCCACCCCCAGACCCTCACTGAGCTCCAACCACCTTCACCTGGACTCCCCTGCAGAGTCCCATTACCCTTGCACCCAGAACCCCTGAACAAACCCCAGTGCATCCAGATCCCGTCCTGCACCCGGATCCACCTCTGAGCTGCCTGCAGCCAGATTGCCCCATACAGAACTCTCTTCACCCACACTTGAATGCCCCCACACTAAGCCCCTCCACACTTGGATCCTGCCAGGCCGAGCTTGCCTGACCACACCTTGCGCACCTGGCACATAGGGGCAGGGCCTTGGGGTGGTTCGGAGGCAGGCCCGGTCCTTGTGCTGTGTCAGGGTTGGGTGCAGCCTCACTGCTGAGTCCATGTCCTGGGGGGAGAGGGAGGGGTGGTGGAAAGCTGCATAGTGATCTCCCATCTCTGTGCAGCCAGTGGCTTGTGCTCCTCAGTGCCATGCTGGAGCCTCCACGTTTATTTGACACATTAAATGTGCAGAATTTTGCAGAATTTTAAAATATTGTACACAGAATTTTTATTTTTTTGGTGCAGAATGTACTCAGGAGTAATATCACAGAGAGTCCAGTAATGAAAGAATGGCAGGAAAGATGATGCCAAAATTGGCACTGGTTACGTTGACATTGACCAAGTCCTTCAGTACCAGTCACCACTACATTGACACCAGGGTTGACAACCCCATCTTTGGCAGTGGCGTCTCTGGCTCAGACAGTGGCGTCATTGGAGCCAGTACTGGTGCACCAACAGAGCGGTGAGACCAAAAGAAAGTGGAGCTCAAACACAGCTCTGAGCATCAGAAGACACCATCCCATAGGGAGGAGAAGCATCTTCACTCCTCCAAGGTCAAAGCGTCTGAGGAAGGAACAAAATGCAGTAAACTAGCATCAATGAAGGCACCAGCACCAACCACCCTGCCGATTACAAGCCCTATGTATGCTTTCTCAACTGTTGAGATCCCCTCTGGGGACATCATTTGTATCAGGGTAGTACCCAGCACCAGAATTGGATCTGAGCCCTTACTTCATGGCACTGTCATTTGAAGGGTCTTACTCTTCTTCACCATCGCTGATTTACGCCTGCTCCATGATGTTGAGCAGAGATGCTTCTCCTTTACTTTCTGAGAGCCAACCCTACAGCTTGTACCAGAGATCCCTCTCTCAGTGCACTCCTGCAAAGGAGGTATGAGTGGCATTGGGCCGACAGCAGCAGCTGGCCAGTACCTGTATAACATGTTGCTCTGACCACGGTGGCCTGAATGGGACCTGCCATCTCAGGTGTCTCACAGCAGCTTTCCCTCTTGTACTTCCAGGAAGAGGAGGACACAGGCTCCCTTGTGACATCACTACCCAGATCACCAACATCAGAGGCGGAAAAGTCAAAACTCAACAAAGGCAAGCCCAAGAACAAACACCCACAAAAACTGGACCTTTATGGGTGCAAAGTCTGCTCATCTGCTTGACTGCAACACTGTGTGGCAAACTAAGACGAGTTGTTTGCCAGATGTAATTTCCTGACATGCAAAAACAGTTTCTAGAACAGCTCTGTGGGCAGCCATAGATGCCTCTGATATGGCCACAGTTGTGACCACGGCTCTTGACATCTGAAATACCAAAGGAGGTCCAAGACACCATATAGGACCTCCTGCTCGAGGGAATGAGCTCTTCAGGGAGGGAATGGACAAAGCACTCCAGTCTTTGAAAAATTTAAGGGCCACCCAGGGATTTATACACTACCCCCTCTAGGAAGCCCTACAAATATCAGCCTGGACAGAGAGAGAGCAGGCTCACCCCTGTTTTTAGGGTAGATATCGGGTCTACCCACCGCAGAAACCATTGCAATACTTGAGATCATTTGCCTCCTCCATTGCCCCCCTCACCCTAGCAGCTAAACAGCAGATTTGACAAGAATGTCAGGAACCACATCAGAAATGATCAGGAGACAGCAGCCATCTTAAGAAGCCACATTGCCTGTTCCATCGGGCTTGGTCTGATATCGCTTCAGACAAGTAGGTGTTGAACATCATTGCCCATGGCTATCCCATCCATTTCTATATCTCCCCCCCTACCTACTTCCCTTCCTCATCCTTCTTCAATACTTAAGTTACTCGAAGTGTTATTACATACTTACTCATAGGTCAGAAAACCTACCCCCTGCCTGGGACCTCAGTATAGTCCTCCTGAGGCTCTTGGAGTTTCCATTTTATTCTCTCTCAGAATGCTTCTTGCATCACTTTGCTCTGAATACTGTCTTCCTAGTGGTTCTCACTTCACCTAGACGAGCGAGGGAGCTTCAAGCACATATGGCTGATTCTATCCATACAACATTCCATAGCGAAAAGGTGGTGCTGATACCTCTGCCCTCCCCCCATAAGTTCCTTCCTTAGTTGAAATTCTGAGACCACCTTAAGCAATCAACATTCCAGTTTTCTTCCCAAAGCCATACTGAACGGGGAGAAAAGAAATTACATACACTAGAGGTATTCAGGAGTTTACTTTATTATGTTTCCAGGACTGAGCTATTCAGACTGTCACACTGTCTATATCTAGTCACAGCCAGGGTTTTCTAAAGGCCATGTTGCAGGTAATGAAGGATATTGCAATGAAGCTGTGTTCCCAGTTGGATGTTATACTTCTCCCAACAAACTGCAAAGCATGCTAAACCGGAGCATAAGCAACAGTCCACCACTTGCTTCACAAGTGTGCCAATATCAGAGATCTGTATGGCAGCGACAAGTAACCTCCTTTGTCAAACACTGTGCCTTGTAGTCAGCAGCTAGATCAGGTGGAAAGGTTGGGAGAGCAGTACTACAGTTGCTGTTGAACTGATATGGTTGAAACTCTTCATGTCCACCATCCTGAGGGAATACAGCATGCCAGTCACCTGCAGTGTGATCTGCACTGACACAAACTCAAAGAAGAAAGGTTACTTAACAGACAGTTACTGCAAGTTCCTTTAGGATGATGTAATCAGTATGGATCTCACAACCTGCTCTCATCCCTGCTTTTCACAGTCTTGAGCTAGCCCAAGCTTTGAATTGCAAGGGAACTGGGGAGAGTTGCAGGTGCTGCACCATTTATGTCCTCTCATAAGAGTACAAGGAGGCAACAGACACTGCTATTCAAATAATCCCATCTCATGCACATGGGGTACATGCACACCTACAGTGGGATCCACACAAACTGCAATATCTCAAAGAACTACAATTACTGTAGGTTGAGAGAATTCTTTTGCAGGTGCTCTATTCAGGCTTGGTCTCCGCTGGGGTTGTGGTGGGGGGGTTGATCTAAATTACGCAACTTCAGCTACGTGAACAACGTAGCTGAAGTCGATGTACTTAGATCTACTTACCGCAGTGTCTTCACTGTGGGTGGTCAACAGCTGATGCTCCCCCGTTGACTCCGCCTGCGCCTCTCACTCTGGTGGAGTACCAGAGTCAACGGGAGAGCGCTCGGCGGTTGATTTATCACATTTAGACTAGACACGATAAATCGACCCCCTGCTGGATTGCCCGTCAATCCTCCGGGTAATGTAGACAAGCCCTTAGAGTAGTTCTGGGGCCTTTTAGCCAAGAAAAAAGCCACTGAAAATAACCAATTTGTTAAACTTCAAACAGCATCTCGTACTCATGCACAGTCATAACTTTATAACATGTTTTTTTACCCAAGTCACTTGCAAAGAATGTAGTATAAAAATATTTGATAGGTCAATAAAGCAAGCACATCATATGGGAATCTAAAGCCTCCATCCCCTTAAATGTGACTTCTGTGGCTTTAGTTTCTGTCTATGCTCATGAAATACCACAGGTGCTCTCTTTAGTATTCCTATTCACTTTTGTGTGACTCTGTGTTAGTAAGAATAGGAGAGTAATTTGAAATATTTGTATCTGTCTTTTTAAAAATGTTGGACTATTTCTAGATGTGTAGTAGACACATAGTACAGTGATGGCAATATAGAGAGATCTAAATATCAGTACTGTGTACCATGCAGTAAAAGAAACCTGCAAGGCTCTGGTTATAATGCTGTTTGAGTGTTATCAGAGAATAAATTTTTTTCTTAACACTGTTGACTTACTGTAGTAACATACAGTAAACATGATGATCAGGTTATTTAGGATCTGAATCTTATCATTCTTCCATCATTCTTTGTGGAGAGTTGTATGCAGGATGTTTAGGCAGAGCCAACTGGTAGTATAGCCAGTTGTATGAAACTTCAAGCAATTATTTTAACTAAAGATTGAAACTTTGCCAACTATGCAAGTGACTGTAGCACAACACTTGTAAATGAATGTCACGTTATTCCTGATGAAGGATGTATTTGCATAAATCATCAACTGTTTTAGCTGCAGTAGCTTAAATTGCCCTCCAAACCCAATCTTCTTAAAATTCCTTTTTAGTTACTTAGTGAGAGGATGACTGTAACAGAAGCCTCTCAAAAGCTTTCATTTACCCTGTTAGGATTCAGAATGGTTCTGTCAGTGTTGTGCTCCTGATTCTCTTCTCACCTCTGCTGTAAAATGGGAGTAACTCAATGAATTTACATCAGTGTAAAACTAGTCTTCAGTAAGCGATCTTATTCTAAGTACTATGGGGAAAAATAAAACCCTGATCTTGCTGACATGTATACATGTGCTTATGGAGTAAGACCTGAATTTGCTTGCTTTTGTTAGTTCTAGACACTCAAAACTATTTCATCACAGGTCATTACATTTATAGATAAAAACTTTTGTAAAGCATATATTTTTAATGTGAATTGGAATATATATTCAACGTTGTGAGTTTAAAAAAAATCTGAAAATTTGCAATGGCAAGATATAATTGGTTTAAGATTTACAGTTCGATTGTCAATATTATTGAAACTGAGATTCAAAGGGATCAAAATGTTGCTTGTACATTTTCCTGTTTTCCACCTGTTTCTTGTTACCAACCATTCTTGACACTTTATTTTATTTTTAATATTTTGCATGTACTAATTCGCATGCAAGTTTGTAAAAATAACTGTTTATGTAAGGCAGGATCTCTTTCCTTGTTTTGTCATGCTTGTAACTTGGTGCTGGGAATCAAATTTTCGCACCTGAAAACCCATTGCTGGCAGCAAACTCATTGCACTGATGGCTAAAAATTATTACAATATCCGATTCAGAGGGCTAGCATGATTGTTATAAGAACTAAAATATAGGTGGTTTCAGACTTTTGGACACATACTCACTTAGAGGAGAATAAAAGAAGAGTTTTCAGTCAAATTCTATCAAATTTTATGTATGTAATTCATTAAACGGCACAGTTGAAAACAGCAAACATTGAGGAGCAATGCCATTTTGACCACATCAGCAATTCTAATTTTGATACCTTCTTCTTGCAAGGTCTGGGTAGCGCTTGCCAATTTCTGTCACCTATGAATTATTATTCTCAATTTTTATTATTAATTTAAGTGGTGTTATCTATTCAGTTCTGTATTCTTCAGAATGTGCAGTGTTCAGCATGTTTCCAGGACTTTACATAGCTGAGACCAGAAGATCTGGTGTATGCATCTTCCTCTTTCCTTGGAGGAACTGCTCAGTTCCTTCAGGAACAAAATAAAGCCTAACCATGTAACTTAACCACCATATATTGATTTTTTTTTTGTTATTGTTTCCAAGTTACTCTTACAATCCATTAGTAGACTTACTCCAAAGTACTGATTTCTTAATATGTATTGTACAATGACTTGGAGATTTTGAGCAAAAGAACAACCAAGATGAGTGATTTTTAGCCTGGACACTGTAAACATGAATACCCTATAATAGAAGTGATACGAGCAAGGAAACATAATAATCAAGCATAAAATAACTGCCATTTTTAATTCATATGGAATATTTATATCTTACCAGAGCAACATGGCATACCTATAATTTGCCATAATTTTAGGTCATCCAATCAAGTCATCTGATCATTCTAGCATATCTATGTGAGTTGTGGTCCTATGTCAATATGGTCAGAAAATGAAAAATGAACTTGGTAATAGCAGCACATGTTTATGAAGTTATTTTTATTGGCGATGTTTAGACCAAGAAGCAGAAATAAACACCACACACACACACACACCCCTCTGCTGTAGTGTCAAAATTAAAGATTGAGGCCTACACACACACCCTCTGCTGTAGTGTCAAAATTAAAGATTGAGGCCTACATTTTCCAAAGTAATTAGTGATTTTGGATACCTTAATGTCTGGCTGCCCAAATTGAGCACCATTAGAATACTGGATTTTCAGAGAGTGGCCATTCAGTACTTTCTGAAAATCCGGCACTGTTAAGGTGTTTGAAGTCAGATGCCCAAAATCACTGGTCATTTTTTAAAAATTAGGCCTAATTTTCTTTACTAGAAGAGGTGTCCCTGTCCATGATTTTGCAGTTGCATAATTGCTAGACTTAGTCAGGCCTGTATATGCCTGCAGTATTCAACGGTGCTGTGTTTGGATATTTTTCTAAATGGTCGGTCCTACTTTTTATTGGGTAGAATGCTTAATAATGTGATTAACCTCATTTAAATCAATAGTACTACTAGCATTAGTAAATGCTACATAGGGTAGTAATTGTTTGCAGGATCTGGCCCTAAAATTGTGGTCTGCCTGATTGTTAAAGCAGCAAGAATTCAACAGAATTATCTGTCCTTTTGAAAAAGATTATGTGAATTCGATTCTAACAGGTTTTTCTTCTGGTATGTTTTTTATGTAGATTTCTATGGAAAGCCGCTACCTCCGTTGACTATACGGCAGAGACCTAACAGTGACATCCATGATGTCATTTCTTAACCAGATCACATGCTACATTTTTAACTTAATCACAAAATTATAACAATTTTTCTTACTTGAAGAAAACTTGATACTGTTTAAAAAGTTGCTGTGAGATGAGACAGTAAGAACCCATTTTCTTTTCTGCCACGGGTTAATTCTACTGGACTGGATTGATGAGATTTTCTACTTGGCTTATTAGTTACTGTTCACATACTCACCAGCTCTTCTTCAGGGGTTAATAGGGACATGAAGAACAGAAACGTTTGAGAGCACTTGCATACATGTGGAATTTGGGATCAGATTAGTACTGTTGGGTTTCATATTGGGGTTTACTTGCCAGACTATATAGCTATAACCCTGAAGAAAAACACCTTGAAGATCAAATGCAAATGGATTGGGGATGCACATCAAGACTGTCATTCATATGTTGTGTAGTAATCCATATTTCTACAGCTAATAATTTTAAGGCATTTTGTAAGATGTGTGCATGTTAGAGTGAATATAGAGAATTATATGCTACAAATGTTAACTATATTTTTATAATTTTTTCTAATATTTTATTTGGGAATTTGATTTAACATTAATACCTGTTACTCACCATCAAAATGGTGTCTAGAAAGTGTTAGAAATTTGTTGATAGCTTTACCCATATGAGTATATTGACTTTTATGTTTACTTTATAATAGCAATACATTTTGGTTGGGACTTGCATCACCAGTTGCCCTAATTATTCATATATTGCCCTTCTGGCAGTCTCTGGGGTTTTTAGAGATAAACGGATTTTACACATAATTATGGTACTTGAATGGACTGTCTAAAAGTTTTCTTCTTATGGATCATTTTGTTTTGTTAAATGGGAGTTGAGATGCATAGTAAATGTTTTCAGATATCTTAATTGAATATTATGTGCTATAAGATAGAATTGCACACAATTGAAATTTTGAACTCATTTCAACTAAGAATTCAGGTGAAAAATCAAATCAGTTAGCATACATGTCTGTTTAATGTGTTCTATAAAACACTAAAAAATGTCATATTGAAAATGTAAAAAGCAGAGATTTTTAAGCCAATGTAATGAGCCTAATTCTAACCTTCCAAATAATGTGCCCCTCCCTTATTAATTTTTTAAAAGGGAGTGGCGTGTTGGAGGAGAGAATTGGATTTACTGTACTTCAAATGTTTTGATATAAGTTTGTATTCCGTTACATTTGGGAGAATAATTTCTATACCATGTGTGTACGTATAATTTTACTACTTAGTTGCTGGTGACTGGAAAACCTTCCATACAACGTTATAGTGAGGTTGAAAGCATTTGTGAAAAAAGCACAGGTCCTAAATCAAAGGTTTTTGGAATAGGCAGGCAATGATGACTTTCTGTTACGCAACCAGCTTCCCGTCATCTCATACTAGCAAAAGACATTAGGCTGTGATAATGCAGTGAAATATATTCATCAGCTATCTTAACATTTGGAAGCATTGCATGAGGTTTTAGCCACATGACTCTTCTTAAAGTCAATGGGAGTGACAGCTAAAACCCCACACAATTCTTTTGAAATGTAACCCTTACTTAATGGTTTAAAATATTAGTTTGTTTTAATTAAAGCAAAACAGTCAGTAACATTAAGGATGTGTATTGCATTGGGAAGAGAGAGAACTCAAATTCAGTGAGTAATGGGTATGTGATTTGAATGTGACACATTTGACACATTTGAATTTGACACATTTGAATGTGACTGGAAATAGCAGGAGAACACTTCCCTGGTAGTGGTAACAGGGTCTGGTATGGTAACAGGGTTCTGTTTGATAAAATAGTGATACTATTGTGATGTACTTTGGCTTGCTTTCAATAAACATGTCTTAATATTTAGCATTCTTTCCTTAAAAGTTTACATGCATGATCCCATTAATCTTACCATGTAATACACATACATGTCATTAGTTACCTTGTCATACACATTCCTTTGGCTTGAAGGGTCTATGTACTGTAGTTTGACACTTTTTTCAGTTTCATCTTGACCTTTGAGTTTTTTCTTTATCTATATGCAAAACAAATTAAATTAATGAAAGTCTGTTTCTCTTTTTAAACTGCAACTAAAAAGAAAGCTGGCATGGAAACTAAATGAGAAACTGAAACTTAAAACAATGATATTTCTCATATTCAAAATTTGTTTCTACTTTTAAAATAAATGTATATTGTTATGAGACCAAATTACTAGAAATATTTTTCATACAGTTTTATATATGAAAGTGTACTGTAATTGACTGCTTTGTTTTTCCTCATTATTTTATACTACATCAGCTTTTTATTGACGGTCACTGTGTATAGAATAAAACTAATGTACAGCATCTAAGTGTTTTCTTTTACATATTAAATACTTTTGGGGGGCAAGTACAGAAGAACGTCATGAATTCTTATTAATGACTGTGGGAACCATTTTGCAATTTGCATTGCTAAATACCATGAATTAGTGAGAAAGTGAACAAATTAAAAAAAAAAAGCCACAGTAAGTACTTCATGTATTTTAACAATTATAGATTAGTATTTATATTTGTCGTATATTATAAAAAACATTATTTTAAATACTACTTGAGGCCTCACTACTGCACTTAACTATTAATCTTTGAGAGGGTAGGAGGTACTACCAGATTTGAGCAAACTATAAAATTGGGCTAATGAAGTTCTGTATTTGTCTTAAATTTTGTGTTTGAAATTTTATCCTTGTGCATTTACCAATGTATTCAACTCTTAAGAGCACTTGCTCTTAAATACATGGATGATTTGCACATGCAACTGTTCTCTTAGATAAAGCCACTATCTGCGTAACGTTTTAACTTCTTTATGGGACATGCGAAAAGATAGGTGAGAGAAGACCCCCACATAGCTTCATAACATATGGGAAATAGTGGCTGCAAATGCTAGATTAATGTTAAAATATAATTAATGCTTCAAAAGGCAAATCAATCTTTTTCTTTCACCCTGTTCCAAATAAGGGAAGGGGAGGAGGACACAAAGTTTACTGAAATGCTTACTTTTTTTTTAGTGTAAATAATATTTAGAACTTTGTGTTCTAAAAGTGCAGTGCAATCATTAAAGATTCACATTGTCTACAGCCACATTTTTCTGATTTATCATTTTTCATGTACATTTACAATAAGTGAGAGAACCCCATACTTAAATGGGAGCAGGAGAAAACTGGGTCTGAAATAATGGATACTCCTAACATTAGACAGCTTGGATGAGATCCTCACCCTGTTGCAGCCGTTTATGATGGCTAAAGGGAACAGAGAAATCTACAGAGGTCCTAGAAGATTTCACACAGGGTAAGAACTGCAAAAGGCAGTTGTAGATAGTTGTCAAATCAAGAGGATGTTGGGGGTGTCAGTTGCAAAAGCTGCAGCATTGTAGAGATTCTGAACAGCACTCTGCCCCATAAGATAGCATGAGGAGGCTTGGGGTAACTTAGACCGCCCTGTAGGATTTAAAGCCATCTTAGCCCCCACCCCCTCGGGCTGTGGTTCTGTGCCGGGCTTCTTAGAGGCACTGCACAGAGTCTTACCATTGAAAGGTATACACAATAACAACTTTACCAGCTGGAGATTATTCTGTACCCGTTTTTCTTTCTCTCTCTCCATCACAAACATTTTTTTTTTTGGCTTGAAAGCCGTGCTTCTTGACCTAGCGATGCCACTTCAGACAGCAATGATGTTCAATATGATAACTTCAGGGTGCTTCGTTGCTAACTTTGTGATAACTGTCTCCTTGTCTGTCCCTTTGGAGTTCATTCAGCTCAGGATACTGTTGTTACCTCAAAAGGAAATACCATCCTTAATTATTTCACTAGAAAAGCCATTAATCAGATTCACAGAAGTGACTAGAAAGCTAATAATAAAAGCTTACATTAGGGCAGAGACATGTTCATATTTTTTCTTTTTTTCCTGCTGTTTGGATACACTTTGCTATCTTACCTAAGATCACATTGGCACTTACTAGAGGGTGATCTGTACTCCACAACAAACTGTTTTAGGAAAATTAATGCACTGTGGCAAGCTGCAAAGCACTGCCTGCTCCCCAGTGAATATGGGGCTGACCTCACTCCCCTTGCACTGGTAGTGAAGAAAGATTATAGGATTGTGACTGGGTTTCACAGAATAACACCCCCCACCTAGTGTCATAAAAATGGATTAACCTCTACCTGGGAAACTGTAGCGTGAGATTTTCGAAAGCACTCGGCACTGGTCTAACGTTGACTTCAGCTCGAGCAGAGTTAGATAGATGCTGGGCACTTTTGAAAGTCGCATCCCTAAGATGTTTATATAAACCAACCTGTTTGTGCTTGGTTGACTGCAGTGTCCCGTATGGCATTTTGAATTTCCTCTCTTCTTGAGAATTGGAAATCCAGATGCTCAGGTTAGAAGTCCTATTATTTTTAAAATTTGGCATAAGTGTTTATATGAATGAAATGGATGTTTGTGCTCCAAATTTCTAAAATAAATATCCATGCTTCAGCTCAGCATTTATCCTGTACAGAGACAATCATAGGCGCCGACTTTCCCTTTGCCCACCCCTGCATCACCCTCATCCTGCCTCAATTCCACCCTCTTCCCCCAAGTCCCTTCCCCTGCCCTGCCTCTTTACCACCTCCTCCTCCGAGCGCGCTGCATCCCCACTCCTCCCCCTCCCTCCCAGAAAGTCCTAAGCACTGCCAAACAGCTGTTAGGCAGCGGGCAGGAAGCACTGGGAGGGAGAGGAGCAGGGACATGGTGCGCTCAAGGGAGATGGAGGGGGTGGGGGCAGGGGGAGCTTGGCTGCCGGTGGTGCAGAGCACCTGCTAAGTTGTCCCCTTCAGTGCTCCAGCCCCACAACACCCACGCAGTCAGCGCCTATAGAGACAATGTTGAGTCATTTATCTGTCAGCCGGGCCCACTACTGGAGCATGAACGCTCACATTTTATTAACGTTATCAGTTTAGAGCCAGATTTATTCATTCTTGTATGAATGGCCAAATAGCTTTCTGTGCCAAAAAAGAATACTGTAATGCTTGAGAAAATGAGGTGCCTCTCACTCTTGACCACTAACGTCTGCTTTACACATCTATTTCTGTATTTTCCTGTTGCTTGGAATGTGGCATATTTTGCAGGCTTCTTGGAAATTGTTTCCTAATCAGCCTTCCCCGGATACGGTATACATAAGCACTATCTCAAAATTTATCTAGCCCCAACACATTCATCATTCAGTGGGAGGAAGAAATATCTTGAAACTTTCAGCAACTTCCCCATCACGGGCTCTAGGAGGATAGCATTCATTTACATGATCCTGTAATTTTAAATTTTGGATAGCTTTCAACTAAAGCTTTAAATTGCTACCCGCTGCAATCAAGATATGTTGGATATGATTCAGACTTTCAGTAACATCTGCTGAACTCTTGTTAAATCTAACCTCATCTGACCATCTAGGACCACGCCTACCTGCAGGTATTATACCTAACATTGAAGGCCTGTGTCTTAGCTCGTAAAGGAGAAACACCAAGGTCCCAGTATTCTACTTTGCTTCAGGGGGAAGAAGAGAAACCCCACAATCCTTGCAGCTGGACTGTGCAGAGGTAAAGAAATCTGTACTGGCACAATGTCATGCCTTTTTTGGAGTGCATGGGGTACTCTCTGAGGAGTCAGGTGCACAGTTGCGGAGGGATGACACTGACAGTGGTATTTTTGAATGTTGACCTCTCTCTAGCCCAAGATATCTGGGCTTGTGCCCCACTTTCTGAAAATACCAGAGGTTTTTGAGAGCTAGTCCACCTCGCTTCTGCTTCCCTGAAATGGAGCCCTGAATCTTGAAAGAAGCTAGTTTGACTTCTAGTCATTGTAGGGGACATTGTTTAACTTTTCCTCCAAAGTAATCTCCCAAATCAGTACTGCAGATAACTTACTGTACTGTTTATGGTGCAGAAACTGTTAGTATTAATAGCTGTGGCTTGATTTTTCAAAAACTGCTGAGTTCAACTTCCATTGCAGTCCATGGGGCACCAAAGGTTCTGCTAAAAAGTTAATTAGTAAGATTCCAAAAAGTCTGTCTATTTTTATAAAGTAAAAGTAATGTATTTTAACCAAATTGCCTTTCTAACATCCTAAGAACTGTGCTGCACGCTTCCTGGTTTCTGCCACAGTGAGTGACATTAGCAGCACCATACACTAATGGACTGATAAATGTTTAGAGTGGGATGGTTCTTTCAAAATGTTAGGTATTTGTTTGATCAGTAAGGTAAACAGGAGATCAGTTCTAGCATCAATTATTGGTTTTAATGGAGTTACAATGCAAAGAACTTGGCCCTGTATGTTTCATCATGAATATTTTTATCCACGTTCAGTATCTTACAGAAGTTGGCATTTAATTAAAAAAAAAATCCCCAGACCTTTTGCAGTTGATATTTGAGCGTGTGTATATATAAAGCTTTATTTTGACTTCTGTCTCTTTCTCTGGGGCTTGGTTTGACTAATCTTAGACAAGCTTCTAAATTTGGTGACACTATTTTGTAGGAGGCATGCTCTTAGTTTTTTTTTTTAATAAAGCTAGCCTCGCTAATGAAAGATAAAAATAAAGGAATTCATTGCAAAAGTAATAAATTTGAAGGCCAACTACTGTACCAGACGAATGCAGCTCTTTTAAATCAATCCTATCTATTTTTAGAGGACGTGTTTAACCTATACTATTTGGTATTTCCATCTTGCTTGTTCTTGTTGGTTGATCGTTTTTTTTTTTGTTTTGTTTTGTTTTTCTGAGTCTGGATTATCAGCATACTGAAAACATCTTGGATTTTCTGGTAAATGGGTTGTAATTTTTTTTTCTTGGTATTTGTAACCAGCACCCATTTTAATATACAGTAGAACCTCAGTTACAAACATTTCAGAGTTACGAACAATCTCCATTCCCAACATGTTTGTAACTCTGAATTTTGAGCTAGGGTTGGACTAGATGACCTCTTGAGGTCTCTTCTAACCCTAATCTTCTAGTATTCTATGAACAAGATGTTATAGTTCTTTCAAAAGTTTACAGCTGAACGTTGACTTAATCCAGCTTTGAAACTTTACTATGCAGAAGAAAAATGCTGCTTTACCTTTTTTTTAAGTAGTTTACATTTAATACTGTACTGTACTTGCTTTTTTTTATTTTTGTCTGCTGCCCCATGGTATACTTCCAGTTCCAAATGAGATGTGTGGTTGACTGGTCAGTTCGTAACTCTGAGGTTCTACTGTACACCATCTCATGAAACAACAGAAATGGAAGCTGAGCAGTGACAATGTGAGGCCAGAAACTTCAAATGGCTTGGAGTTTTCCTAGCTCCGATTGTCCATGAGATAAGGCCTCAACCTCACATTATTCTGTGTGCTCCTTTGCCTTCGCTACTTGCACCATTTCAATGTAGGATGTTAGTAGCCACTTATTTTTGCAAGAGACAGGTCTGTAAAGTTATAGGGCTGAGGTTGCCACCATGATCCCGTGCTTGCTAGGATTGCTACTGAAGGGCCCTCTGTTCCGAAGAGGATCTGCTGCTACTGAGGGAATCAACAGAAGAAGACATAAATGAAGCTATTCAGGGAGACACCACAGAGTGAGAGCCAGCTTCCAGAGGTACTTATAGGAGGAGCATAGTGGAGAAGGCAGGATTGCACATATTGGGGGGAGATTACCTACTTTGTCACTAGACTTAGTGACTTTTTGGTTTCCCTAGTGAGAAAATAAGTGTCAAAGTGACCACTGACACATCTAGTGCTTTTACTGCCAATTACAGTGACACTCAGAGAAAGAAGTCACCAATATATATAGTCACAAAATCATTCAGAAGCAGCTCAATAGTGTTAATAAAATCCCTTCCATGCTTCTCTTACTACATTCTGTTGCACACCATGTCACTGTCATTACATCTCAATTGAGCATGTCCTGGGAAGGAAGCACATTCTTGGGCTGATATCACTATAATCTGCAGGCGAGGAAAAGTTTGTGGAGGCCAATTAAATACTTTGCTAAAGCCAGACCCACTTGGGAGAGAGCAGCACATTAGCTAGGGCTTGTTTTTACCCAAATGTGTTCTTTCTCGCTGCTCTGTAGTAGATCGCACACCCTGTGATGCACGGAAAGATGGCTAATGAAGCAGGCTGGGAGGGGGAGGCAGGTTAGCCAGCGAGGAGAGCCGCACGGATGGAAGATGGGGTGGGATGAGACAGGACTATGTGCCCTAATGGGGTGTGGGGGGGGCACTGTGCCTCCAGCAATTAAGCCCTACTACAGGATCAAAGGTGGAGCTAGCCTGATTTCATGTTTCAGAGCAGCAGCCGTGTTAGTCTGTATTCGCCAAAAGAAAAGGAGTACTTGGGGCACCTTAGAGACTAACAAATTTATTAGAGCATAAGCTTTCGTAATGCATCCGATGAAGTGAGCTGTAGCTCGCGAAAGCTTACGCTCAAATAAATGTGTTAGTGTCTAAGGTGCCCCACGTACTCCTTTTCTTTTAGCCTGATTTCAGTTCCCCTTTACTCCTTCCCTGGGCTTGGCCTGGGGTTACCTGCCCAGCTGTGTTCAGAAATGAAATCCTGGAAGCAGGGGGGAAGGGGTCCAGCTAGCGGATTTTTGTTTTTAAATCTACTTTCTTGGCTTTCTGCAGGGCCGGGCGAAGGTCCTCTTACCCCTTGTTCTGGGCCCTCGCTTTCACGAGCCTGTCTGCTCAAATGCAGGCGGGCAAGGGAGGGCGGCTCATCTGAAATGAACCACCCCGGGCCTCCTCTGAATTTAAGCAGGGCTGCAGTGTCCAGACTGCCCTTTCCAAGGAGCAGAGGGCGCCCTCCTGGTGACGGCAGCCTGCTCTTGTTGCTTCTGGGGTGCAAGGGAACGTAGGAAGAGCATGGAGTAGATTTTATTAGGACAGTTGAGCTGCTTGTGAATGATTTGGTGACTCTCCTGGGGGGGGTGGGGGGTGCGTATCATTCTCTTTGCTGAATTTTCTGGAAGTTTTCCGGTGACCTTTTTGACTCTTTTTTGAGTGCTCGAACAGCGCCAGCCAGCGAGCTTGCAGGGTTTGCCGGGTGTCTCCCTGCTCTGTGGCGTTGGCCACCGGGCCTGATTGATGGTGGTGGGGGGCGAGGGCGCGTCTCCGCCTGCTGGGTGGGGAACGTGGCTTTGGCGGGTGAGGGGAAACTGCCCGGTCGTAAATGAGGGCGGCACATTTTGACAGCAGGGACGAGCGTTGCCGTGAGGCGCTGCCCTCTGCAGGCGAGGACAGGGGCGGGGCGCGGGCGGACGACGCACGCCTGGGCAGCTGCGGGGGGCAAGGGCGCCGGGAGGGGAGCCGGCCGCTACGGCCTCATCCGCGCACCCCGGCCGCCTTCCTCGCGGGCCGCGGAGCCTCGAGCGAGCTCAGCCGAGCCGCGGGCCCCGCCCCCGAGCCGCTGCGCACGCGCCGGGCCCGCCGCCTCTTCGCCATGTGGCTGCGGCCGCCGCTGCGCCGCCCGCTCGCGGCCTCCCGCGGGGGCCCTTCCCCGGCCCAGGGGCAGGTGAGAGGCGGGGCGGGGTAGCAGCAGCCCGCGCCTGGCCGTAGGCGAAGAGCTCAGGAGGCTGGGGAGGGGCTCAGGGCCCCCCTGGGCCTTGGGGAAGAGCCGGGGCCCGCTGCGCGCCGGAGGGGACTCGGTCTCCTCTCGGCAAAGAAGCTCCAAAGCGTCCGGAGCGAAGTGGGGTGAGCGGGGGGGAGGAATCGCTCGAGACAAGCAACCCCCCCCCCGCCCCCGAGATGTTGGGGGGCACGTGGGGGTGCGAGAGAGGAGGGCGGCGGCGGGGTGCAGCACCGCTTCTCCTCCTGCTCTTGGCTCTCCCCGCCTCTCCCCTCTTCTCCGTGACCGCTGTAGCGGGAGCTCCCCTCCCAGGGCTGCCATCTCGCCTGCTAGACTCGCGCGGGGCGGTTCCTGGCTTGTTTTATTCCCCAAGCGCCACTTCCTGGCGTTGTGACAACCTAGCTGTTCATTTCAGTCCCCCCCCTTCCCCCCCCCCCCTTGGGCCTTCATGATTGGGGCCCTACCAAATTCCCGGCCGTGAAAAATGCATCCGGGACCGTGAAAACTGCTCTTCCCCCTGTGAAATCCGCTCTTTCGTGTGCTTTTTACTCTATGCTGTATAGATTTCATGGGGGAGACCAGCGTTTCTCAAATGGGGGTCCTGACCCAAAAGGGAGTGGGGGGGTCACACAGTTATGTTACAGGGGTCATGGTATTGCCCCCGTTACTTCTGCATTGACTTCAGAGCTGGGTGGCCGGAGAGTGGTGGCTTGTTGGCCGGGCGTCCAGCTCTGAAGGCTGGGTGTCATGCCACATAGGTGCCAACTTCCCCTCTGCCCAGTGGGTGCTTGGCCCACCCCTTCTCCCAATTCCCTGTCCCGGCCCCGCCTCTTTTCCGCCTCTTCCCCTAAAAGTGCTGCATCCCCGCTCCTCCTCCTCCCTCCTGGAAAGTCCTAAGCACTGCCAAACAGCTGTTAAGGGGGGGAACGGGGGAGCGCTGGGGGGGAGCGGGGACACAGCACACTCCGGGGGGAGCTTGGCTGCCAGTGAGTGTGTAGCATCCACTCATTTTTTCCCCACGGAGTCAGCGCCTATGCCATGCCACCGTTACTTCTGCGCTGCCGCCTTCAGAGCTTGGAGGCCTGAGAGTGGCGGCGGCCTGAGAGCGGCAGCTGCCAACTAAGGGCCCAGCTCTGAGGGCAGCAGTGCAGAAGTCAGGGTGGCAATAACATGCCATCCTTACTTCTGCGCTCCTGCTGACGGTGGTTCTGTCTTCAGAGCTGGGCTCCCAGCAGGCAGCCGCCCGCCCAGTTCTGAAGGCAGCAGGGCCGAAGTAAGGAAGTACCATAACCCCCCCTACAATAATGCACCCTTGCCCGCCACCCCAACTCCTTTTTGGGTCAGGACCACTGCAATTATAACACTGAAATTTCAGTTTTAAGTATCTGAAATCGTGAAATTTACTATTTTAAAAATTCTATGACTGTAATTGACCAAAATGGACCGTGATTTTGGTAGGGCCTTACTCTTGATTGTGGGATTAAGCTTTATATTGTGATCTAAATCTGCCTAGGGGCCTTGGAAAGCAAAGAAAGAAAGCCCCAACTTTGTTGTTTGAAATGGTGGTGGGTTTGGTAAGCCACTCTGATGAATTTTTAGAGTTTGATTCACGATTTTTAAATGGTTTCAGAGTACAGCCGTGTTAGCCTGTATTTGCAAAAAGAAAAGGAGTACTTGTGGCACCTTAGAGACTAACAAATTTATTAGAGCATAAGTTTTCGTGAGCTACAGCTCACTTCATCGGATGCATTCGGTGGAAAATACAGTGGGGAGATGTATATACGTAGAAAACATGAAACAATGGGTGTTACCATACACACTGTAACCAGAGAGATCACTTAAGGTGAGCTATTACCAGTAGGAGAGCAGGGGGGAGAAAAACCTTTTGTAGTGATAATCAAGGTGGGCCATTTCCAGCAGTTGACAAGAACATCTAAGTAACGGTGAGGGGTGGGGGATAAACGGGGAAATAGTTTTACTTTGTGTAATGACTCATCCCCTCCCAATCTCTATTCAATTCAGCAATCTTTCGTTGGAGTCTGTTTTTGAAGTTTTTTTGTTGAAGTATTGCTGGAGGCATGTAGGTAGGTTTCCGGTCAGTGTCTACGGTACTAATAAGCGAAGGTCATATAAACACCAACCTATACCAGAAACCTACTGACTGCTATGCCTATATACATGCCTCCAGCTTTCATCCAGACCACACCACATGATCCATTGTTTTACAGCCAAGCTCTACGATACAACTGCATTTGCTCCAACCCCTCAGACAGAGACAAACACCTACAAGATCTCTATCAAGCATTCTTACGCTACAATACCCACCTGCTAAAGTAAAGAAACAGATTGACAGAGCCAGAAGAGTACCCAGAAGTCACCTACTACAGGACAGGCCCAACAAAGAAAATAACAGAACGCCACTAGCCATCACCTTCAGCCCCCAACTAAAACCTCTCCAACTCATCATCAAGGATCTACAACCTATCCTGAAGGACTACCCATCACTCTCACAGATCTTGGGAGACAGGCCAGTCCTTGCTTACAGACAGCCCCCCAACCTGAAGCAAATACTCACCAGCAACCACACACCACACAACAGAACCACTAACTCAGGAACCTATCCTTGCAACAAAGCCTGTTGCCAACTCTGTCCACATATCTATTCGGGGCACCATCATAGGGCCTAATCACATCAGCCACACTATCAGAGGCTCGTTCACCTGCGCATCTACCAATGTGATATATGCCATCATGTGCCAGCAATGCCCCTCTGCCGTGTACATTGGTCAAACTGGACAGTCTCTACGTAAAAGGATAAATGGACACAAATCAGACGTCAAGAATTATAACATTCAAAAACTAGTTGGAGAACACTTCAATCTCTCTGGTCACACGATTACAGACCTGAGAGTGGCTATCCTTCAACAAAAAAAACTTCAAAAACAGACTCCAAGAGACTGCTGAATTGGAATTAATTTGCAAACTGGATACAATTAACTTAGGCTTGAATAGAGACTGGGAGTGGATGGGTCATTACACAAAGTAAAACTATTTCCCCATGTTTATCCCCTTCCCCCACTGTTCCTCAGATGTTCTTGTCAACTGCTGGAAATGGCCCACCTTGATTATCACTACAAAAGGTTTTTTCCCCCCTGCTCTCCTGCTGGTAATAGCTCACCTTAAATGATCTCTTTGGTTACAGTGTGTATGGTAGCACCCATTGTTTCATGTTCTCTATGTATATACATCTCCCCACTGTATTTTCCACCGAATGCATCCGATGAAGTGAGCTGTAGCTCACGAAAGCTTATGCTTTAATAAATTTGTTAGTCTCTAAGGTGCCACAAGTACTACTTTTGATTTTTTGAATGCTGCATGTAGGCAATGCTGGGTAACAGGGAGGTTTCTTTAACATCACATGATTTTTCCGAGTTTTCCTGTGTGCAGTGGATAGAGGGCAAGGGCTCATCTATGTGGGAAATTAATTGGCTTACCTATACTGATGTGATTATATTTTTATTGTTCAGGGGTTCTCAAACTTAATTTCACCGCCGACCTCCTTTTGACAACATGATTACTTCATGACCCAGGAGGTTGGGGGGTAGATCCCGGCCCTGCTGCTCCTGGTGAAGCTTGGGCTTCAGATTCAGCCCTGGGTCCCAGCAAGTCTAATGCTGGCCCTCGCGACCCCATTAAAATGGGGTCCCAACCCACAGTTTAAGAACCCCTGCTATAGTTACAGACTCATAGACATTAAAGTCAAAAGGGGTCATCATGATCATCTAGTCTCACCTCCTGAGCATTGCAGACCACAGAACTTCACCCATCCACTCCTGTAATAGACCCCTAACCTCTGGCTGAGTTATCGAAGTCCTCAAATCATGGCTTAATTACACCGAATCCACAGTTAAGCAGTTAAAGTTATACAGCATCCACCATTTACCTGTGTAACTCCCTGAGTGGATATTCTTCTCGCAGAATAAGAATGTCCACACACAAAGTCATACTGGTATAATTATTATAGGTATGCTGGCAAATTTCCCTCTGTTGACAAAAGCCCTGATAAAGGAGGTGGAGAAAAAGCTACTTGAAACTAGTGGCTCATGATTATTTTAAGACAGTCTTATGGTTTTGGAGGGCCCTGACTTTTGATTTTTTTATTACTGAAGGAGTTCTGTGCCAAAAAATAAAAAGTATGTGCACAATATTTTTAAATTCTGCAAAGTTCTGCATATTTTATTTGTCAATAAATAAATGTGGAGGCTCCAGCATGACAGTAGGGAGCACTGGCCACTGGCTGCATTGAGATGGGAGATCACCCTGAAGCCCCCACTTCCCCTGGTACAGGGACTCGGCAGTCAGGCTGCACCCAACCTTGACAAAATGCAAGGGCTGGGCCTGCCCCTCTGTGCCAAGTGCATCAAGTGTGGGTGGGCAGGCTCAGCCCAGCAGGATCCAAGTGAAGAGGGACTTAGTGTGGGGGGATCCAGATGTGGGGTGAGAGGTTTGTGTGTGGGGCAATCTGGGTGTGGGTGGCTCAGTGGAAGATCTGGATGCACAGGGGCTTGTTTGGGGTTCTGGGTGCAGAGGCAATGGGACTCTGCAGGGGATCCAGGTGAAGGTGGTTGGGGCTCAGCAGGGGGGTCTGAGTGTGGGGAGATGGGGCTCAGTGGGGGGGTGTCTGGATGCTGGGGGAGTGGGGCTTGATTGGGTGGGGGTTCAGGTGCAGCTGGTTAGGGCTCAGTGGGCCAGAAAATAGAAAAAGTGGTCTTGACATTTTTTGGTAGTCTTCAGTTCTGTATGCTATCAAAAATATTCCAATCAGCTCAGATATTGTGGGTCCCACTCCTGCATAGAGTACCCTTGGACAGACCCACATTGACTTCAGGGGCTCTGTGTAGGCCCAGAGGTCCACCCACATGCAGGACTGGGGCCTTAACTTTTAACATCACGGAACTAGCAGGTTAAGAAATACAGTAGGTGTATCCCAGCTCCTGTGTATCAGGCCACTTCTCTTTGCCTGCAGTTTGGTCCTAAATTATTGTGTCTAAAATCTAAACCAACCGCCTGCGTTAGAGTTTTTGTAAACAGTAGCCAGTTTTTATAAATAACTGTTTTTATTTTCCTTGTTATATACTTCAGGGCTCCTATGCTTAGCTCTTCATTGGGTACTTACAAGTATATTTCTACCCTGAAAAGTGACATACTAAAAATGATGATGTGGAGGTCTATATGCAGTGTGCCACCCTGATTTTAAATAGGACTGACTTAATATGCAAGTAAATTCCCCCCCCCCCCCACATACCAGCCCCACATATGTACTTTGTTTTAAGGAAGAAAAATCTCTAACAGTTTTCAGCAAAAATATAATTGCATCATTCCTGAAAACAAGTACAACCCTTTCTAGTGTAGATAAATAGCTGACAGTCAAACTCTGTTCTTTTGTATTATCACTGGCAATAGAGATTCTGCTGGTGTAATTATGCTCTCAACTATACCTATTAATTTCAGATTATATTTTCAGATACACATGTGCAGCGCCATTTCACATCTCTGTAAAATAATAATCTGTACAAATTGGTTATGGTGGTTCCATAATTCTGTCAATTTTCCTGCTTAAAGGTGATCTACAAAGTGTGTGTGGGGAGGGGAGGAAGGAGAGAATATGTTGATGCTGGTTTTTATTTTTGTATCTTTGAGATATGAAGACCTGAAAAAATTAATTTTTCTCTTCAGGGTTTTTTTTTTTTGGCCTTTTTATGCCTTAGAATTATCAAGTTTTGCTTTCTTGCTTTTTGCTGGAGGTCTCCTTGCTGAGCCACAGAACTGGAAAGAGAGGTTTTCATATCTGTTAATTGAAGGCGCAGGAGTATTGATGCTTTAGCCAAGAGATTTTTCCTCCTATTATGCGTTAGATGTTTTTGTTAACACACATGCTTAACGAATGCCCATAAACAAAAGCAACATTGTAAACAGGCTAAAAATCCCTTCTTCTTTCAATCACTCGAGCTTCTCTGCCATAGTAGGTTTGATTTACTAATCCAACTAGTTCTCCAGTCATCCGTAGTCTTGCAAGGGAAATGGAACACAAGACCATGTGTTGTTCCATTTCCATGTGTTGTTTTAAAAAAAACAAACACCGCCCCAATCCTTCCTGTTTTAAAAGCACTTTTCCTTCCAGCCTTTTAGTCCCCCTCTTTATATAGCTTAAAGCAAGGGTCAGCAACCTTTCAGAAGTGGTGTGCCGAGTCTTCATTTATTCACTCTAATTTAAGGTTTTGCGTGCCAGTAATACATTTTAACATTTATAGAAGGTCTCCTTCTATAAGTCTATAATATATAACTAAACTGTTGTTGTACTAAAGTAAATAAGGTTTTTAAAATGTTTAAGAAGCTTAATTTAAAATTAAATTAAAATGCAGAGCCCCCCGGACCTGTGGCTAGGACCCAGGCAGTGTGAGTGCCACTGAAAATCAGCTCGCATGCTGCAGGTTGCCTACCCCGGCCTAACGAGTACTTTGGGTGGAATTCTGCACCAGAATTCATGTCCCCAGCAGATTTCTTTGCTTCCCCACATAAAAATGCTGGGGAAGCAAAGGGAAGCTGCAAGAGCGGTCAATCACCCCTCCCCAGCAGTGTGGGCTTGTAGTTTCACACACCCCAGACCACCCCATGAGGAGGTAAATCACTACAGGGAAGGGCTCATCTGCTAGTCCCGACTGGGCTCGGGGTATGGTAGGACGGGACTCCCTCTTCCCCTGCAAGGAGTGGCCGAGAGAATGCAGGAAGCTCCGTATTTCTCCCCCTCCCGGAACTTCCTGCCCCAATCGCCCCTAAGCTGTAGGGGGAGGAGTCACTGTATGGGGATCTGCTCACCCATCAGCCCAACCCCCATGCATCTGGACCCCCCCACATCCAGACCCCCCCACAAACCTCAAACCCTCACACCCAGAATCCCCCCACCAAGTCCCCCAGCCACATACCCCATCGAGCCTCACCCCGTGCGCCCAGACCCCCCCTGCACCTGAACTCCCCTCCCTCCCCTGCTAAGCCCAAGCCCCTGCATCCAGCCCCCCAGCACTGCACTCAGACCATTCCCCGCAGAGCCCTCCGAACTTGAACCCCCCCCCAGATGAGTCCCACCCTCCTGCAGCTGGGTCACCCCGGCAAGCCCCCCACCCCTGGACCCCCCACCCCACTGAGCTCCAACCAGCTGCACCCAGACCTCCCCACTAAGCCCCCAGTATCCGGACCCCCCTGTTGAGCCCATTCCCAACACCCAGACCTGCCCTGCTGGGCCCGAATCACCTTTACCTGGACCCCACAACTAGTCCCTGTGCATTAGGGTTGCCAGTTTTGTTGGTTGTATTCCAGGAAGTTTCAACACATGACATAATCTTTAATTAAAGATTAATCTTGGATGATCTTGGAGGGTTGGCACCTCTACTGTGAATCCAGATTCTTCCCCCTCCCCCCAACCTCCTTCTGAGCCACCCATACCCAGATTGCCACACACAGAATCCTCTCTCCCCACACCTGGATCCCCCTACACTAAGCCCCTCCACACTTGGCTTCTGCGTAGGCTGAGCCTGCCTGCCCCACACCTGGATGCGTGTGAGAGTCTGTCCCTCTCACTTGCTATCTTGGTGCATCTGGAGCCGGGGGACAGGGCCCGGGGTGCTTCTGGGGCAGACCTGGCTCTTGCACTGTGTCGGGGTCAGGTGCAGCATCACCGCCAAGTCCGTGTCCTGGGGCGAGGGCTGCAGGGTGGCCTCTCACCTTAATGCAGCCAGTGGCCTGTCCTCCCCACTGCCATGCTGGAGTCTCCACATTTATTTATTTATGAGTAAAATACGCAGAATTTTTATATTTTTGGCACAGAATTCTTGAAAAAGAGCAAAAAAAAAGCACAAACCCAGTGTTTTCCTTTGCAGAGCTTCTTTAAATAGCTTAATCTGGTACAGAAGATCAAATAATCTGGTGCAGAATGAGTCCCTAAATATTGCTAGGAATTTTATTTGTATATGTAAGTAAAACAAACAAAACGTACAGTTGAATTAATTCTACTGTTCTTATTCGCTCCTAGAAGAAAGCAGTTACTATAACTCTTCAAAGCGGGATTGGATTCCATATGACTTGCACAAGGATGCACTTTAACATCTATCTTTTAGTTAGATATGTTGAGAGGGGTTCCTTGGCAGGGGTGCTAATTTTCTAGGGATATAATCTTCTTAATAATGGTTTTATTTTGCTCCTGGTATGTTGGTGCCCCAGGATCCTTTTAATTTATTTGGCAATCACAGGGACGGAGCATCTTGAGCATATAGTTTGGATGATTTGTTCAGAGGTCAGGAGAGATGGTATTCATACATCTTATTTTACAGAGGGCTTCAAAATTCCTGTTGCCAGCCCTGAAAACATGTATACCATGCCCATCAGTGGGGTACCTGAGCACATTAATGTCATTATTAATCCAAACACATGTATTTAAAATCTGATGTACTGCAATCTTAGGCTAATAGTTTTTCATGGTGACTTTCCCCCCTCCCTCTAAGCTGAAATCAGAAGGGAAGCCTCAAAAGCAGATCTGCCAAGTTGTTCTGGATCACTTTGAGAAGCAATACATGAAGGAGCTGGGAGAGGCATGGAGCACAGTCAGGTTATTTTTTCTCTTTTTATCACCCTATAAAATAACTGCAAAGAACTATATAGAATTCATACAAACTGGAAATTGTGCTTCTGATTATTTTATGGATAAACTAGGATGCCAACATGGAATGATAGATGAGCACTGTCTTTAATAATTCTAGTCAAGCATCTGCGAAATGAGGGAATGTACAGGAAAGATCACATTGCCTGATGTAGAGATACAGTTTAGGTGACATGACCCTTTTATTAACATATGGAATCTTATCTTTTCATTCTTGATGGGACATTATCCCACTTGCACAAATCCCCTCAAGGAATTGAAAATATAAAGGCTGGATGCCTTATCCATAACCATAACTCACTTAGTTTCCACTTAGTTGTGGAAAGAAAAAGAGACAATAGTATGAGCTGAAAGCTAAGTATTAGTCATAGCCTTGAATTGCTTCATCAGAGTGTCATGATGACCTTCAAGACAGACTTACAAACTGGAAAACCAGTTAAAATGAGGGAATATTTCATAACAAAATAGCTTTTATTATTTTTATCTTTAACATATCTAAATAATGTCAAAAAGTAAAACAATTGTGAATATAGCCAGTTTTAAGAAAAATAAGATAAACAATTCCTTAGTCTCTGTAACATTGCATGACAAAAAGAAACATATTTTTTTTTCTCTTTTCTCCTCCTCACTCCTGATTTCCTTTTTTCTTTCTGTTCTTTCTTCCTTTTCTTTCCTCCTCACAATGCTTAGGGCCAAATTGTGGTCTGGCTGAAGTCAATGGGATTTTTGCTTTGACTCCAGTAGCACCAGGATTTGGCCTACGGAAAACCCTTTATGTGTTCAAAGGAGGGGAGGTGCCTCAGCAAGTTTCATATTTTATATTTCATGTAGCAATTTATTGAAAAATGAGGAAACGATAATTATATCAGAGACAGTGACCAAAAAAAGATAAAATGATATTCAGAAATACTCACCGGTATAAAAGAGGAATCACTCCAATTAGAGAACGAATAGTAACATGATTTATCATTAATTATATTTATTTCCCTAGGTACTTTTCTAAGCTCTGCTTTATTAAAATAACATTCTCTCACTATTCAGCTTCTTCTCCTGCTACATCCTGTGATTATTCCTATCTTACAAACGGCAAAACGGAGTCACATAGAAATTACGTGACATCCCCAAGATATTTCAACAGAGCTTTCACAGTTTAAACAACTGAAGATCTGCCCCTTAGAGGTAGAGTTGGAGAACATTATTTTCTAAATGGGCAGGATGGCAAAACATAATTTGAATATAGTTCCCATTAGATAGTTTTCTAGTCCCGTGTGGACAGGACCAAGCCATGATGGGATAGTGCTGCAAAATATTTTAGAGTAAGTCGGAGCTTATTATCAGATGCTTTTTGTCTCTGTCCTCGTTGGCTAGTCACATTGTTAAAACATATCCTTCCAAATTGTTTTCTAACAGTTTTCAAAGAAGATTGGGGAACCTAATATATAAACAGATTTGCATTTGATTTATTTGGTAACTTTCCCTAGTATTAAAAAGACCATCTGTAATGTTTATTTTTATTTTGTTTTGCTTGTTTATTTTCAGAAAGCTTCTTCAAAGAAGATTTTAATGGGTGTTGGATTAAGTGTGTTTATTTTAGTGCCCATTTGATCTGCTCTTGGAGACACTTTTTAGTTTTATGGATTCAGCTAGTCAGTATCAGTCAGATCAGTCCATGTTGTGACTTATGTCTCCCAAAATGTAAATGCTAACAAAGCCCTGTTGGTTTTATTTTTTTCAAAGAACGCAAAAAGGCTTCCAAATCAGCAAACACTGTTACGCTTTTCAGTGAAAACCAAACGCATTAAACTCCCCTTCCTCCCCCAGCCCCCGATTTCAGACATGAAAATTTCATTATTTGCAGAGACCATTTACTATGTGACATGTTTTAGCATGGAGCAAAATACCTTTTATTTCTGAGAGCCACAGTATTATACATTGGTTATTAAAGAATACATAAGAGTTGATTTAAAAAAGCAAGGTGAAAGATTAATTGGGAGCAGCGTTGGGGTTTTTTGTTTTCTGTCTTTTTCACAAATGAGTTCACAGCTTTTCTATGCTTGTATGCTTCTGAGTTCCTGTATATAACAATAATGGAGGTAAATCAAGTATCCCTATTTATCCTTTCTCTTTACATGAGAACAAAGAGATATTTCATGAAATTGAAAAGTAACACATTTAAAACTATAGAAGGAAATTCTTCATTACATAATTCATAATTAACCTGTGGAAACAGGCTCAAACCACTAGAATACACTTAAAATATCATAACTGTGGGTGAGCACAAAATCTAGCTGTGGTGTTTGCTCTAATTCCCTGAGATGAAGGGCTTGCTACATTATGGAAACTTAA
Source organism: Dermochelys coriacea (assembly GCF_009764565.3). NCBI lineage: Eukaryota > Metazoa > Chordata > Testudines > Dermochelyidae > Dermochelys > Dermochelys coriacea. Next base: position 190,193,962 of record NC_050068.2, on the reverse strand, counting down.
CTGTAACCTGCCACTTATTAAATATAACTGTTCTTTGTTTTTCCTTTTTAAACCTCCAGGGAGGTGCTCACATCACCATTGTGCTGGCAATATGCTGTTCTGCTTAATAAATTCAGCTATTCCTCTGAACTGGAGAACAACTTGCGTTTAAAGGGGTATCATAGTCTCTTTCAGGAAACCTTACCCTATCTCCCAGGATCATTAAAATGTTACATCAGTAGAACTCCTGGAAGATTCCCTGCACAAAAACACCAGATTGGTAAACTCAAGGAATATTATCTGCTGAATGCTGCTTCACTTCTGCCGGTGCTGGCATTGGAAATAAAGAATGGGGAAAGGATTTTGGATATGTGTGCTGCTCCAGGCGGTAAATCAATAGCTATGCTGCAGTGTGCCTGGCCAGGTAATGTATTTTATTGTTGTGCCAATTAAAATACAGAAATCAGGTTCCAGGAGCAGTTATCAAAGTTATTAGAAGGCATGTTTGTGTATGTTATGAGATTAAAATTTAGTTTAAAAGAGACGCTGTACTCAGTAGATTCAGACTGTTGAAATCAAAATATTGTGAAGTCAGTTTGTCCTAGTATTAGTAAGGACAAAAACTTGGACATGTGAATATGTAAATGGGCTTCATATTAATGCAGATTGAAAAACCAAGTGATGCTTCTTTTTCTTCCTGTCTAGAATGTACTCTGTGTATCGTGCACTGCTGCCAAGCATGTAGCTGTAAATTAATCACAGAGTTCTTAATGCAGGAAAACAAGCTTTTTCCAAGTGTCAAATATTTTTACATCTTTGTGATAATACGGTATGTTCATTGCACAGGGTTGGCTGGACAAGAACATAAAGCAATCTCAGAGTGTGTAGATGGTGCATAAAAGGGATGGGCCCAAGTTCATTTAGAAGAGTGACAATCTTTGGAGAAGGGAGTACCTATGCCAGGGGGTTGTTCTACACCTTAGCTGTAAGGTGATCAGATTGTTGGCAAAGGTAATTAATCATCTTTAGGAGGACGATTTCAACCGAAAGAGAGTGCGTGTTATGGTATACATAGGTCATATCTACAGCCTGCTGTGGTTCTTGTGGTGTCATGAAGGACTAAAGGCAAGGAAAATGAATGGGAGTATTGAGTGTCTAAGGGCAAGAGCAGGAGGAAAATGAGATTCTGTTGCTTGGAGCAATGCCTGTACACAGCAAGGTTTAATCTAAATGGGTAATTGTCATGGCTATAGGACTAGAAATAAAAGAAGCAACTGTGTTTGTTAATACAAGTAGGTTACCAGCCTCTGGTAGGTGAGGAGTTGAAATGCTTTGTTTGGGAACATAAGATGAGGACCAAGCTTGTGATGAATTAAAAAATGACATGTATATCCTCCTCATAGCAGTAGAAAGATCTCAGAAAAATACTCATACCACTGCTCTTTGAATATGGGTTACCGTTTTAAGTTTGTTTTACTGTGAAAGTTTTCCACTCTGTAGATATATATTACTAAATATTTATGGATCACCTTTTAGGAGCATGTTGAAAGTTTATTAGGGTTTATAAAAATTCATCAGTGTTGTAAAATGTGCAGTAACATAAGCACACACGTTACAATCTCTGACAATCCCAGGGAAATACTGAAGCATCCGTAATTGTAACTTCTAATATTGATAAAAATTTAAGAGCATTGATTCTAGTTAATTTGTGTTTAGGTCATCTTCGCTGTAATGAGTATGATAGTCTGAGATCAAGGTGGCTGAAACAGACACTAGAATCCTTCATCCCAGAGCCCCTGATGAATTTAATTACTCTCTCTGAACTGGATGGGAGACAGATTGGAGATCTCCATCCTGAATTGTATGACAAGGTAGAACCATTATGTATTGACAAGCTGATGGGATTAAAATGATACTTCTATTGTTCTATTCCTTCCTTTCCTACTGTAACCTGTAATCTGTAGCTGTTTGACGATGATGTCCTGTGAAATGCTCATGAAGTGAAGATGAAACTTTTTATTTTAATGTTAAAACTTATTCTCCATTTGATGGTCCTTCTTATTTGTCTGGGAGGAGTCTACTGAGTTGACCAGATGTTTTCTGCATAACTTAAACTTCGAACTGTTGAGACTTTGTGCGTGTGTGTTTGAGCATATGTTACATGATGTTGTTTATTGACTCATCACATTGAATTATGAATTTAAATAGGTGAATAAGCAAGAGAGATCAAGGGTGGGAGATATTCAGATGGATGATAATTATAATAATATTGATGGAACTCGGAAATGCACAAAAACAGTAAAATGTTTTAAACTGGTTGTTTTTTCATGCTTCTAAAAAGCAAAAAATGATGCTGTAAATTTTTCTACAGAAATTATATTCCAATATTTTCAAATAGGATGCATTGCACAGATAGTTAACTTCTTTACAGGTAATACTTCGTTCATTCTTTTACTCATTGGCTGTACAGGTACTGCTGGATGCTCCGTGTTCAAATGACAGAAGTTGGTTATTCTCTTCTGATATTCAGCAGGCTACACTTAGACTCATCCAAAGGAAAGAGTTGTCTGCTCTACAGGTTCAGCTACTAAGGTGAGAATTGGAAAGAAAACCTATTAAAGAAACTTTCTTGTGATTAAATTAAATAATATTGTGGCAAGATTTGGTATGTGTAACAACCAAATCCAAGTTTCATGTACAGTACTCCTTCCACTCTGTAAGTGCAGAATGTGCTACAGTCTGTAACATTGTTAAATTTGAAAGTTAGATAAGAGTTAATGAAGAGTCATTTAAATGTAGAACTGCAATACAAACACCAGGGTCCAAATCATCAACTGACGTACAGTCCGTGCCATTCTATTGTCTTCATTAAGAGTGCATCTTCATTTAATAGTTGCCTCAATTGCCGAATGATTCAAAACACCATGCTATGTTACAGAAACAAACACAGAGGGAGCACCTAAAAGTTCATTGTGGCTTTAGAGGTATATTTGATTCTGGCCATATTCCCCATTTTAAGCAGAGGTTTAAGTATGGTTTATAATTGTTTTTAAAAAACATGTTATAAAGCCTGCTTACCCCACAAGAATCCATGTCCACTTTCAATGAAGTGGTCTGAATCCATGTCCAATCGTGGAAATTCTGATCAGGCATTTTTCTCTTACTTTCCACAGAATTATCACTTGAAGTGCACTTTTAGGCTAATTTGATGACAAACATGCCAGTCAGTGATGGTTACCATTACAGTTGTCACACTAGATCTCTGATTGTTCTGCCTCTCTGTTTGTGTTATTTGGACTGTTTCCAGGAAGAGTACAAGGGCATGGTGTTGTCCACACTTACATACATGAACTCAGTAGGTTTACCCATGTGAGCACGTGTTTGTAGGATTGAACCATAGGTTTTTGGCTTTGCTGCTGCTGCTGTGGAATTGTTATAGCTTTGCAGCGTTTGAGGCACATGCCTATAAATAAGAGGTTAAGCAGCAATACAAATTGTAGTGTTTATGTAAAAATTTGCAATTTAATCCAAATCAGGCTTGCTAAACATTTTACGTGAAAACGAATTTCATTCCTCTACAAGGTTATAGGCCAACAGTATAGAAAACTGAAGCCCTTTCTTTATCCAGAGCATGAGAAACAGCAATGCAAGCCTCCCCACAATAGCTGTGATACATGGGGTGGGGAATAGCTCCCTTTGATGGACACCCAGGCAGCCAGTTAGCTGTAAAATCCCTCTTGGTCTGTTCTCTGCTTGCTTTACTTGTAAAGGGTTAACAAGCCCACAGGTAAAAGAAAAGTAGTGGGCACCTGACCAAAAGAGCCAATGAGAAGGTAGAACTTTTTAAAATTGGGAAAGAAAAACTTTCCCTTTGCTGTTCTCTGGGCTTCAGGGACACGGAGCAGTAATGCTGTAAGCAGCTTTAAGCCAGTTATGATTATAGATCAGAGGTGGGCAAACTATGGCCCGCGGGCCACATCTGGCCTGCGGGACCATCCTGCCCGGCCTCTGAGCCCCTGGCCTGGGAGGCTTGCCCCCGGGGGTCCCAGGAGGGCAGTCAGGAAGGAGAGGAGGGGTTGGATGGGGCAGCAGGGGCCGTCAGGGGACAGGGAGCGGAGGGTGTAGATGGGGCAGGGGTCAAGGAGGGGGGGTTGAATAGGGTGGTGGGAGGCAGTTAGGGCAGGGAGTCCGGGCGCTGTCAAGGGGCGAGAAGTGGGGGAGTCGGCTAGGGGGTGGGGGCCGGGCCATGCGTGTCTGTTTTGGGGAGGCACAGCCTCCCCAACCGGCCCTCCATACAATTTCATAAACCCGATGCAGCCTGAAGGCCAAAAAGTTTGCCCGCCCCAGTTATAGATTATCAATTCATACCTTGAACCTACTTATCTGGAGCCTCCGATATGTAAGGAAAATTAGGAAATGTCTAAAAAGACGCGATTAGGGTTATTTCTTTTATTTCTTATTGGCTTGTGAACTCCTCTGTGCTAACCCCATATGCTTTTGTTTGGTTGTAACCTTTAAACTGAACCCCCAAGAAACCTATTTTGGTGCTTGATTTTTGGAATTGCTCTTTTAAAATCTAGCAAAAGCCTAAGTTCCAGATGTATTTATTTATTTTCTGTCTGCCTTTCTGTCTGCCTTTCTGCCTTTCTGTCTGCCTTTCTGCCTTTCTTTCTTTCTTTCTTTCATAAAATTTGCCTTTTTTAGGAACAGGATTGGATTTTTGGTGTCCTAAGATGTTTGTACATATGCTGTTTGATTAGCTGGTTGTAACAGCTAATTTCCTTTGTTTTCTTTCTCAGCTCTTCCCCGGAGTTGGGGGTGTGTGTGAAAGGGCTTGAAGGTACCCCACAGGGAGGAATTTCCAAATGCTCCTTCCTGAGTCCAAGGGATTTTTTTGCATTTGGGTGGTGGCAGCGTTTACCAAGCCCAGGTCAGAGAAAAGCTGTAACCGTGGGAGTTTAATACAAGCCCGGAGTGGCAAGTATTAATTTTTAGAATTCTTGCGGGCCCCTGCTTTCTGCACTCTGAGTGACAGAGTGGGGATTCAGCCTTGACAATACCTTTCAGATTTGGTTTGACTATTTTTTGTTGAAAAAGGAATAGTCCTGAAAGTTTTTTATTTTAGCAGCAATTTAGTTTTTGCCGCCAACCACATGAAAATTAATATTTTTTCCCTATTATTTTATTAATACAACTGTTGTCCTTGTAGATGTGTGTTAGAAAATAATTTTTAAAAGATTAAATGAACAATTAAATAATGCAATACAGTATAATAAAATGAACATGTTTTTGGAGCTGGGTTAAAGAAGAATTATTTTTCTTTCCAAAAAATAGTTTCTGCAGTCGTATATTGTTTTATAGCTATTGATCAAACACTAAACTTTTAAATGCGCATGATGATTCACTTCAGAAGTATCCAGCTGTCAAGGCAAATTGAGAGAGGAATAAAGTAACGTTTTTTTTTAAAGTTTTTTTTTAATGGAAGGCTCCATAGGAACAGTGTAAGATACTTTTGCATGACTTCCAGAGAAAAAAGGCCTCCCAGAAACCTATGATTGATAACAGAAATATGAGTGTCTTATTGCAGTAATGCATCATGTCACCCATTTCCTCTGAAGAAATCAATCACATTTGAAACACTGACCTCCTTCGGTTTTCTCTTTTCAATATTTGACATGTACAATCTAATTTGTGAACTTCTAGCAAAAGGAAGCATACATCATTCACTGAAATTTTCCAAATTTGTATAAATCATTCTGGATTATAATCCTGATGTAGAAAACTCTTGGCAGCAGGAACCTGGTTTTTAAAAGCAAGCCAAAAAAGTGCCTGTCAACCCAAATAATATTGAATACAATTATCTCTAAATCCAGAAGAGAAAAACATCACATCTGCTGAATGTGCAGTGAACTAGCCTCAAACAGTAGCAGCAACAAAAATTTGGATTTGTGAGAACAATATATTTTTGATCTGTAACTTGCAGTAGAAAAATGTTAATACATCTTTCCTTCCAATGGGCTCAATCAGACTGTAAATTCAACAACATATGCACTGTAATTTTTTACTTGTCTGGATTTTGGAATTTAGAGAGTAAATTATTTTTATTAGGCTCCTGTTGTCAGGGGTATGTCAAGGATTAAGAGCCTAATTCAGCAAGGTAGTTAAGCATGTGCATAGTCTCAATGAGTTCAGTAAATGGTTTAATAATGTTTTGGATTTCTGTAGCATCTTTTATCTCAGGATGCTTTACAAACACTAATGAATTCTCCCAACACCCCATCAAGAAAAAGGATGAAACAGTATCAGGGAGAAGCTAAGTGACTTGTGCAAGATGGGTCAGCAATTCAGTGGCAGCAATAATAAGAGAATAGGGGTCTGCTCACTGTCAATTACTTGTTCTGATGGCCTCTGTGTGACTAAGATTGAGGAACTGAGTTCAAATCCTGCCTCGATAGAGACTTTTCCATTGATCTTGAGCAAGTTGTTTAAAGGGTCTACCTCAGTTTCCCGAATTGTAAAATGGGGATAAATACCTACCTACTTCAGAGATTTTATTAGGATTAGTTAGTTCTATGTAAAGGCTGAGCATTTACATTGTTTAGCGGTAATTATGAACTATAGAAGGAAAGAGAATAATAATAAAATGGATGAAATGCAAATGAAATAAATTAATACTGTGAGGTCAAATTTAGCCCAAAATTTGTGATTTTTTTTTTTAAATTAACTTTAAAGTTAAGGTATAGAAATGCAGAGCCAAACAATTGTAACTCCTCCTTGTAGTAACAACTTGTGATGACCATACTATTATGATTACTGTATAGTAGTGTTTGTAGGCCCAGATGAAATAACTGATTTTTAGAGGCAAATATGATTTCCCCCCACCCCCTTTTGCTTTATGATGTCATTGCACAGCAGAGCTAAGGTTGTTTGGGCCAAAGCTGATTGGTAATCCTTTTAAAAATGTAGCCAATGATCAGGATTTCAGTGCATTTTAACTATATTGGAAGTTTGAAGAAGAGTCTGTGTATTATTCAGATCATTTGAAAAATGTTTTGACAGAGAATGCTAAATTTCTTAAAGGTCTTATTTTAATTTTAAGTCACTCATTGATTTATTTGTAAACTTCTGGAAAATTCATCCTGTATGCAGAATAAGAGTTGAAATTTTGGAGAGGACACACTGTATTCTTTGTGTGTAATGAAGTGTTTGAATTGCAGTACAATATTCAGCCTTAACTTTAGAACTGTGACAGGTATTCCATAATATGTATTTTTAGTATTACTGTTGTGCAACTGAAGTGCTGTAATGCAGTATTGTGTATGTGCCTGTGTGTATATATAACTTCAATTTTGGTATGAATATTGGTAATCATATGGTATTTTAAATGGTTTTGGGAAGCCTCTCTTTTTGGAAGCCAGGAGGTTACCAAAACCACTTGTACTTCTTGTTTCTGTAAGTTTGCATACACATGCTTTCACTTAAGAGTGAATTCAGAAAAATAGGGAATTAATAGCATTAGGTAAATGCAGGTACAAATAGGTAGATGCTGCACAAGCTTCCTCACAAAGCTTCTGGTCTGTTACTCTTGCTGCTTCAGTCCTAGGCTTCTCCTGAGCAGAGATTGCTCAATAATGGCCTAAAGATCTACACAAATGGGTGGACTAGGATGAGCTCCACCCTTTACCCATGTGTCCTAAAATGGGATTTTCAGCACAGTTCTCCAGGTGAATAGCTAGTATGGTAACCTAATATGCCACCTAACCTGCACTGTCCCCTTGAGTCTAGCCTTTTGATAATGTTCTTTCCTTTGAAAGAGAATGAACAGACTACTGCTTTTCAAAACACAGCTATTATATGTTTATCTACTTTATCCAGCAGTTGAAAAATAGTGATGTGGTCTCACTGAAGAATTTATTCATTTTTAATGAAAAAAGCATTTAGTATGTAGTGAATGTTGTACATTACCAGATATATTTTCCCCTCAAAATTTCTAGGTTATCTGCACGTTTCCATTGAGGTGGTGAATTTTCTTAACATGATTGGAAATAAACTATAGTTCTGCTTTCCATTCATTTTCATTTTTTATCATGCTTTCTGTTCAGACCGAGGGGAGATGGATTTTCTGTCTCTATGTGAATAGGTAAAATACTTTATTTTACTAGAGCAGCATGCAGTAATGCAGAAAAGGTTGACTGTTTTAATTTCTGATCTTTTTTTCTTGGAGTTATAACTCACTCATTTAATTTCATTGGGCAGTACAAGGTACACAGATCACTATACAAGGTCCTAACTCAGGTGAATATTTCACATGATGCTTTATTTAAACTTAAGAGGAAAAACTACTTTTTTTTCACTTTCACATTTTTTGTAAGCCTCTTGTTTTTTTAAAAGAAGTCTTGCTATTTGTTGCTTCCTTCTAGTGTTTTGTCCAGAGATTGAACTCTTCTTTCATATGTTGCTAAAGAGGGTCACACGATTTCTCTGATTACATGTACAGTAGAACTTCAGAATTACGAACACCTTGGGAATGGAGGCTCTTTGTAACTCTGAAATATTCATAACTCTGAACAAAACATGGTTCTTTCCAAAGTTTACAACTGAACATTGACTTAATACTGGTTTGAAACTTTACCACGCAAAAGAAAAATGCTGCTTTTAACCATCTTAATTTAAATGAAACAAGCACAGAAATATGCTTGTCAGATATTTTTTTAAACTTTCCCTTTATTTTTTTAGTAGTTTGTTTTACACAGTATTGCACTGTATTTGCTTTTTTTTGGGGGGGGGGGGGGTCTCTGCTGCTGCCTGATTGTGTACTTCTGGTTCCATTTTAGGTGTGTGGTTGACCCGTCAGTTTGTAACTCTGGTGTTCATTAACTTTGCGGTTCTACTATATCCGTTTCACACCAGCCTTTCCTTACAGTTAGTTGTCCCTCTTTGATCAGATGATGGCTGCGGTCCTCATGCAGTAAACCACTTAAGCATGTCCTTAATTTTAAGCAAATGAGTAGTCCTCTTGAAGTCACCTTTCACTCAGTTAACCAGATAAGGTTTTACCTCCAGTGGGGATTTGCTCTTATTTTAGCCATCAGTGACCTGTCATCAGTGTATCTACACCAGCACAAACCCCAGTGTAGCTAGGGTAAAACTACTATAAGCGACAATCAACAGCAGTGAATTTACTCCAGAAAATAAATTTATTTCACAAGGTCTGTATCTCAGTGGTTTGAGTAGCTCAAGAGAGCAGCAGTTGGATACAGGGCTCTTCATCTTTAGCCCTTCCATTCAAGTCTAGTTGAAGTCAGGAGTGACATCAAAGCTACAGTATTACTGTCTAAAGGCCTTTCAGTGATGTGTTTAAATAGGAATTGGTTAATTTCCTAATGAACAAGTGTGTGTTTATGTCACAAAAATAGTTGGCATTAATTTGGCACTATTGTTAGTCTCAGCAGAGAGGCCAAGAACTGAATGCATCTGGGGAGTGAACAAAATGTATGGGGTACATCTACAATTTAAAAGCTTGGGGACCCTCCCACCTTGCGGGAGGCCTGGGCTCCAGCTCAAGTCTGAATGTCTACACCACAGTTAAACAGCCCCTGGGCTTGAGCCCCATGAGCCCGAGTCAGCCGGCACGTGCAGGCCGCATGGTTTTAATTGCTGTGTTGACATACCCATGGGTGTCAGCGGTGGTGTTTCAGTGCACGGATAGAGCACGTGGGCAGGATTGTACTGTGGAGTTTTCAGTCTCCTGGGGTGTGAGTTTGCTGCTTTTCACTTGTCCTAAGTTTATTAGAAAAAGAGAAAAGAATGGAAGGTTAGCATCTTTGTTTTTCAGTATGAAAAGACTGAAAAATCTAGTTTATCCTTATAAACTGAAAGTTTCACTGTAAGTGAAAACTGACTGCATAGCTAAGTGGATACATATGAATTTTTCTTATAGAAAACCCTGACATTGATCATTATAGAGAGAGATTTTCAAAGGCCCCTATGTGCCTTAGAAGCATAAATACCAAGTAGACTTGGTCAAAAGTTGGCATTTTCCTTCTGTGGGAAATTCTGAGAGGAAAAACTCACTCCATTTTGGAACAAGGAGTAAAACATTCAAAATATCTGATGGAAGGGAAAATTCCCCAAAATTTCATTTTGAAATAATTAAAACTGTTTCAAAAATTTCTAAACAGAATCGACCCCCGCGCCCAAGCTCAGGTTTCTGACTCAGCTGCTGTTCTTAGGGCTTCTGTGCTCCAGTAGAGGTGCCATGGAGCAGGGAGCCTGGAAGACCTGTGGTCCCTGACTCCAGGGTAGTCCATATGGCAGGGCTGCCCTCTGGAGCCGTGGACCGTGGAAGCCCAGGGTCCCCAAGCAAGCTGGCAGGAAATCAGGCAAGTTTGTGACAGAGCCCTGCATGTGTTTCATTGGAATTTTGTTGAAACTGAACATTTTGTTTTTGACACACTGACATTTTCTGAGGAAAATCTGTTTTGTCATAAAATTCCTGACCAGCTCTAACTCACTTTGGGGCTTTTTAATATCCCACCTGTAGTGCTGCCTGGAATAATTAGGGCTGCAGGATGAAGTCCCTAGGAGATTTTGTGAGTCTTTTGTTCTCCCTTCCCTTGTAGAGGAAGTGCTGCTTGGGCTGTAGACGAACATGGTGTTTTTTAATTAGTGAACTAAGTTGTTGGCATAAAAAAGAACATTCATTCAGCTCAGGCATTTGAAAGTTTGCAAGAGAAGAAGCCATTTCCATGAAGATTACATGACTAGAATATTTAAGTTTTGTGACTGTGGCATATGTGGAATGCCTCCTGCTGGTAGGAGCTGTTTTGCTAAAAATAGCATTGCCACTTGTGATGATGGCAGCATGGAAACCCAGAGTGGGAACTTGCAAACCAGGTGTGACATTTAATATGGAAATAAAATATCTGAATGTTACACAGCTGATTGTTACAATTCTGATGGTTAAACCACCATGCGAGCAAGAAGGAAACACATAGTCGGCCTCTATTACAGGGCTTCTGTATTTCTGGTGTCATAAATGACATACAGTAGCTCTCTGTTAGCAAGAGGATCATCTCCAGGCTTGCCTCAGAATAAGAGGGGCCTGTTGTCTTTCAAAGTGTTCAGGCTGCTGGGGAAAACAAAACAGGTGAAATTTTCCTTTTTTAAAAAAAAGTTACTACTTTTTTTATCTTATTATTGTTTGGAAAAGCATTGTCTCTATATGGCAACAAAGCTCACTGTAATGAGGAGAGAGGAAAACATCATGCTTGGGACACAGAGAGAATACTTGTACTGATGTCATGCCATCTCCATGCCATGCTGTCATCACAATATATTGTGAATTAGGTATTGTAGACACAGGGAATTTCCCTGGCCTTGACAGCTTGTTTTTGGAAAAACTATGGGATATAACTGACATGACTCTGGGAGGACTGGGCTCAGTTTGATTTTTAAAGAAATTGGGAAGGGGAATGCATGATCTAATTCATCTCAAATGAGAAGGGTGTGGATGAAAGTAAATGTGACTTCAGATTCTTTGCATGAATGGTTTAGAAGCGATTCCTTGCTTTTTTTTTTTTTTCCTGATCAAAACCAGAAAAATCAGTTTTTTGCCTAGTGACCAAAAGATGGCACTGTTGAAACGTTACATTTTTTGTAACTTGACCTGAAACCCATATAATCTTTCTTTTAACACTGAAAATGGTTAAATTAGTGATATTAATACTGACCCTTCCAAAAAGATGTAGAACATATAATCATGACAGAAAGAGCCATCTGGGGACGTGGGATTGGTAATACGAAATATTATACTGGTATTGTTTTGATATCCACTTATATGTCAGTTTTATAAAAGGCTGGGTTTGTAATGCCATTTTTTTAAAAAAGGGATAAAACGGCAACCTATCACGTTGTTTAATTTACTTTTAGTGTGAAATGCCCACCTTTTGGCATTAGATAACTCCAAAGTTTTTGTGATATTTAAGTATTTGAGTCATTGAACGCATATCTCTACAACAGATCTTCTTATTTTTTGAGATACTGAAGTAATCTTATTGCTCTGCTTTTCTTTATTTCTAATTTAATTTTTAAGTGTCAGTTTCCTCTCCTGTTGCATTTAATGTGAATCTTGAGACTTCGACCAAAGAAAACATTAAGTATGTGTTAGAATACGATGTAGTTTTTCAAAATCACATCCATCAACCCTGCACTGGCAGGGGGTCAGATTAGATGACCTTCATAGGTCTCTTCCACCTCTGGCTGCTATAATTCAATATGCATGTTAGTAAATCTGTTTCCAAAGAGATATTCAGTAAAAAATGAGTGATAATGAATTCTTTGTAAATGCATAATTTCTACCATAGGGGAATTTACACTCCTCTTAATTGCATTAGAGTTGTACCTGGGTTTGCTAAACATCCATCTGAAATATGGTATACAGCTATGCCCTGACTATTACATATGTCTGTCTTGGAAATATTGTAATTATTTAAAGACAAATTTAATTATCCAGCAATATTGATATCACTATTTAAGCCATGCATAGTGTGGGCAAGCATCATGCAAACTTCCACAGACATATCTGCCAGTCTCCCTCAAATCTAATTTGCCATGTCCCAGTCCTTTAGTGATTGAAAACATGATTAAATGGTTCTGAGTTTTTGATATCACAGTGGATCCCATAAATTGTGCTATTCCGATATCTCGTAAAGTAACATATGACACCCAGGGAAGGATTTATTTTTGCCTCTAAACATTTTATTTTCTTCCTCAGTGCCTCTCTTCCCTTCCTTCTCGGCTTGTTCTCCTCCTGTTATAAAACCTAATGGCATCTCTTGCAGCTTCTCTTCCTATACACCTACAGATGTGCATTATTCACCTGGAAGAGGATATCTCTGAGTAGGCCTGGAAATTGTGAATGAAGCGTGTTAAAGGATAAAATTGAGCCTCGGCAACTTACCATGCTACTTTCTTTAGCATCCTAAATATAGGTACATTTCCATGCTCAACAGCTTGTTAGCCTCTGAAGCCCCAAAAATCTGGCTCTTCCGAAGTAGTGTAATTATTTTAGACACCTACTTGGCAAACTAGGAAGCTGCTTTTGCAGGCTGCTGTGCAGGTCATCTTTTGATAGCAGTGATTTGTTAGTAGGCATTTTAATGTTAGTGCTATTAACAGATTCTCTTGTCTATAAAATAAAAATGGGGATTACGTGCAACAAAAGTACTACAGAGTCTCCCATTAACAATTGCCCGTCCTTGTTAATAAACAGTCACAGGTGTCTTTCTTACGACTTTTTAAACAAATAGTCTTACAGGAATGTATATTGGATTACTTTAAAGTTTAGGTCAAAATAAGGTTTAAAGTAGCAGTCGCTCCTGTACTGAACTAGGGCTTCAATATAAAGAAGTAAAGCTTCAATTCCAAGCCATTTCAATTATGTGCAAATTTATATTACTTTTAATTTGGTATGGTGAATACATGAACTTGGATTTAAATTTTTGAAAACACGATTAGTGTAACTAGTTTTATATTTTAATAGTTAAGGTTTTACTAAAGATTGACTTATGATGTTTTAAGAAATATAATTAAAGGAAACTGCATTGCTAGGAGCAAATATGATCACAGTTTGATTGTTTTAAAGCAATGTACTTTAATTTCATTTTCACCAAAGTATTTTTAGGGGTCTTCAGACATTGCTTCCATTTTAATCATACGTTTTTAGAAATAAGTAGTAGATGTATAAGTGAGCTATGCTATTATGTCTGTAGATTTGGAGCCCATTTCTTAAAGGTGCAGAGCACCTCATGACAGGGGACAAGTGCTTTCGGTGCCTTATCTTTTTTTATTTTTATTTTTGATCAGCCATTGATTGTATTAGTAGTTGAGCATCTGACAGGACTGGATTTTTAATGACTGAGTTCTCTGTGAGCAGTGCTATCCCCTCTCAAAATACTGTGCTCTAGTGTCAGACATTAGCCTGAATTCTGAAGAGAGACTTTACCACAAAGTCTTTTGGATTAGAAAACAGTCCTACCAATTGAGCCTTAACTAACTCATTTCAGATAGATAAATTGCAAATGCTAGAATGAAAACAAAGCAGAACAGGCAGCTAACAGAGGCACTAAAGCATCTGGTCTAACTTGTCCTTAAGCAGGAAAGAACATTACTTAATTTACAGCACTCCCCTCAACGTGCTTATTTGTGGAGTCAAATGTGTGTTGCTGGCTACCTGCCCTACTTTCCAGTGAATGTGCTCCACTAGTCCAGGTGCACTCTGGTGGCTTGGCTGGCCTAAACATCGCCCCATCTATTTTACAAACAATAGGATGGTGAGAGAATGGAGACAAATGCAGAGAGAAAAGGAGGGTGAAGAGGCAAATGGGTGGGGTGAGAGAGAAAGGGCAGAGAAGTCGCAGGTGTTTGGCGCCAGCATTGGCGCTTCACGTCCCTATTTTCCTGCTAAGAATGATATGCAGAAATGGCAGGTTTGAGGTTCGCTACCCAAATGTGTGTGCTAGCACTGCATTAGATTAAACTACAGGAAGCCATGTGTTCATTCTGGTAACAAATCTAAATAGGATTTGTGGGAGGAAGGGAGTGAATATTGCACTCTGAACAGAAAGGAGGGTTGACAGGAATACTCGGCAACATCCACTCACTTGCGAAGCTGAACAGAACTTTACTGTAATAACAATCACTGAAAGAGTTACTCTCTCTGGTGCCTCCTTAGCTTCCTTGAGCAGGGCTTTCCTTTTCTTGCAGAGCTCCTCTAACCCTTGACTTATCCTGAACCCGGTTTGGATTGGGCTTCTCTTTATTGAGGTTTCACCAATAAAGGGGGAAACTCCCCCAATCAATTTGAAAGCCCATTCTGTTCTTCAAGGTCTGGTTTCCTTTCTCCACCTGTTCTCATTCCGAAGTGGCATTATTTTTCTGCCAAGTGGGAGCTGCACTGAACAGCTCCCCCCATTGGTCTAGAGTGAAATTATACCTCTCATTTTAACTTCCTCTTCAAAGTATCGAGCTGAATAGTGTTTTAATTATGCTCCTAGGATATAAATATCATTATGCTTTGTATGAAAAGCCAGGAAACCAAAAATATGACTTTATTCTTCCACGACACTACAAGAGCAGTATTTTAAAAGAGAAATGGTTGAAACCCTTTTTCCCACGTTGTTATAACTTTCTTGGAGACATCATACATCACTTACTCCCACTTTTTCGAAATATCTTCTGCTGATTAAATATATATTCTAATATGACCTATCCCATCAGATCTCAAAAGTGAAGCACGGTCTGGTTAAGCTTGTTTTGCGGGAGATCCCTGGAAGGAACACCAAGGTGTTACATAGGAATAGGTGGTGGTGGTGGCTGTAGCAGCATTTTTCCTACTGGATCACTGCTGAACTAGTAGGCCAGCATGGTCCTAGCAAGCGCTGTCTCTGCAGGTGCAGTCTTCCAGAGGAGATATAAAACTGGGTCCTGACCACTCAAATGCATTAATATTTGTGTAGCCCTCTGGAAATGTTGAGTTGTTTCTTCCACGTTGAGTAATTGCATTCAGCAGCCTTTTCAAATGAAAGGGGTATGCTTCAGTAAACTTGCATTTAGTATTGCCAACTACTGAAGTGGGCATGTTTTCAACCAGAGGTGGCCATATTCCAGTAGTGACTGAAGTGATCTGTTTACATATCTGTTTATAAATCACTCTTAGGATCCTTTGGGGTGAAAATTGCTAGAAGAGAGATTGTTTTAGGACAACAGCTTACCAACAAAAGTAACTCTTTTAAACATTTAATGATGCAGGTTTGAAGAATACTACAGTATTGGAAAAAATAGGTTGTATTGTATCATGGCTTTTTTCCCTTGCTCCCATAACATTTAATCTGTGTTAGCTGAATATGCCTTACAGATCTCCTTTCAGTGTTTTAAGAAATTATTGTGTTATATTTTCCACCCCCTTAATAAGATGTCTGCTTTAAATGAAAGCAAACAGGGTCCCTGTTTCGTTTTTCTTGTGTTTGGAGGTTGAAGAAAAATAACAGATGCCATTTGTAACGTTGAGATTGTATGTAATTGCTATGGTTTTATTTTTGTAAACAGAGCGATTGTGCATTTTAACGTTTAGCTTTCATACAATTAGAGACATTTGATTTGACAAAGCATTTGCTGATTAAGGATCCAATCCTGCAGCTGTTAAATACATGGAAAAGCTTCTGGATCAGCCCCAAAATATGTTACTAAACAATCAGAGTTATTGACCCATCATAGGGAGATTGTAAGATGATACAGTAGTAGGGTACCTTTTCAGGTAAAGCAGTAAGTCTGATTTGCAGAAATGCACGCCAAACTGCAAGCCTAATAATTTTGTGCTGTTACTCCAGTTGAATGTTCATTTTGGTGTCTGCATGTGCAAATGGCCAGCTAGGTATTTAGCTGGCCATTTTTATGTTCTATCACCTAGTTTGTATGCACAATTACAACACTTGCGGTTGTGCATGCCCATATTAGAAAATCAGGTCCAAAGAATACTGGTTAAGTGTTGGTAAGATGATCATTCTGAAGTATGCTTGGAATCATATATTAAAATGCTACTTGTAAATTGTTATATGCCTTTAAAAATATCATAGGGTAGTTTGAAAATACACACTTAAATGAGAGAGCAGAACATAAAACAGGTAATTACCTGATTATCAATGAAATGCGCAGTTATGACAATTTGATTGTTTATTTCCTGTAGGTGTGGTGGTTTGGGTTTTTTTGCCACCCCTCCCCCCATTTGGTTATGTTTAATAACTCTGACAGATCTAAATCTGGGTTTTTTTGGTTACTTACAGGTCTGCCATTAAAGCCTTGTGTCCTGGAGGATCTGTGGTCTATTCGACGTGCACTCTCTCGAAGGCAGAAAACAGTGATGTAATCAGTCACATCCTAAACTCCTGCAGTAATGTTCTGCCTGTAGATATAAGTGAACTGGCCAATGTCATTTCCGATGAGTTCACTCTGGTTGCTGGTGTCCAGCCACATGAACTTTTAGTACTTCCAGCAAGGGGGAAAGCATGGGGGCCTATGTATGTAGCTAAATTAAAGAAAACGTAGACTAGGTGGCATTTGTAAGTCATATTGACAAATTCTTATTTATTTTTAATACACTGTACTCATATGCATCTGTGCCAAATATTTGTCCAAGTAGCCTGGATTTAGAGTTGTGAACTGGTATATCAGATGCTGTCAAATGATCATTAAATTTGAGGTTTAATTTGTGACTAGGACAATATCCAGTATGGCCCAAGCCTGCAGTTGGATCTGCTTGCACAAACCTCTGGCATCTGGACCCTTGTGGAGCCCATTAATGTATAAGTCTACAGAGGCAAATGTATTCCAGATCACAAGCTTCCATAATATCTTATTTATGTATTGTTTCATCTTGAAGATTCCAAAAGGACTTAACCTTCTATATAGCGACATGGCAGAAATGCATCTGCTTTTGGGGTGAAGGGCAGCAGCCAACTCACACAGACATTGCTGTACAGTGAGGAAAAGAGGAAATTTTGGCTAAAGGCCATCAGACACAACATTCCCTATCCTCACAAAATAATGCCTGAGAATCTTCAGTGCCCGCCTGAGGTGAACAGGACCTTCGCCATGATCTCACCTGACTGACCTGCACAAAATAAACCTGCACTGAACTTAACTACTCTTTCATAAGAGGATGCAGAGTTCTTTCACCTCTGCTGGCTTTGAAGCAGTCCCAGGGAGTCAGTATGTCAAACCTGATTCTCTCACATTCCTGCTAATGGCACAAAAAGAAACACAAGTTGCTTTGTTTTAAAAAAAAAAAAATAATAATCCTAAAATACTTTAATAATGAAAATTTGTTGACAGGAAGACAGATATACAATGTAATGATTTAGTCTACAGAGACATTTTGTACATCAGGGAAGCAGTCG
Organism: Dermochelys coriacea; assembly: GCF_009764565.3. Taxonomy (NCBI): domain Eukaryota; kingdom Metazoa; phylum Chordata; order Testudines; family Dermochelyidae; genus Dermochelys; species Dermochelys coriacea. The sequence goes on along the minus strand of NC_050068.2, from coordinate 190,176,029 downwards.
AAGTACAATGCACACATTTTATATTGTTTTCTATAAAGGAAACTTCAACCTTTTGCTTATGAATAACTGTTTCAGGGGTAAGAGAACCCTGAAGAAAGGAAAAATTATCCCCAGTGTTTTCTTGCACTAGAATATGATGGAGAGTAAACAGGGGTAAACTGGATCTCTTGGGGCATGAGGGAAGCAGATGAGGGTGTCACATGTTACATTCCGTAGGACAGGATGAGAGACCCTGGTCCAGTAGATGCTTATTCCTAGATTCCAAAGCCAGAAGGGGCTATTGTGCTCATCTAGTCTTGCCTCCTGTATAACACAGGCCATAGAACTTCCCCAAAATAATTCCTAGAGCATAACTTTTTGAACAACATCCAATCCTGATTTAAAATTGGTCAGTAATGGAGACTCCACAATGACCCTTGGTAAATTTTTCCAATGACTAATTACTCTCTGTTAAAAATGTACAGCTTATTTCCAGTCTGAATTTGGCTACCTTCAACTTCCAGCCATTGGATCATTTGATACCTTTCTCTGCTAGATTGGAGAGCCCATTATTAAATATTTGTTTCCCAGGTAGATACTTCCAGACTGTAATCAAATCATCCTTTAACCTTTAGGTTGAGCTGCTTGAATCTATTACTATAAGGCATGTTTTCTAATCCTTTAATTATTCTCATGGATCTTCCTGAACCCTATCCAATTTTATCAATAACCTTCTGGGCACCAGAACTGGACACAGTATTTCAGCAGCAGTCACACCAATGGCAAATATAAGAGGTAAAATAATCTCTCTGCTCTTGCTCGAGAATCCCCTATTTATGCATCCAAGGATCCCATTAGCTCTTTTGGCCACAATGTCACATTGGGAGCTCATGATCAGTTGATTATCTACCACACTTCCCAAATCTTTTTCAGAGTCACAGCTTGCCAGGATAGAGTCCCCCATGCGGTAAGTATGGCCTGCATTCTTTGTTCCTAGATGTATACGTTTAGCCATATTCAAATGCACATGGTTTGCTTGCGCCCAGCTTACAAGGCGATCCAGATCACTCTGAATTGGTCAGCTGTGTTCTTCATTATTTACCATTCCCCCAGGTTTTGTCTCATCTGCAAACTTTGTCAGTGATAATTTTGTTTACTTCCAGGTCATCAATAAATATGTTAAATAGTTTGGGGGAAAAGATCAATAAATATGTTAAATATGGTAGGGAAAAGAACAGATTCCACTGGAAATACATCTGCTCAATGACAATTCCCTTTTTGAGATCTATCCGTTAGCCAATTTTAAATCCATTTAATATGTGCCATGTTAATTTTACATCTGTCTCTCGTTTTTTAATCAGAATGTCATGAGGTACCAAGTCAAACACCTTACCAAAGTCTAAGTATATTGCATCAACCCTATTACCTTTATCAACCAAACTAGTTAACTTTTTTTATGAGATTACAAGTTAGTTTGTCAGGATCTTTTTTCCATAAATCCATGTTGATTTGCATTAATTATATTACAATTCATTATTAATCAAGTCTTGTATCAGCACATTCTTGGCACATTGTGGAATCAAGAGCAGGTAATGTGAAAAGGTCTTCACACTGGGCAGGAATGCATAGGATGCACTGAGTACAGATCTCCAGCACGCTAGTGCCAATTACTAGTCAGCACAGTCAACAAGAATGACCTCCAGCAAGACAGCAAACAAGCACAGAACAAGAAGAGTCAGTGATCAAACACATCATTGCCTCCACCCCCAATAAAACCCAAATCCCTATGTTCTTCAGTAACATACCGCCTGTCTTCCCCACACGCCACATGTCATTTCACCCCCACAGACAAGTGCTGTAAGTATCTCTATGGTAGTGGATTATGCAAGCATCACAAACATTCAGTAAGAACTGATAAGAACACTTTAAGAAAGCCTGACTAGAGGACACTTGTTAAACTAAGGTGATAACAAAACACGGAATTTTGGAGAGTTTTCAGATGACAGTGGGATTGAGACAAGGCAGGATGCTGAGTCCATATCTCTTCATAATAGCTATGAAGTTATTAGTAGGAGAATCATGCCTGTGGAGAGACGGAGAAAGTGAATGTATGGAGGTGATCTGGCACTTTTGGCTGACAGCAAAGAAGAATTTGGTAATATGGTATCATTGGGCATCTGTGTTTGAAGATCATGGATTTAAGTAAATACAAAAAAAAGTTATAGAAGTCGGGAAGGTGGAAGAAGAGTTGTTGTTTGACCTGAGTTGTTCCAACAGAGAAGCTGACGCAGAAGAATGAATTTGTGATGTACACTTATTGCCATTGGAGAGAGATCTGGAACGTTGAAAAGTAGAACTCACCGTGCATGGGCAGCTGTGAAAAAGGTGGTGGGAGTACTGTGAGACTGGCAATTAAGTGACAGACTGAAAGGAATAGTGTACACTGTTTGTGTTTGTGTCTGCAGGCTCTGTGGTTTAAAAATATTGTGTCTGACAGAGATGGAAGAAAAGAAGATATGGGTAATAGAAAATAGACTAAGCAGAATGACAGGCTGTGGGGGTACACAATGCATATGGAAGAAATTAAGGGGCAGATGAACTTGGGACTCTCAGTGATAGGTTGGAGTCCACATTTGAGGTGGGCTGGAGATGTGTTAAGAATGAGAGAAGAATCACCAGCAAAGAAAGCATAGGAGGAAGAGGACAGCAAGAAAGTCTGGAAAAGACCAAGGATACAATGGGGAAAGACTTGCAAGAGAAGTTTGAAGAGAAAAGAACTGGAACTCCAAGACTTAGAAACGTGCAATTCATATAATGCAACCTACTGGAACATCTGAGAATAGAAAAAGGCAAGTTTCACCCTGCTTTGGGAGAGGAATAAAATAAATAGAGGAATCCGCAATAAAGAAAATCATTCCAATGCCAGTGTGGTCCCCAAGAAGGTAAGCTGGGATGCCATGATGCGAATGGGAGTATTGCAGTATGATGCAAGGCGTACTGTTCAGTTCCTGCCCAGTGGCACTGTAGATGTCTTGAAAGTGTTAAATCACGGGGCTCTGTTATCATTTTAGAGGAAAATCACATTTCTGCACATCAACTCACCCCATTGGAGACTTAAGAGAAAAAAACTTCTCCTGCATTGTCAAGCCAGTACACTCTAAGCCTAGCCTTGAGGGCACCCATCTAGAAACTAGCTGTTCAGTCTCCTTGACCATTGGACCTCTTCATAGAGAATCTAGAGTTAGTGGGAGGGAAATGTGAAGGTGTTTTTTGTTACGTGGGCACCGGTCTACAAGGAAATGGAACCACCACATCCACATAAATCCAAACCAACTATCAATTGGTTTCAGATTTGGGTCACTAGTTATTTACTGGGATTTGAATCCACAATGTATAAATGAATTTCATGTCCCCATAATCATCTCATTGACAGGCAGGTTTACCCAAGGAATTTCGCCCACCCTCCTCAATGGGAAGAGTGAAGACAACTGTCTGCAAAAGTTGCATCTACTCATTTCTCTCAGTTGGATCTCTCTCAGTATTAAAGCTCAAACCTGCTCTTGGATTAAGAGGCTCTGAGCACAACTCTAAGAGCAAGATCAGAGGCAGCTACGGTCCCTGTGTACGTGAGCCCATGGGTGTGTGGGGTCTTGTCTCACTCATAGTGTGAAGTGTTTGCTGCCTTCATGGACTTCCATTTCAGTTCTGTTTCCCTCAGGTGGCAGTCTGCATGGAGGGGAGGAGAAATCCTTTCAACTCACCCTCACTGTGTATTTCCCCTCTGCAGACCATTTACACAGGCCCAGCACGTGCCAGGTGTACAGCAATTCTGCTCATGGCTACTCCACTCCATCTCATTTTTCTATCTTAGTTTCTTTGAGTGAATAAAATAAAGAGCAGCTATGGTTTTGAAACAGACAGGGCTGAGCACAGCCTCCACTTTCTCAGAGTGGAAGAAGGAGCTGGCAGACGGCTAGAACCTAAGTGGGATACTAGAGATCAGCCTCGGTACTCAAGACTTGGGTTAACCCTTTAAATACTTGCTAATCCCCAGGTGCTTGACACCGTGAGGACTGGCCAATTCACTCGCTCTCTGGCCTAAATGACTCTATGAGAGTGAGCGAGTGTGGGAGATCCAGGAGTCAGTTCTCCTGCTCCAAGGGGTGTTTATCCAGAGTGCAACAGCTTCAACAGGAGAGGCTGACCCCTCGCCCCCCTCCTCCCCCCCCCCAGTGTCACAATATTCTATATCCCAGTGGTAAGAACACTGACCGGAGAGGTGACAGATCCCAGTTCAGATCCCTTCTCCCCCTCAAGCAGAGAGAAACTTTAACTGGGGATCTCCCACATCCTGGATGTGTACCCTAACCACTTGGCTGTAAAAATTTGTGAGGGAAGAGGTCCTCTGGCCATTTTGTGTAAGCTTGCCTTAAAGGGGATCCGATTTGGTAGGCAGCCTCTGAGTTCACTCACTGGATTAGGCCCCACACACTACTTAAGCAGCCAAACACCTATTGTCTCCTGGTTGGTGAATCATTCTGGTGCTTAGGTGGGAGATGGACACCTAGTGGGAGGCAGCAATGCCCATGCCCAGAGACAGAAACCCTAGGCACCTAGGGACTTTTTACTGCAAAAACTTAGGTGCCAAGTGTGTTTAGGCACTTACAGGGTTGAGGGAGTAGGAGGGTTGTGCATCACGGTGCCAAAACCAGGACTTAGGCTCCTAAACTAGGCACTTGGGCATCTAACTTCTTTTGTGCATTTAACTCATCAAGCCCAAAGGAACCTTGTGTAAGAAGCAGGATGCTGTTGGTGCACTGGGAACAAGTGGGTGCTCAGCAGCATGGGACTATGGAGACGGGATGAGTCTTATTCAGGAGAGGGGAGGAGGAGACGGATCGCAATGCATGGAGAGGCGAAGCAAAAGGAACAGGAGTGAATTTACTTTGCTCACATTCCTATTGTGGGGCTCGAAGCATTGGGAAAAGTCTTCTCCCTATTACCCCAGCAGGGGCTGGTTTTGTCCATGGCTTATCTGCTAGTCAGTTAATGTCCTGAATATCTGTTACTTACACTATTGAGTGCTCTATAAAAAAAGAGCTATTGCAGACGTGTGAGTGTGAATGAGGGAGCCAGTGCCCCAGGCAAACCCAGCGCTGTCCGGTTGAAGATGGAGGTGACAGGGAACACCCCCCCCCGACCCCAACCCACTGAGATAGGCAGTGAGGAATCGTGGCAAAGAAGGTGATAGTCTGCCAGGGGGAGCACTAAAGTAGGAGAGCAGGCCTTCCCGGAGGGGAAAGGGAGTGGAAGCGATCTGCAGGGAGCACATCTCCAGTGTGGGGGGAAGGGTCTTTGAACAGTCATGTCAGTACAGCTGGCTGTGGGTGACACTGCGCAACTGGTTGAGCGTTACATGGAGGCTGCATGATCTAGTGGTTTGAACACTGGGCTGAGACACAGGACAGCTGTGTTCCGTCCTCAGCTCTGGGGAAAGAATGAGGTGTCGTGGGTTAGAGCAGGAGGCAGGGCTGGGAGTCAGGACTTCTGGGTTTGAACCCTTGCTCTGGGAGAAGCTGCAGGAAGTGGAATGCTGGCATGAGGGTAAATATGCAAATGATCCATGCGTATTCACTGCCTATATAAATTAGGACATTACCTCATTTGCATACCTCTTCCTGGTGGCTAGTGGGGGGGAGGGAGGGGCTGGACACACCCATTCTCCTTGTCCCTGTATTCATGCTCCCAGATGGTCCAGCCCATTATGGTGCACACCAGCTCTGGGACCTTGGCACAGTGAGCCTGGGGGTAGAGCCCTGCACGGATACAAAATTTACATCCATGGATACCTGCGAATATCTGCAAATTAGTGGGGCTCTAGATACAAAATATGGATCCTCATCCAATCCGTGATCTGCAAAAATGATCCATGGGTATCTCTGGATGTGGATATAAAGCAGATATCCGTGGATTTGCAGGGATTTACCTGGGGGTAATCAGGGGTGGGGTAGGGTACAGACTGAGGGAGGGGGGCAGGGAGGAAATGTTTCCAGTTGTGTAGTTGATTAGTTTTTTCTTTCTTTAAAATCATACATCTTTTTTAGTAAAGTGTTTTGAAAAATATCCTGCTCAGTAATGGCTAGTTTGAAAGGTCCTTTTCCAAGGTCTCTTTACTCCTGACTTTATTTCCAAATAGGTCCAGAAATCACTGGTTTTCTGTAAGATCTGATTTGTTTGCAGAGTCCATCATCTTAAGCAGGGACTATTCCAAGCTCTGGCGAAACAGGTTTCTTATTTGCCAAGTTGTTTACTGGTAAGAACTGTCTTCTGTTTACTGCAAAGGTCAGCAACTATATTGACACGAGCTTTTCATCTTTTTTTTCCCAGATTATCAGAATATAAATTGAAAGGGTAAATTATGATGAAAGGCCCTTAAAACAGTAGGTTCACAGACATGTCATTTAGCTTTGACATTCAGTTTGTGGCATAATGCAGTCTATCCAGCAGGCTATAATGCAAGTAATTGAAACAAAACCAGAATGATTAATAACTGCAATAACTGCACGCTGTTCAGTGTTTTGTTACATAATTGCAGTCATAATGAGCACTACAGACAATCTGGAGAAGTGGTTTATTCACTGCATTATGAAATGTTATGTGAATTAGTGATGTCATATCTGGTGTGTAGGGAGAGAGGATCCCAGTGTTATGCCATGCTGTATATACCAATTTCACAAAGCTCTAAAATTCATGAGCAGTGACTTTAATACATAATGTATAACTATTCTGAATGTAAAGGGACAAAGTCAACTTGCTGTTATTGAAAAATAACTCGAGCAGTGTTTAGTCCTGCATCCCCATGAATTCCCCTGCCAGTTTTTGTGGTTTTACAATTATGTATTCCTATTTTTTAAAATGTTTTTTCTCTCCCCCTATTGCCTTGTGAAAGACCATGCAAAAGGGGAACCAAGGTGACTCTACAGGGATAAGAGTAAAACTGACTGTTTGCAGTGTGCAATCAGCTGCACCAAGTAAATAAACTGGAAAACACAGGGAATCTTTTTCCCTCTAAAATTGTTATTTCAAGCATAACTACTGTTACCATTGCAATGTTAAAACATCATAGTTTTGGCTGAAAAATGAAGTTGTATCTTTTCTTTGTTATGTTCTTAGCGACGTATTTTGTATTAGTGACAGCTCCGAATTCTCTCTCCCTTCTATTCTCTTGTCAGTTTTAGAGTTGTAGAGTTTAAGGCCAGAAGGAACCACCAGGTCTTCTAGTCTGACCTCCCTGTGCATCACAGGCCACCACCCAGCACTTGAAAACTAAATCCAACAATTGAAATTAGAACAAAATATTAAAGCCTATGGGAGACTGGACTATTGTGACAGAGAATAGGACAGAATGAGGTGCACCAGTGCCTGAAGAGCCTGTGATAGCAGGGAAATAATTGAGATATACCCAGTTAATCCTGAAAGTGACCTGCACCCACAGGCTGCAGAGGAAGGTGGAAAAATCCTGAGTCTCTGCCAATCTGACCTGGGGGAAAGTGTCTTCCCAACTCCATGTATGGTGATCAGTTAGACCTTGAGCATGTGAGCAAGAACCAGCCAGCCAAGCACCTGAGAGAGAGAATGCTCGATGGCACCTCACGATCCTGGCCCATCCCACCAAATGTTCCATCTCCAGCTGATGCTTCAGAGGGAGGAGATAAAACAAAACAAAACCAACCCTCATTAAATACGTACTTTGGGAGGGTCCCTTCCTGACCCTGGCAGGTGTCGGCTGAAACCTGGAAGCATGAGCTTTTCTGAATGTAAACTGGAAGTGAGTCCTAGGGCTGTTGAGCCCGGCCCCCTACCATCACAAGCAACTCCATCTTACAATCACACTCGTACATTTGTCCTGCTCTTTCTTAAAACTAAATGAGTTTTGTGCCCCGTCGCTCCTATTGGGAAGCTGTTCCAGAACCTCACCTCTCTGATGGTTAGAAACCTTCTTCTAATTTCCAGCCTGAATTTGTTCTTGGCCAGTTTACATCAATTTGTTCTTGTGCCAACATTGTGCTTTAGCTTAACTCGCTCTTCAGGATCCCTAGTATTTATTCTCCTAATATATTTGTAGAGAGCAATCATATCCCTCTTTGCCTTCTTTTTGCTAGGCTAAACAAGGCAAGTACTTTTCCAGTCTTCTCTCATAAAGTAGTCCCTCCATTCCCATGATCATCCTAGTAGCTCTTCTCTGCCCCTGTTCCAGTTTAAATTCATCTTTCTTGAACACAGGTGATCAGAATTATACACAGTATTCCTAATGAGATCTTACCATTGCCTTGTACAATGGCATTAATACGTTTCTACTAGACGAGTCTCACCTAATACATCCTAGGATTGCATTTATAAATGCGGCAACAAATCTGTGGCCATCTAGCACATCACCGCTATTACTGTGCTGTACGCTCTGACTGCTTTCAACTCCTGAGAAAGCAGGGATACAATTCAGATCTCTGTGCTTAGAAGGACAGCACTTAAAGTATAAGATACCATGGTCAGCAGTATGAAGCTTTTGATATGATTAGACAGTTCTGGTTCTATCTAGTAGAGGGTAATAGTTCACACTTACATAAGAATTGCCATACTGGGTCAGACCAAAGGTCCATCTAGCCCAGTATCTTGTCTTCTGACAATGGCCAATGCGAGGTACCCCAGAGAGAATGAACAGAACAGATAATCAAGTGATCCATCCCATCGCCCATTCCCAGCTTCTGGCAAACAGAGGCTAGGGACCCCATCCCTGCCCATCCTGGCTAATAGCCATTGATGGACCTATCATCCATGAATTTATCTAGTTTTTTTTTTTGAAACCAGTTATAGTCTTGGGCTTCATAACATCCTCTGGCAAAGAGTTCCACAGATTGATTGTGTGTTAACACCGTGCCTTAACAGCCATGTAAAAGAAGCAGTGAGAGATAAAAAGGCATCTTTTAAAAAGTGGAAGTCAAATCCTAAAGAGGTAAATAGAAAGGAGCATAAGGACTGCCAAATTAAATGTAAAAGTGTAATAAGAAAAGCCAAAAAGGAGTTTGAAGAACAGCTAGCCAAAAACTCAAAAGGTAATAACAAATTTTTTTTAAGTACATCAAAAGCAGGAAGCCTGCTAAACAACGAGTGGGGCCCCTGGACGACCAAGATACAAAAGGAGCACTTAAAGAGGATAAAGTCATTGCAGAGAAACTAAATGAATTCTTGGCTTCAGTCTTCAAGACTGAGGATGTTAGGGAGATTCCCAAACCTGAGCTGTCTTTTGTAGGTGACAAATCTGAGGAATTGTCACAGATTGAAGTGTCAGTAGAGTAGGTTTTGGAATTAATGGAGAAATTTAACCGTAACAAGTCACCGGGACCAGATGGTATTCACCCAAGAATTCTGAAAGAACTCAAATGTAAAATTGCGGAACTATTAACTATGGTTTGTAACCTGTCCTTTAAATCAGCTACTGTACCCAATGACTGGAAGATATCTAATGTAACGCCAATATTTAAGAAGGGCTCTAGAGGGGATCCTGGCAATTACAGACTGCTAAGTCTAACATCAGTACCAGGCAAATTAATTGAAACAATAGTGAAGAATAAATTGTCAGACACATAGAAGAACATACATTATTGGGCAAAAGTCAACATGGTTTCTGTAAAGGGAGGTCATGTCTTACTAATCTATTAGAGTTCTTTGAGGGGGTCAGCAAACATATGGACAAGGGGGATCCAGGGGACGTAGTGTACTTAGATTTCCAGAAAGCCTTTGACAAGGTCCCTCACCAAAGGATCTTACGTAAATTAAGTTGTCGTGGGATAAGAGGGAAGATCTTTTCATGGATTGAGAACTGGTTAAAAGACAAGATACTGGGCTGGATCTGACCCAGTATGGTCATTCTTACGTTCTTATGTTGTGTGAAGAAATACTTCCTTTTATTTGTTTTAAACAAGCTGTCTATTAATTTTATTTCATGACCCCTAGTTCTTGTATTATGGGAAGGAGTAAATAACACTTCCTTATTTACTTTCTCCGCACCAGCCATGATTTTATAGACGTCTATCATGTTCCCCCTTATTGTCTCTTTTCCAAGCTGAAAAATCCCCATCTTATTAATCGCTCCTCATATGGAAGCTGTTCCATACACCTAATAATTTTTGTTGCCCTTTTTGGAACCTTTTCCAATTCCAACATATCTTTTTTTTTTTTTTTTAATGGAGTGACCACATCTGTGTGCAGTATTACAAAAAGAAAAGGAGTACTTGTGGCACCTTAGAGACTAACAAATTTATTTGAGCATAAGCTTTCGGTGGAAAACCAAATTTGGTTTTCCACCAAATGCATCTGATGAAGTGAGCTGTAGCTCACGAAAGCTTATGCTCAAATAAATTCGTTAGTCTCTAAGGTGCCACAAGTACTCCTTTTCTTTTTGCGAATACAGACTAACATGGCTGCTACTCTGAAACCAGTATTACAAAAGCTAGTTCATTATTATTAGGCCCTACCAAATTCACGGCCATGAAAAACACATCACAGACCTTGAAATCAGACATTCCCCATAAAATCTAGCTGTTGTGGGGGCAGAGCTGGGGGCTCCTACTGTTCACCATGCTCCAGCTGCTGGATGGAACGTCCTCTCCCCCTGCATGGCTAGTCTTGGGGGGAGATCAGACCCACCTCTGGGAATCTCCCCCGGCTGCAGGAAGCTCCACCGTTCTGCTGCTTTCAGAGCCCAGCAGGGTAATACATAGTAATTAGAGCCCTAACAAAGTCGTGGTCCATTTTGATCGATTTCATGGCCAGAGGGTTTTAAAATTGGTCAATTTCACGTTTTCGCATGTTTACATCTGAAATTTCATGGTGTTTTAACCATGGGGGTCCTGACCCAAAAGGGGGTCAACAAAGCTGATGGGGGGGGGGGAGGGGAGTCACAGGATTGATTGCAGTCCAGCTCTGAAGGCAGCAGCCGTGGAGCTTCCTCCAGCCAGAGGAGGTCCCCAAACATGGGTCTGATCTCCCACCGAGAGCGACTGTGCAGGGGAAGAGGACGTTCCAGGTTAGCAAGTCAGGGCCTCTGTCAGGGGCGCTCCCAGCAGCACGAGGGAGATTAGACCCACCTCCAGGGATCTCCCCCAGTTGTAGGAAGCTCCGCATCTGCTGCCTTCAGAGCCCAGCAGTGAGGGTGGCAATCCTGCGACTCCCCTCCCCACCCATCAGCTTTGTTGACCCCCCTTTGGGTCAGGACCCCCATGGTTAAAACATCATGAAATTTCAGAAGTAAACATCCGAAAACATGAAATTGACCAATTTTAAAACCCTCTGGCCATGAAATTGATCAAAATGGACCGTGACTTTGTTAGGGCTCTAATTACTATGTATTACCCTGCTGGGGTTCCCAAGCTTTTTCATAGCATGGTCCATGTAGCAGTGCAAAGGTTGTCCCCTCCTTTTTACAATATCCCTGTGGTAACAATAGTACTTTCTTATGTACAAGAGTAATTAGTTTCTTTTTAACTTCATTTAATGCAATTTAGCAGCTAGAAAGTAGGAGGCGAGTCAGGCATCATACGACCAGCCAACTCTCCACAGAACCCAATTTATGAATCTCATTACGATTGGAAAATGTTTTATAGAGACACTGCATGTTTACGTAAGCAGTAAAGTTTTTGGAAACTCACATTTTGTAATCCCAGTCAGATTCTCCGGTGTGAAAGTGCTGTGCATGCACACCTAGCTCTGATGGTGGAGTCCAGCCTTCAGTCCCGTGTAGGCAGAATGGAATTAATATAGCGCAGTTCACACCTTGTCATTCCCCATTGCCTGTGGCCATGGATGAGGGGGCAGCAGTTTGCCGTTGGAATGGACAAGGTATCCCCAGTGGAGTCTCTCAGCTGCCTTTGCCCTGTGAATCCTAGCCTGTGTAGCCTGAACTTGAAGCTGTCCCCCAGTCACACTTTAGAAAGAAATAATTGCTATTGCCTACTGCAGGAGGGCGTTGCGTCGAAATTGCTTTAAAGTAATTTGGCTTATATGCCGAAATATGAACTTTTTTATAACAGCAGCAGCTATAGCAAAATGAATACAAAGAAGTAATGCTCCTTTTTAAAAAAAAAAAAGTATTTCTATCAACCTTGTTTTTAACAAATTTATTTGAACATAAGCTTTTGTGAGCTACAGCTCACTTAATTGGATGATCAAATAAATTTGTTAGTCTCCCACAAGTACTCCTTTTCTTTTTTTGTGAATACAGACTAACACGGCTGCTACTCTGAAACCTTGTTTTTGGATCCCTTACTGTCTCCCCATTCCCAGATCTGCTTCCGTTTGAAAATCCTTTTGTATATGCCCCCCTCCCCTTACACTGCATGGCAACCCTTACATTCATAGATTGTAAAACCAGCAGGGTCCTTTATGATCATCTGATCTGAGCTCCTATATAACACAGGCCATAGAACCTCACCCAGTAAAATAGGCACTTTCACACTTTTCTCTCTTGTACAAGTATAGGTGCTAGAGAGCCAGATACATTACGATAAAATCATCCTGAATCTCAGTATGTCTGAGAAGGCTTCATGTACAGTAGGTAAGAAGAGTCAAATAATCTCCAGAGGCTTATTGCACTTCAAGTGGGAGACTAGAACTAATATCAGCAACTTTGGTAGATGCCAGAACATTTTTAGACAGCATTTAGTAGAAATTTACTGTACTTATCAGGGAAAGTTGGCTTTGGGGACAATATAAACTAGCGGTTTGTTCTCATCTCATCACTACAGTTCAAACCAATGGTTTACAGTCTCCTGTTCCTCCCTCTGTACTACATAGGGGAACAAAATGAAGATGTCACATTACTGCTATCACTGTACACATTATATTGTGCACAGAGGGGTTCTGGCCAGGCCAATGGGAGAGGAGAGACAATCCCACACATTAAGGCTATGGAGTAGCAGTGGAACCACCCCAGAGCTGTAACTGTAGGCCTGAAGCCACAGTAGCCTCCAAAACTCAGGAGCCTCCACTCTGGGAGAGATGCAGTGACTTAATGATTCCATGTAGTGGTGGACCTCAGCAGAGCCCTGCAAATTCGTGGATATCTGCTTTATATCTGCAGACCGTTTTTGCGAATCACAGATCGGATACAGATACAAATTTTGTAACCGTGCAGGGCTCTAAACCTTAGCCCTAGGTGTGGGAGGATGCATAAAAGGTACTGCTGGGAGACGCTGCTCCATGCCACTTGTGGTGAGGCACTCTGCTGTGTGGGCTTCCACAATCCTGCTCGTGCCTTGTGTGGGGGGACCAGACCATGAGCTTGGTTTGCCCCACTGACATTGTATTGTCAGCAGCAGTATCTTTGAGAACCAAGGAGGATAGGAATGGTATTCTGTGGAGGCACACAAGTTGCTAATGTATGCAGATGATATTCTTCTCTTCTGAAAAGACCCAACAGCATCTGTCCTGAAAACATTAAGTATTATATCTGAATTTGGAGTCATATCAGGCTACAAAGTCAATTGGATGAAATCACAGTACCCTTGTCAAAATGTTTTCCATCAGTTTTATTTGCCCAGTGGGAATTGAAATGGAAAACCAAGACTATCGCTTACTCAGGAATCAAATTAAACATGATTAAGCTGAATAGTTGAAGATCACTCAGGAGACTCACAACAGAAGAGTTCTTGAAAGTTAGGCTTCTCTAAATCACGGCATATGGGCAAGTCCCTGTGTACCGTGTGTCACATTAGACCTAAGTTATTCACCCAGGCCTTCTGATTTATTTGGGATCTGCACTGAGTCATGCAGCAATGTTAAGTGATTATGAAATCCTTCACTAATCTCCCAAAAGCATGTTTTTAACTAAGGCTAAAGCAACACAAAATGACAAACTGCAGCTAATGCATGTTGTGTACTTGCATTGTAGAAGGGGGAGTACTGCTCCTGGGGAACCCAGGAGGTCCAAGAGAGACTTTTTTGGAGTGTAGGCTGGTTGGAAGTTTGGGGTTCATGCACTAGCACAAGGATCAGAAGGGAACTGAGACACACTGTCTTGAGGAGAACAGCATGAAAATTTCAAGAGGAGGTAGCTGCCAAACAGAGTTTCACTTCTGAAAGGCTGTGCATAGCAGTTGCCTCTTACTGTAAGCCTCCTTCTGCTCCCTCTCCAGACAGTGCTTCAGCACTTTCTGTCCTCTTCCTCTGAGGTCCTGTCTGCACTTTCAGGGCTGCAGTGTGGGGACAGAACTGGTGCAGCTGCATCACTGTAGTGCTTAGTGAAGACACTACTTATGCCAACGAAGAGCTTCTCCTGTCAGCACTGGTACTCCACCTCCCTGAGAGGGTTAGCTATGTCGATGGGAGAAACCATCCCATTGACATTGCTCTGTCTATACTGGGGGTTAGGTTGGCATAACTACACCGCCCGGGGGGGGTGGATTTTCCAACCCCTTGAGCGACATAGTTATACCAACATGAGTCCATAGTGTAGACCAAGTCTGAGAGAAGGTTGATTCCTGGTGTGATGAATTGCAAAGAATTTCCTTCATAGCTTACTATTTCACCTTTAAGGGCAGCAGTATAGAAGTAGGTGCAGCAAATGTGCAAACCTTTTTTGTGGAGATAATGGACAGACTGGGAGAAGGAATGCTAAAAGGCAGATGGAGAAGCTGAGGGGCTAAATGATGACCGGAAAATGGCCATTTTGGTGGATTTATTTAACACCCACTGAGATTTATGTGGCCTTTTGGCAAAGCAATAAATGATGGGATCATTTGTACAGCCAAGTACAATCACATTCTACGCAGTATATATTGGGCCCTACGTATGGGAAAGGCAGAAAAGACGAGTGGGGGTAATATCTGTATTACAGTATAATTATGGAGTTTAAATGTTAGCCTTGTACCTTTCTGCCATTTTTTTTATTTGCAAATGTAAACAAGCAATTTCCCTATTTTATATGGAATGATAAGTAATCATGTAGGAAGCTAGTAAAAATTGTATGCAAGCCTGAGTAAAGGTACTTTTGATGTTTGCCAAATTTGTAATTTTATGTAATGGCATATGACATAGCTCAATTAAATTCACTGTGGCTTGTCAAAAGGAATTCTCCTCTGTGGATTAGAGTGGAAAAACATGACACTCACAAATGAGTATGGGCTGTTGCGCTCCGCTAGGGGACTAAAAAAAACTCATGTCAGTGATATGCCATTCTTGGTAAGATGTGGAATAGGAAAGGGAAGTGGCCAGACATCCTAAAAGATGCATAAAATAGCAAACACAGTCAAGACAGAAGCACTGCAATAAAACCTGACAGTATTACCAATATGTCTCAGAAAGCAGGGGGCAGTAATTGGTCCCAAATGAAGAAGGTAACTTTATCACCCCCTCCATTTCAACCATACAGCATAAACACTCCTATCCCCAATGTCTTTCCCCTTCTCACAGAAGCTTACTCCACTCAGCTGTCTGTTAAATCCTACTAGCCCTTTTGGAAACTCCACCAAAACTCACAGTGGAGGAAGGACTGGAGTCAATCTATTTGGAGCAGGGTTTGACAACAGCAGTAGAACCCCCTGCTGCCCTGCTTTATGCTAGTGCTTTCACCATTGCTAGATCTGATGGAGCAGCGGTAGACCAACTTTAGAGGAATTTCTGAAAATTATCATTGTCATTGTGGCCTAGCAGTGGCTGGTTTGGAGAGGGGGCAGAGGGAGAAGAATGCCATAGGAAGGGTTGGATTCTGCACCTGTGTTGAATTATAGGCTGGGGAGTTGTGTGTGTTAGCCTGTTTTGGCTTTTTTAGTACAAATGTTATCTCTTGAGGAAAAGTCCTTGTTCATGGAAGCTGAGCGGGTTGTCTCTAGCTGATTAATCCCTTCAATTTGCAAAGTATTTGATTCAAGCACAGGTGTCATTGAAGAAACCAACACCAGCTATTTTCTAGCAAAGTGACTGGTGATGCTTTGAGATGGGACTATGGTCAGTAACATCGCATGGGTGTTATAAAGCCTCCAAGTGCCATGTCTGATTTAAGTAGACTGCTCTGTCTTGGAATAGAATATTGCCCAGTGGGATGTTTACTTAACTTTTTCAAATATTACAGACCACAGACAGTGCTGTAGACTGCACTGTTCACTTCCTTGCAGCAGGAATTTGAGAGGCAGATTCTGACAGTTTCTTACCAGTAAATTAAAAACCCCAGGTAAAGGTGAAACTTACTTTGACTTTCACTTTCATTTTCAGTAATCACTTTGTCAGTTTGGGGCAGTGAGCATGGGGAATATACACTCACTAGCCTCATCTTTTAAATTGTGTCAACATGTCCCTGATACAGGATTTCTAACTGGAGATAATTTTGTATCAGAGATATCTTAACCGGGATGTGACATCTGTCAAAATATGCTTTCCCGTGCTGGTCTTCCTGCCTGCTTGTGAAGCCCTGAGGGGATGTAGTGGGTTTGGTGGATTTTTTTGTTTCTAGTGGCTTGTAGAGTTTCATGCAGAGCTCCCATGGCCTTATTTAAAATGCATAGTGGGTAGTAACTAAACTAAAATGACTTCCTTCTTCAGCAAAAATGTCATAACTCTCTTTCATGGATGAGTAGCTGTGAAACCACTCCCAAGAGGAGGGGCTGGTGTCAAATTATAAAGCTGAGAGTGGTATGGTTTTGCTTTTTATATATGTGCCTTTGTAGTTCTTTGAAGTTCCATCTCCTATCACCATTATGTTTAAGGTGCTCACTTGTATAAGTGTTTTCTCTTTGTTGTAAGTTGACATTATGCACTCTTTCTTTCTTTAGTATAATGATTCTGTGGATGTAGGAGCTTTGTGGTCATCAACTAATCTCCATAGTATGGTTACGCAAGACTGGTCAACTGGGGAAGTGGGAACAGAACTCAAGACCCATTGCTCCATAAACATGGGCAGTCAGCACTTCAGCTACCAAGGGATCTCTGGTAGTTTTAGTAGTGTTAAGTCTTTTAATGTCTACGGGAAAACCAATATGATTACCCATACGTAAGGCTAAGATTATGTCACGGAGGTCACGGAAGTCATGGATTCCATGACTTCCGCAACCTCCGTGACAGTGGGGCCCCACAGCTGACCAGCTGCTGTTGGCAGTGGGGGACCCCGCAGCTGCCCAGCTTCTGCAGGCGGCAGAGGACCCTTGCGCAGCTGCCCAGCAGCTGTTTGGTGGTGGGACCCCCCCACGACTGACTGGTTGCCGCCGTTGGCAGCGATCCCTGAGCTGCCCAGCCACCGCTGATGGCAGGGGTCCCTTCCGCAGCTCCCAGCAGCAGAGGGACCCCAGAGCTGCCCAGTGGCTGCGGATGTGGGAGAGGGGCCCACAGCTCCCCAGCTGCTGCCGTCGGCAGGGTTCCCCTGCAGCAGCTCAGTGCTGGCAAGGTGCCCCCCATAACTGCCACCGAGCATGGTACTATTTCCCCATGGTATTTCTCCCCCCCACCCCACCCCCCACTGTTCCTCTGATATTCTTGTTAACTGCTGAAATTAGCCTACCTTGCTTGTCACCATGGAAGGTTTTCCTCCTTTCCCCCCCCTGCTGTGGGTGATGGCTTATCTTAAGTGATCACTCTCCTTACAGTGTGTATGATAAACCCATTGTTTCATGTTCTCTGTGTGTGTGTATATAAATCTCTCCTCTGTTTTTTCCAACAAATGCATCCGATGAAGTGAGCTGTAGCTCACGAAAGCTTATGCTCTAATAAATTTGTTAGTCTCTAAGGTGCCACAAGTACTCCTTTTCTTTTTGCGAATACAGACTAACACGGCTGCTACTCTGAAACCTCCCCCCTGCAACTCCCAGCCCCGCACTGTGGCAGGGGGACCGCTCCCCACCACTGGGCAATGGGGTCCCTGCAGCTCCCAGTTGCTGCAGGGATAGGGGGCAAGGTGCTGGACCCTCCTCCCTCCCCATTTTATCAGGGATGTTTTTAGTAAAAGTCAGGGACAGGTCATGGCTTGTGTGATTTTTTTGTTTATTGCCCATGACCTGTCCCTGACTTTTACTAAAAAATCCATGACAAAATCATAGCTTTACCCATATGTGAGTAAAACTTTCACTTTTACAAATTTTTAGGGCATTTTTTTTTAAATTATGCATATGGTGGACAACATAGAAGGATGATTCATTCAGTTTTGATGGGCATATCATTTGTTGGCGTGGCCTTATGCCTTAAAAGTAGCCAAACCAATGAGAGTTGGCAAAGATTCAAGAGATTTTTGGATAGGCTCTTCCTGGGTCTCAGCCACTATTTATATCACACTAGTATGATATTTATACACTAGCATCTGTCAACAATGGGTCCTCAATAGCTGTAGCACAAGCTCATTCTTACCCTTTTCCGTCTCAGATAACCTATTTGGCCACTTGAGAAAATCTGCATCTTGGTTCCGTGAGAGTGGATGGCATTCAAATAATCTTATTCCAGCACTTCAGGATAAGTCAAACAGAATAACCAGGCAAAGCTCCTGTCTCTAATAGGCTTAATACAAAGGATAACAATTCTCAGTGTGTTGTTTCCTTGATGCTTGAAGGTGTACCTGTTAGATGTATGTTGTGTCTGCTCTGAATAATAATGTCTTATTTAATTTTAATAATTAAAATATTTGTCTCTAATTAAAGGGACTCAGCAGTGTGCCAGGCACTTCCCCCAAACAGAAGAAAGACATACTCCCTGTCCTGAGACACTTACAACATGTTTA
Organism: Dermochelys coriacea; assembly: GCF_009764565.3. Classification (NCBI taxonomy): domain Eukaryota; kingdom Metazoa; phylum Chordata; order Testudines; family Dermochelyidae; genus Dermochelys; species Dermochelys coriacea. The sequence continues at coordinate 190,157,302 of NC_050068.2, read as the reverse complement.
ATGTAGTCTGTAACACAGAGGTACCAAGACAGTAGGAAGGGGATGGAGGAAGAATAATGGGGAGGTAACAGTAAGTGATTACTCAACAAAGGCTCTTACACAGGCTGATGGTCTAGAATAGGAATGTGCGTATTTGTTGTTTGGAGTAAATAGGTAGTGTTGCTAGGGATTTCTTCATTAATTTTTGCCTAGGAGTTTAAAGTGAGGGGCAGTGCAGCCTCTTCTCTGTCTCCTAAAAGCAGAGGGAGGGAATGACAGGATAATGGATGAGGATGATTTGTTCACACTGGAAGGTACATGGCACAGGATAATAACAAAAAGCATATGAAATGTAATAGATAACTTGTTTGTATCTGGGTATAAAGGGAGAATGGAAGGAAGGGCATTCTCCTTTTGTGTTGGCCAATCAACAAAACAGCATCATGTTCTGTGGATGGAGCTGGTACGTTGTCGCGGGCTCACGTGTTAGTGTACCTGTAGCTCCCAAGGGGCACTAGTACCACGCTTTGGCCGCAATAAACCTGGCCAAGCACCTTCTCCACCGAACCAAGCCTGTGGTCTCTATTTATGAATAACATTGAGATCTGGTGAATCAGCATGCTGCATTCTCTGCTAGTGCATCTAACACTGCAGCTCCAAGCACATAAAGACCCCTACCATCCCCAAAAAAACTATTTTAAAAACCAAATGAAAACGCCATATTCTAACAGCAATAACCCAGGGCAGAGTGTGTGTTGATGAGAATTTAACGCATTTCTTACGTGGATGACACTTGAACTTTGGTATTCTTCCTTAAATCTGAAGTGTATGCTGCTGGCCTATGAATGCACCTGTCATAGGTTATTCATTATGTCTCTGCAGCTAGAAGAATAATCATTGCCAGAGCTGATGGGGTGTGAAGAGCTAGACTTAAACTACCAGCCACCATCAAGTTTTGATCTCCACTGACCTAGGCTGGTGTCAAGCTAGCAATCTGAATGTGATATGCCCCGTATTCCATTACCCTGAACATCCAGATCCTCATAGAACTCAGCTTTAAGATAACTGAATCTTGTTTCTGTACTTTGATAAATAAATTGAAATTATATTACTTTGTTTTTGCCCGTCAGCTCGGGAACCAATTCTGTGTAAATACATGGTAAGGCCCCAGTGAGCCAGGATATTTTGCTCTATGTGTACCAAAGGAGGTAATCTGGGTTTTTAGCCCATGCAATAACTTTAGAGGGCTACAATAGTGGCAATATTAGTCTGTGATGGGGAGGTGGAAACAGAGACTCTTCTGCCACCTATTTTGAACCCTGCAGTTGAGGCATGCTCTGCATTTAAAAGTTTTGCTGGCATAGCTATGTGGAAAAAATCCAACCTCTAACTGACATAGCTATGCCAACAAAAGCCCTAGTATAGATGCAGTTATATCAACAAAAAAGTGCTCTTGCCAGTAGAGTTTGTTCCATTAGCAGAACTGATATGAGCTATCCTGGCAAAAGTGTATTATAAGCTGATCTCCAGTGGGAGGGATTGCCGGTACAGCTGTGTAGCTAATGTAGACCTTAGTGAGTGGCATGGGAGGGATTGCCTATTCACTTCTCCATGTGTTTGGGACTTGGTTGCACCAATGTCCCTGAAAGCAGGATTTGACCCATTACAATACTTTCACAGTGAGATAAATGAAATATTTTAGGAGCACTTCCTACAAATAGGTTGTTTCACTTATGTAATGCCCTTAGCTGAGGCCCTTTAGAAATAGAAGGCCATGTGTATGCTAGGAGTGTTTTATCTGTATAGGAATACTAGTATACTATACCAGCAAAATGCTCTTAGTGTGGACACAGCTATACCAGCAAAGCTGCACTTTGCCCCAGTATAGTAAAACCCCTCCCCATGAGAGGAAAAGCTATGCCAGTAAAGGTGCAGCTTTGTCAGTATAGCTGTATCCATGCTAGGGTTGCTGCCACACAGCTACGTCCTCCAGGGATCTCACCTCTTCATGGTCCTGACCAACACTGCTGTGCTAGCAGAAGTCTGTAGTGTAGACATAAGTTAGCCTCACAGCATCCCTCCAAGGTAGAGTTTGTATCACCATCCCCACTTCCCTAGTGTCAGACAGAATGTCTGTGTCAGAGCTGGAAACCAAGCCCGGATATCCTAGTCCAGTGTTTTATCTAGAAAACCATTCTTTTCTCCTCTATACTGATGATCTCTGTAATGTCTATCCAATGGCATTAACGTTCACAGCTTAATGAGAGAGTAGGGTTTGCAAATAAGGTAATATGGGTGGTGAGCGTTCAGCTGTTGTTACCTGCACGGGATGTGCCATGTTTGTCTTCCTTCCACAGGACAGAAGTGACTTTGTCTGTACAAAGTGCAAGCTGGTCTCAATATTGGAAGAGAAGGTTAAAGGTCTGGAGAAACAAGTATTGACCCTGCGTTGCATAAGAGAAACTGAAGATTTCCTGGACAGACGTCAGGATATGCTTCTACGGGCACAACATTCTGAAGATTCAGAGCAGGCTGCATAGTGGGAACAGAACGACGGTGAAGAAATTTGGCAGCATGTGACCTCCAGAAGAAGAAAGGGGGGCATCCATGTACCAGCAATGCAGATACAGGTAAGCAACCGTTTTCATGTTCTCTCCACAGGTACTAATGCGGAGAGTGGACTAGATGATACATCTGAGGGAAGGGAGCAGAAGGAGACTCTGCTGATTGGAAGGCATGAGATGCACTGTCTTAGGGAAGGGACTTCCACGACCACTGCTCCCAAGAGAAGGAGGCGGGTGATGGTGGTCAGGGACTCCCTCCTCAGGGAGACTGAGTCATCTATCTACCGCCCCGACCGGGAAAACTGAGAAGTTTGCTGCTTGCCAGGAGCTAGGATTCACGATGTGCCGGAGAAACTGCTGAGACTCATTAAGCCCTCGGATCGCTACCCATCCTACTTCTCCATGTGGGCACCAGTGATACTGCCAAGAATTACCTTGAGCGGATCACTACAGATTATGTGGCTCTGGGAAGAAGGATAAAGGAGTTTGAGGTGCAAGTGGTGTTCTCGTCCATCCTCCCCGTGGAAGGAAAAGGCCTGGGTAGAGACCGTTGAATCATGGAAGTCAATGAATGGTTACGCAGCTGGTGTCGGAGAGAAGACTTTGGATTCTTTGACCATGGGATGGTGTTCCAAGAGGGAGGAGTGCTAGGCAGAGACAGGCTCCACCTAACGAAGAGCGGGAAGAGCATCTTCGCAAGCAGGCTGGCTAACCTAGTCAGGAGGGCTTTAAACTAGGTTCACCATGGGAAGGAGACCAAAGCCCTGAGGTAAGTGGGGAAGTGGGATACCAGGATGAAGCACGAGTAGGAGAGCGTAAGAGGGGAGGGCTCCTGCCTCATACTGAGAAAGCGGGATGATCAGCGAGTTATCTTAAGTGCCTATACACAAATGCAAGAAGCCTGGGAAACAAGCAGGGAGAACTGGAAGTCCTTGCACAGTCAAGGAATTATGATGTGATTGGAATAACAGAGACTTGGTGGGATAACTCACATGGCTGGAGCACTATCATGGATGGATATAAACTGTTCAGGAAGGACTGGCAGGGCAGAAAAGGTGGGGGAGTTGCATTATGTGTAAGAGAGCAGTATGACTCCTCAGAGCTCCGGTATGAAACTGGAGAAAAACGTGAGAGTCTCTGAATTAAGTTTAGAAGCGTGAGTAAAAGGGTGATGTCGTGATGGGAGTCTGCTATAAACCACCAGACCAGGGAGATGAGGTAGACGAGGCTTTCTTCCGGCAACTAACGGAAGTTACTAGATCGTAGGTGAGAGACTTCAATCACCCTGATATCTGCTGGGAGAGCAAAACAACGGTGCACAGACAATCCAAGAAGTTTTTGGAAAGTGTAGGGGACAATTTCCTGGTGCAAGTGCTGGAGGAACCAACTAGGGGAAGAGCTCTTCTTGACCTGCTACTCACAAACCGGGAAGAATTAGTAGGGGAAGCAAAAGTGGAGGGGAACCTGGGAGGCAGTGACCATGAGATGGTTGAGTTCAGGATCCTGACACAAGGAAGAAAGGAGAGCAGCAGAATACGGACCCTGGACTTCAGAAAAGCAGACTGTGACTCCCTCAGGGAACTGATGGGCAGGATCCCCTGGGAGAATAATATGAGGGGGAAAGGAGTCCAGGAGAGCTGGCTGTATTTTAAAGAATCCTTATTGAGGTTACAGGAACAAACCATCCCGATGTGTAGAAAGAATAGTAAATATGGCAGGCGACCAGCTTGGCTTAACAGTGAAATCCTTGCTGATCTTAAACACAAAAAAGAAGCTTACAAGAAGTGGAAGACTGGACAAATGACCAGGGAGGAGTATAAAAATATTGCTCAGGCATGCAGGAGTGAAATCAGGAAGGCCAAATCACACTTGGAGTTGCAGCTAGCAAGAGATGTTAAGAATAACAAGAAGGGTTTCTTCAGATATGTTAGCAACAAGAAGAAAGTCAAGGAAAGTGTGGGCCCCTTACTGAATGAGGGAGGCAACCTAGTATAGGATGTAGAAAAAGCTAATGTACTCAGTGCTTTTTTTGCCTCTACCTTCACGACAAGGTCAGCTCCCAGACTACTGCACTGGGCAACACAGCGTGGGGAGCAGGCGATCAGCCTTCTGTGGAGAAAGAAGTGGTTTGGGACTATTTAGAAAAGCTGGACAAGCACAAGTCCATGGGGTTGGATGCACTGCATCCGAGGTGCTAAAGGAGTTGGCAGATGTGATTGCAGAGCCATTGGCTGTTATCTTTGAAAACTCATGGCAATCGGGGGAGGTCCTGGATGACTGGAAAAAGGCTAATGTAGTGCCCATCTTTAAAAAAGGGAAGGAGGAGGATCCAGGGAACTACAGGCCAATCAGCCTCACCTCAATACCTGGAAAAATCATGGAGCAGGTCCTCAAGGAATCAGTTCTGAAGCACTTGAGGAGAGGAAAGTGATCAGGAACAGTCAGCATGGATTCACCAGGGGCAAGTCATGTCCAACTAATCTAATTGCCTTTGGATGAGATAACTGTCTCTGTGGCCTTTGAATATCCAGAGTTGTCAAATGAAGAGATAACTGTCTCTGTGGATGAGGGGAAAGTTAAAGAAGTATGGGCTGGATGAATGGACTAGAAGGTGGATAGAAAGCTGGCTAGATCGTTGAGCTCAACGGATAGTGATCAATGGCTCCATGTCTAGTTGGCAGCCGGTATCAAGTGGAGTGCCCCAAGGGTTGGTCCTGGGGCTGGTTTTGTTCAATATCTTCATTAATGATCTGGAGGATGGCATGGACTGCACCTTCAGCAAGTTTGCAGATGACACTAAACCGGGAGGAGTGGTAGATGTGCTGGAGGGTAGGGATAGGATACAGAGGGACCTAGACAAATTAGACTATTGGGCCAAAAGAAATCTGATGAGGTTCAACAAAGACAAGTGCAGAGTCCTGCACTTAAGACGGAAGAATCCCATGCACTGCTACAGACTAGTGACCCAATGGCTAGGCAGCAGTTCTGCAGAAAAGGACCTAGAGGTTACAGTGGGTGAGAAGCTGGATATGAGTCAACAGCGTGCCCTTGTTGCCAAGAAGGCTAACGGTATTTTGGGCTGTATAAGTAGGAGCATTGCCTGCAGGTCGAGGGATATGCTCGTTCCCCTCTATTCGACACTGGTGAGGCCTCCGGTGGAGTACTGTGTCCAGTTTTGGACCCCACATTACAAGAAGGATGTGGAAAAATTGGAAAAGTCCAGTGGAGGGCAACAAAAATGATTAGGGGACTGGAACACATGACTTATGAGGAGAGGCTGAGGGAACTGGGATTTAGTCTGCAGAAGAGAAGAATGAGGAGGGATTTGATAGCTGCTTTCAACTACCTGAAAGAGGGTTCCAAAGAGGATGAATCTAGACTGTTCTCAGTGGTAGCAGATGACAGAACAAGGAGTAATGGTCTCAAGTTGCAGTGGGGGAGGTTTAGGTTGTATATTAGGAAAAACGTTTTCACTAGGAGGGTGGTGAAACACTGGAATGCGTTCCTAATGAGGTGGTGGAATCTCCTTCCTTTGAGGTTTTTAAGGTCAGGCTTGACAAAGCCCTGGGTGGGATGATTTAGTTGGGGATTGGTCCTGCTTTGAACAGGGGGTTGAACTAGATGACCTCCTGAGGTCCCTTCCAACCCTGATATTCTATGCTTCTATGTTCCCAAATGGGAAGTGTGAGATTTTGAAGTTAAACTCCTAAAGTGTAGTTGTCAGTTATGTACCAGGGAAGACTAAATAATTCATCAGACTGCACTGCAGATGACTGATCACTAGTTTTATGGTGCAAGTGCATTCTCTCATGCACTACTCAAGCTGCAGTCGCACATCCTGAAATTGGTTTGTGCAAAACTTACAAAATGTCTCATTGACAGGACAGCCACAGAGGGATATACACTGCATTGAGCTGCAGTTGCCCTTGTTCAGGGAGAGAAGATCAGTGAGGAATGGACCTTTACATTTTCATTCAGTTAGTTGTGCTGTGCTGAGCAGACTGTGGAATTGGATGGTCAGATATTGCCCATCTGGAGCACATTTGCATTGTTTACAACAGAATAGACTTAAGTTTTCTATGCGTATGAGCAATCATCTTGCTTGCAGAGTTTGTACACATTTCTAAATAACAGAACTACTCCGAATGTGTGTTAAATGTGTGTTTGTTTTTCTTATTGGTACTTATGGAGATGTTGAAAAGAAAGCTGTTGTTCCTTTTCTTTTCAAAGTCCCAATACAAGGTAGACATGAGCTGCTACACTGAGATCTTTTAGAGGTTCCTATCTTTCCTCGAGAGCTCATAGACCCTGACTGAGCATCAAAAACCCAGAATTGCACAGTCTTAGCTCTGATATTTCCTGACTTTACTGCTTAAATGTGCAATCGTAATGGAGCTTGTTCTTGATGGGAAAAAGCTACTACAGCTGCTAGGAGAGGATGGCTTTGTGGCTAAGACATTGGCCTGGGTTCAGTTCCTAGCTCTATAGACTTTCTGTGTAATCTTGGGAAAGCCACAGGTGATGGAATTTTCAGAAGTACTTAGGATTAGCCTGGCTTTGCTCCCATTGATGTCAATATTTCTGTTGCCTTCACTGGGAGCAGAATTTGAATAATGCTGAGTGATTTTGAAATCTCATTCTTAATCTCGTTGGGCCTTTTTCTATCTCTAAAATGGGAATGATGATTCCCTGCCTCACAGGAGCGTTGCTTCAATAAATTCACTAATATTTGTGAGGCACACAAGTGCTCCAGTGACGAAAACTTATGTATATAGGTTCACTTTTAAAAAATCTGAAATTATGCAACTAGGACTGTAATTCTGTCAATAATCACACAAACTATCACTTGGGCTTTGACAGTTTACTTTTAAAAATACAGGGCTGCTTTTGAATGAGAGAACTCATTTTTGTCTGGAGTATTTCAAGCTACACGTTTATAGTGGAGGTTAGGGTTGAGAGAAGCTTTAGTCATTAACTTTCTTCCTGCATCCTATCTTACAAGAAGGAACCTGGCAACTCTCAGCAGTTGTTGGTAGCCGGTAAATTTTACTGTTTCACCTTCACTAACAGATTCCACAGTAGTGGCTGACATATACTGTGAGCTCCAGCAATGTTGAACGTTAAAATGAGTGAGAGTGTAATCTGTAAACAAACAAAAGGTGAAAATGTTATTTCTTATACAAAAGATGGGATTGGGCTTTTAACAGATCTTTCCCTTAGCCTCTTCCAAAATACAAAACCCACCAACCACCCAATTCAATCTGACCTTGGTGTGAAAAGTGCTGCTCCTTTTTAAAATTACTGGTTCCAAACCCAAGAAGCACAAAGAACATTTATTATTCTGTTTCTTCATGTTGCATTGCCAACCAAGTGTGCATGCTGACAGAGAAGAAGGCATGGGTTGGTCCAAAAAGTTGTCGGTTTAATTTCATGTGCAACAAAATGGAGTGCTGTGAGCTAGAAAGGGGAGTGTAACAATATTGATCAGGGAGGGATTGACAGGGACAACTTCACTGAGAGGATGGGGTTACTCCAGGGAGGCTCCTGCACAACATGGTGGAATAAAACATTTGCATTGTTTTGTTTTGTTTTTTTGTGGGGTCAAAGTGGAGCAGAGGAGCTCTTTTGTTAAGATTAAGAGAAAAAATATCTTATGCCGGATGCTACTGCTACAGTGCCAGAAGCCCAAAGGAGCCATGGCTGGAATGAAAACTGCAAACAGTTGTGAGGGGCACAAATATTTATAAACTATATTTTAAGCTCTGAGTTTCCTACACTGTAACTGAAATACTGCAGGTGAGCATAAAATAAACAACTGGAAAAATAGCTGACTGGAGAAGTTCTGATGACTATAGCTTTAATGCATTCATCCAAGTGTTGGTCATTTCAATGAAGCTTTTTAAGGAACAGTGGAAAGCCTTTATCAATGATCTGTAAGAAAGGGGGGACAAGGCTGGATTTGAGCCTTTTTTAATGCTTTATGATATGTAAATGATGTAGATCTGGAACTTTTAGTTCTTCCTGGCTCATAACACAGTAACAAGGGGGCATTCAATAATATGAAAATGTGTGAAATTCAAAACCACTAACAGGAAATACTTTTTCATACAATGTGTAATCAAACTGTGGAATTCCATGCCACGTGAAGTCAGAGGCCAAAACTTTAGCAAGATTTAAAAAAAGGGTTGAATAGTTATATGGATATCAAGAATATCCAGAGTTGTCATAATTAATAACAGCATATTTTATGGAAGAGCTATTAAAATTTTTGCAGCAGTGTTTAAAATAGTCTCTAACTATTAGAGATTAGGATGAGACCTAATGTGGAGAGCTGATTGTCCAACATCTGCTACTGCAGGGTTCTTACACTTTCCTCAGAAGTATATGGTGCTGGCCAATGTCACAGGCAAGATACTGAACTAGATGGACTCTGCATCTGATACAGTCTGGCAATTTCTGTTTTCCTATAAATAAGGCATGAAAGGTTGGTATTTTTATAATGGGCTTTTCTGCCCTACTTTTTAAGGTTAGAAATGTAGGATTCCTTTCCCCTGGAAGACACCATGAAGTGTTACTAGGTGTATGATTTCAGAGATAATAAGCAGGTAAACCATGATTAACTAAAATAGGGAGCTGTTTCTATTGAGAATTTATGATTCATCATTGTTTTTTATTAACAGCCACTTATTAGAATGCTTGGGAGAAAAGCCCTCATTGTTAGGAATTCAACCCCTTCCATTGAAGATTGAGAAATCTGTCGCAGCGTGAGCATTCCATAATGTCCACCAACAAAGGAAGGAAGCAAGGGTGAAATATGGGCATTTCTGTTTATATTAAAGAAATAAAACAAGCAGAAAAAAAGGCTTTATTTAAAAAAAAAAAAAATCTACAGGTTTTGGTACTTCTTCATAAAGAGGCAAAATAAGGAAATCCCCCTTTTGTTTCATCTTTGCATGATATCTTTAAATGAATAATGCTATTGCCACTTAGTCTTAATGAAATAATTAAAGGTAAGATTTCCAATAGTGTATTTAGGACCATAGTTTTAAAAAGCCCAGTTCAGTCTTATCTAAGACCAGAATGTGTTCAGTCAATATTGGGCCTTACTGTGTGCTGGAACCATTTGCAGCAAGAGAGCACCTTTTTATTTGTAGGGTGTATAAGACCTTAGACACTATTATAGCCATGTAAAGAAACAATGCAAATATGCTGTTGTGCAAAACAGCTGCTGACTAGTATGAGGACTCAGGAACAGAGTTGGTTGGAGAAATGGGTTCACATTGTTTATATTATGAAATAATTGAGTGTTGTCTGGGTATCCATTTATTTGTTAATGGGTATATAGATTATGCAGTGAGAGAAATGGGAGCTGCCCCTTTCAATTAGGATGGAGGTGCTTCAAGTGGGCTCTTGCTGGTACCCAGGAATGGTGTGTTGGGGAGAGTGCTGCATAGGAGATTGGGAGGACTTGCCTGCAGGATGCTCCCAAGCATGGTCAGAATTCCAAGGGTAATAAAGTTATTCTTCAAAAACTAAAGTCTTGTCACTGAAGGTGTAACACTAGTGTGGGGTGAGGTCCCC